>NW_027204493.1:16770000-17095000 GCF_024711535.1 Dipodomys merriami
CTGAATGAAGTGTTCGATGGATTTGCTTTTCTACTATTCTGATTAAGGAAGCATAAAAACAAGAGCATAGACACAAGAAAAAATGTACCTATCTTTCATAGAGGAATCAATAGAAAGCAACAGTACAATAACATGGGAAGTGGGCTATGAGAGATGTATCTTAGTTAAAGTGTCACATGGCATAACAATATTTCATAGGATAATCATGCAATTTATCTTCCAAATCCAGGAACCTTTGACTGGTTTAGGAATGGTTAGAATTTTTCCCAGATAAATTGAGATGTATACAACCCCATTCATCTGTGTGTACCTCTTGTTCATCAGTGTACATCTATCAACTATTAGTAAGGATAAATGGGCCTTTTCATCAATTGCCAGCCTTTTGGTACCAAAACACGTAGTGGGCATTTTAGCACACTTCTAAGTTGAATGGAAAATATACAATTACACTTGGCTTCTTTAAAGTAACTCAATTGAAGCTTGCCTGGCACCATCATTTTATTTTTTTTAACTTAGGAATCTAATCATTTCTGGTTCTTTAGACTAAGCTCAAGTGTGAACACCTTGCTCTGATATATTCAGCCTGACACATCCACATGCTCTGTTAGGTAGATTATTCCCAGGGGGTAGCTTAGGGAAGAGGACGCTTTACCATCTGACAGCTGCACTGTTTAGCATTAAGGGCTACCAACATGCTCTCTTCTGAAATTCATGTGCCTACAGTTTCACTTCTTTATTAGCATAACTAATTGCACCAAGGGGTGTAAAGTGTAAGTAGACTAAATTTATTTTAAAGAATTTCAGTTCTGCCATCAGAAGGAAATCTAAATGTGCAACAGTCAACTAGGCCAATCTTTATAATCTGGCTGGAATGGTGGGATTCCAAGTTTATTTCAGCTATGTGACCATCAGATTGGTCTATGGACAGTGAATTTTTCCCTCTAGAAGAAAAAATCTCTTGCTGGGTGAAGCTGTAGATAAAGATGTTAAAGACTCTGGAACTTTAGTGTCAGAGATATACTGAAGTCTTATTTGGCTAAATATTATTCTACTACTAGAAGGATCTAAGCTTGAACTCTAGCCTATATAGCAGGTTCATGATCTCCTAACGCTTAAGTTTGGCATATAGAAGAAGCATTGCATATCCTGACAAACTATGTTCCAAAGAACACTCTCTATCATATTAAAAGTTATTCCAAGAAAAACATTGTACCAAGGAAGGTATGTTTGGACAATTCTTCCCACACAATTGTTTTCTAGAAGATTTCTAAAGATACAGAAATAGGAAAGTTCTCAAGGGACTTAGACTCATAAAAAAAACCTGTTCAGTTTTACTTGTCCCATTGTTTTCCCTAAAATCATTTATCAAATAATTGATAATATCAAATTAGATATTCCTAAGGACACAGCTGAGAAGTATTTTTGAAGATAATTAAGAAGAGAACCCTATGAAAGAAAAGGCATCAAGGGAGAATGAAAACCTCAGAAAATATTTATGTGACTTACTTTTCATACGATTTACCAAGCATAAAGAGCAAATTGCTTTCCCTTTGGGGATATTCCCTAATTCAGTTAGCAAACAACCTTAATAGGAATTTTGTTGTTAAATATAAGATATAATCTGTAGGGTGTGAGAATATTAGGAACTATTCATGCAATGCAAAGCAAAAAGATAATATATATAAGGAAATATTAATAATGGCTGTTAATATAAAAGAAAACTTACTCTTTTTTGGTAGTACTATCATTTAAGCTTAGGGCATACTACTTGTTAAGCAAATACCCTACCACTTGAGTTATGCCCTCAGCTCTTTCAGCTTTAGTTATTTTTTAGATAGAGTTCCTCAAGTTTTTGCATGGGACCAACAAGAGACCAAAACCTATACCTCCTTCATGGTTAGAATTGAAGATGAGTATAAAAATGCTCAGCTTGTACAAACATATACTTTTTATTTTTCTTATTTGTTATCATTTGGGACATTAAATGACTTTTGTTGTTGGTCAGAAGTAGTCAAATTTTATCAATATCATATTTGCCAACATTTTTACTATTTTCCTTGTTTTCCAAAAGAGAGAAGTTAACAGTCAGTGCTCATGATAACTCAGCAAACAATTGGCCTATTTACTTTAAGCCTGATGTAGCTGATTAAAACTCCAAGCTCTTTTTTGCCACATCATATATTCTCATAATTTTCTTGTTTGGGGTTTTGTTTTAATCATACATAAGTTCTTATTTACAGAAATAGGCTTTTTACCAGAAGTTTTGTATGTTAAGCAAAAATATAATGAATATTTTTGAAGTTAACCATGATTTTTAGAACATCCAATCTTTGAAAATTTATTAATTTGCATGTTTAAAATCAGAATTCAACCAGAAGTATACTTTTGGATAAAACCAAAAGCTGGGGGTGGGGTAGAGGGAGAGATGGGAGGGCAGGGATGGTAAGGGGAAACAAAGGAGGAGGCGACAATGCTTGATAGGAAATGTACTCATTACCTTGCTCATGTAATTGTAACCCCACTGTACAGTATTTTCACAATAAAAAACTTATTAATAATAAAAAAAGCTTAGTTCTCCTCTCATGCCTATTCCAGTTACTTACCTTTAACTATGATTCATCAATATTGAGAATATTCTGTGGAGCTTAATCCTTAGTCTTTCTGTGGCAAAAACATCCAGACAGTGAATGGAAACATCAATGTTGGTCTTGTTAAGGCTTATCTGAGGTCAAATCTATATGTAGCAAGTACAACTTTCTGCTGCCCCTTAAATCAGCCAAACATCTTGCTTCATTGCTAATGATTATGTTATTCTAGCAATGTGGTAACAGACAGTAAAAGTCAAGGCACACTGGCCCACACAGGTTATTTCAGAACCTCTGAGTCAACCAAAAAGTAGAAGAAGGTAAGTGGTGTTATATTGCAGTACCTGATAATGAAGTTGACATTTGAGCCCAGTACAATGATGAAAGGTGATCTCTTATTCATAGTCTACCAAGCCTCTAAATGACGCTTTATCCTAAATGTTCTCATGAAATAAAAGAAGGATGGACAACTTTATGATGACCTTGCAAAATGTGATTTCTGAGGATAAGAAATCACCCCATGTTTTGATAGAAACATACAAAGACTCTTTTAGATGTTTACTTGCCTGTGTTGGAATTATTCTTATATTTCTCGTCCATATTACTTGAACTTCTAAAATCAGTAACAGTTTAAAAACTTCATAAAGATGAAATATTTGTATCATCTGAACATTTGCAGGAAAATGTATGGTACTAGGGATCACATTAAACCATACTTGCAGACAAATAATACATTTTTGCTCATATATAGAATCTGTATCTTAGGAAGAATGACGTGTATAAAATGGAGATTGTTTCAGGGTGGGAAGTAGTAGGCGAGGAAAAGGAGAAAAGAAAAAGTAGAGAAATGAATATAATCAAAGTATTTCATATGCATTATGAAAATAATGAAAGCCATGATCATGTTGTAAAGGAGGGAAGAGAGGGAAAGTGGGTAAGAAAAATTATCAGAGGGAGTAAATTTATCAAAATTTACATATGCATATGTAGACATATCACAATGAACCCTCTTTGTACATTTAAGGCCCTCCCCTAAAAAAATTTGGATGAAGACAATACTTACCTCAAGTCATTCAAAACAAAATTTCTAGAAATACAACCTGCCTTTGTTACCAAAATTTGAAAGTAGATCCCCAAGAGTTTAACCTAACTCTATGAAAGGGGTTCACATTCAAAATTCTAGAAAAACAACTGAGAAAGGCGTTCACATGAGGACTGGGCAGAAAGCTTGCCCTTTGGGGCAGGACCTTCTAAATACCAGATGATTGTTCTTGTGTGGAAATACAAACCCACCAATGTTGAATCAGGTATTTCTTCACAAGTTGGAAATTTTCACTTTTATCTGAAATCTCTCAACAGCTAAATGACAATTATTTTTAAATGATTAACGATAGTCTCAAACACCTTCAGTAATCCAAATATATCTACTCTAACAATTTACAACCTCAGCTCTAAAACTTTACCTCTCTCATATAATCTGCATACACACTTCATTCTACTAGCTTGTGGCTCACATCATGGTCTCAAAAGCACTTACACAGGGATAAAATTACATACTTACTTAGAACATTGCACTAGAGTTGATCTCCAAACACAAATTTTAAATTAAACAAATCACCCATGAAATGTTTTTTGATGGTAGCTTTTATGTATAGAAATGCACTGGCTTAAAATAAACACTTTGGGGGGGAGGGGGGAGAGAGAAGGATTGGGACTGGGTGGGGGAGGGGGGAGGCTGGGAAGGGAGGTGAAGGGTAAACAAAGGAGGAGGCTGCAATGCTTGGTAAGAAATGTACGCATTATCCTGCCCATGTAATTGTAACCCCTCTGTACAGTATGTTCACAAATAAAATAAAATAAATAAATAAATAAATAAAATAAATACTTTCAGTGTATTTAAACAACTGTTTCCTCTTTGTATTTTTATTCATTTGAAGGTTTTTGTTAGCATCTATTAGACTAATAAGAGGATTTCATTATTTCTCTTTTGACAGTCCTGGTGTTTGAACTCAGACCCTTGTGCTTACTTAGCAGGTAAAGTACCACTTAAGCCCTGTCTCCAGCACTGTTCTTTTACTTGCAAGTTTACTTTTACAATTTCACATTCTATTTTTTTATTTTACCTTAACAATTTAAGGAGACCTTAATATATGATGCCATTTATAAGCTTAATTAAACTTCACTGAGTATTTAATATTATATTTGCAATATAGTTAGTTGACTTCCTTTACAGTTGTTTTATGTGACAAATATTTCCAAATAGTAAAGAATTCTTACACATTGAATAGGTAAAACATGTCGACATGATAAATTTAAGTTCTTATGAAAAAGTGTAGATAAATCTCAAAATCCTTTATCAGTTACTAATAATCTACTTTTAGTTTGAATTATATATCTAATACATTACTGTATATGAAATACTAACATATAGTTCTAATGCTAGACCTAATATGTATAAGTCTTCTATAGAAGATATTAATTCCATGATTTTGATTGTCTTCATTACATATATGCTTGGCTCTAAGTCTTTTGAAATTAGATACTTCATTGAAAAAACATTATGTTGATCTGAGTAGTCTGGCTTGTCACCTAGGGTAGCTGAGGTTTCGTGTATGATATTTGTATGATACTATGTGAGAAGTTGAGGGAAATATCAAGTCTTATTATTATGTATTTATTTCTGTTTTTATTAACTGTATAGTTGTACAAAGGGAGAAGCTACCATTTAACAAAGCAGCGTAGGAATACAATGTATTTTGATCAACATCATGCCTTTCAACAGTCTCATCCATCCCTTCCCTATCCACCCCTTCCCTCAGTCTTCTTAACATTGTACCATACACTGGATTTTCTTACTACAGTCTCCCCACCCCAACCTCCTTCTTTCCGTTTTTCTAGAGCATAGACTGACTATCTAGTTCTCAGAGTCTGTCTTTACTCCCAGGTTTCAAATATTGCTATGACCATGAGATTGTGTTCTACCCAAGTTCATGAGAACTGATTATTAAAATTTAAGGAAATGGGGCAGCCAGTTGCTAAACATTCATTTAAAAATAATCTAATGTGTAATGTTATTACACATTAGATTATTTTTAAATGAATGTTTAATGGTTAAAGATAATCGACACTCAAAACTCATTATTAAGCCAAGTCCTGGTGGCTCACACCTGTAATCCTAGCTACTCAGGACTCTGATATCTGAAGATGGTGATTCAAAGCCAGCCCGACAATATCACCAATAAGTCATCAGAAAAACAGAAGTGGCACCGTGGCTCAAGTGGTAGAGCATTAGCCTTGAGCACAAAGATGCCCAAGGACAGTGCCTAGGCCCCAAGTTCAAGCCCAACGACTTACAAGGGGAAAAAAAAGGAAGGATGGAAGGAAGGAAGGAAGGAAAGAAGGAAGGAAGGAAGGAAGGAAGGAAAGCTCATTATTACCAAATTGTTCTAAAACAAATTATTACCTTTTTCTTGATGTTATTTCTGTCATTATTAAACTTTATGTTGGGAATATAATGGTGTGCTCTCCGCACCTCTTTCCATCTCCATATTTGGAGACGTCCCTCTGATGTTTTGAAATTTTTGTGGGGAAGCACCAGAGAGCCAGAAAATTCAACCAATGAAGATCCTCCCTACCTCAGAAAACGCTACTGGCTAATAATTCTCCAGTATACACTATGTAAGGTATTACCTAGTTCTAGTGGCATCTACACTCCCCTCTAGGCTACTGTATCACTTACATGAACTTTGAAATTCTTTAGCTCTTGAACAGTTCCTGTTGTTCTAAAATTCTCAAAAATGTAATTCTGTGATTCACACAAACCATATGATAAACTGATATTCCACTGAGACCCTTTTGGCATATCTGACTTTGAAATCACAATATTAAAGATCATTCTGCTGCTACCAAGCCTGAAGAAATACGGAAGAAAGACACTGGGCATTTTATTTCATTTGGACATGTGACCTAACGACTAGCAGTACTAATTTCTTATAAGCCTAGAACAGAAAATGCATTCTAACTTGCATGATCTGTGCTAAAGTATCTAATTATTCCATATTTCATATCAGAGATTGCTTAGTAACTAACATTAAAAGTGAAGTTATTTTACCTCCATCATTAAAATCTACTTTGACTTATACATAAAGGTAGTGTAAGCCTTATCCCAGAGGCAAAATCCATATACTCAATTCAATTGGATTCTGAACATCGATGACTGTGCTATCAGACTCCAGCATTGCACATGGAAGTTTAACTTTTTAATATGAGTCCACTAATATAATTAAACAATGGTAATTTAAACAAAAGATGCTTTTCACTACCAAAGTTAATAAAGCTTAAAGAAGTGCTGGAAAAAAAAACCACGTGTTGAAGCATATACTAATTAAAGTATCTTCCAAGTGCAGGAAAAATAAGATAGAATCTACCAGTTTCTGTTTTTAAAGGTTTATTACATATTGACTTGATCATGCATGGAATTGCCATTAATGCCAATAATTGATTTCTCTGTGTACATGAAAACATATCTATTCACTTCTAGTCACCATTTTCATTAGATTAAAATACCTGTAATATAAAAAAGGTCTGAACCCAGCCAGAATGTTTCACATTCTATTCCTACTCCAAACCTTCTTCCACCTGTCCTTGTGATCAGGCAACTACTATACCTTTTAGCACTTAGTTCAGTCATGTTGGGATTTAAGAGGAGGGTAAACACCAAAGTGATACAAATTAATGGAAGAGAATAGGAAGGAAGGAAAGCGAGTGTGATGTTTATTTTTACTTCCCTATGATCAAATCCCTGCTGCTAATAACCTACAGGGAGGAATTATTTGTTTGGGCTCATGGATTCAGAGAGGTCAGTCCATGGATTTGGTCCATGTACTTTTTTCACATTTCACGACAGTGGGAATATGTGGCACTGGAATGTGTGGTAGGAATGTGCACTGAAAGCTGTTTACAGTATAATACCCTGGAAGTCAAGAGCAAGAGCAAGACAGGAAGGGGAAAGAGGAAAGATATCCCTTAGGCCGTACACTCAGTAAGGCCTAATTCCTCCATCTAGGCTCCACATGCTAAAATTGCAAGAATCTTCTAAAATAGCACTGGGATGGATCTCAACCCACTTGAGCTTCTATAGAATATTTTGTATTCAATCCATCACAGCGGGCCATGCTTTTGCCTGCCAAGGCTTACATGCATGTAATGTAAGAATGACCCTTGCAACTACATTGCTCAGGCTGATCTACTGGCTTCTAGCTCATTTGGTTAATAGGAGACTGGAAGGCCAGAGGAACAAAGAACATAGAATATTTCAGCTCCTTTCTTTCCTATTCAAATTCATAATGAAGTCAAGCAGGGGCTACTTTTGCTCTCTAACCTCAAAATGCTGATGGCCATACCATTATGGTTCTAGGCCTGTAAGAAAACCACAGTCTGAACTCTAGTACCCTTGCCTTTTATCCGATCCCTCTTGCCATTGGGGTACTATTGGCTTCCAGCTACTTGACTAGTTGCCTCACTACCTCTTATTGAGCTCTCCTGTCATCTATGTAACCAAAGATCTCCATAAGATTCCCTCTGTTTAGAAGTCCTTAAATAGTGTTTGTATTGCTGACTAGACCAGGACTGACACAGAAAGGAAAACTGAAAAGGAGAAAAACAAGAATGAATCAGTGGTTTATTTTTCTTAGGTAATCAGGTCTCCTGTTAGGATGAGTGTGGAAAGAAGCAGAGGAAGCACAAAATGCCTGGTGTGTGACTACTTATTTGGTTTGCATGTTACTTTGTTACTATTATGTTCCTCTCTCTTCACAGATAAATAATCTGCAATTTCTAGAGCTAGGTTTTTAACCAGTGATTACATGGCTGAATGGGAACTTGAACTCAGGACTGATGCAATTTTTCACTGGAGCATGCTTCTCCGCTAGCAGACATGAGGTTACTTACATTGAGAAATAGTTCTTTAAGGGTGATGACTGTACCAAGTTAGTAGACAGTTTATCTTCAGAGATTGTCTTTTTTTCTCTCTCATATGTACTCTTCAAGGATTTGTGATGGCTACTGGAGAAACATCCTTGGGATCGTGTGACCAGTAAAAACACATATTATTTGGAGTTGGAATTCACGGACTCTGTTTGGAAAGGTACTTTACTTGGGGATCTTTTACTCTGCTTACTCCATGGCAAAGATTTATCAACACCATTTTATTTTATGGAGATTTCATCTGTACTTTATAAAATGCTTTTGGGTAGAAGGGACGAAAGTAATTCATTCTATTACCGTGTTATCCAAAACCTGAGTTCCAAAATCTTGCTTTCTCAAGAGACAGGCAGAACCGAATATTCTCTAGAACTACTTGGGAAACTTTACATGTTTCCAATTCACAAAGTCCTCATCTCATTGTATTTCCCTAAGTATCAGGCTCTTCTTTCCATGGTCCTTATTATAGTTGGCATCTGAAATACAAACATTGTATCACCTCTCCCCCATTGATGATCCTAGCCAGACTTCCTACAGCCTGCCCTCTTTCTTAGTATCTAAATTCTTTTCAAAGAACTTCTCAAATCTAACTTTATTTGTTCGCTTATTCAATATTTTATTGTTCCTGGATTTAACAGTGCCAGGAATACTGTAATGAACCACAGAGGTCAGAGGAGATACTAATTCTTCATTTGCTACCTTTTATTAAGTCTCTGATTTTTTTTACATGTGGATCACAAAGTAATTTCTCTACTGTTTGGGTTTTCTCTATCTTCTTCATCCATCTTACCAATGGCTCCAGAAGGAATTTTACAGATCCAAATCTAATGCTTTACTTTCCTCCTTAGAATCTTCTAGTAGCTCTACTCAGCTTTCAGGATGGCTGTAGCCTCAATGTCTTGAGATATATGTGGGTCACATCACATCTGACTCTTCCAGATGTACCTGCTCTACTTCAGAATTAGGCAGCTACTTCTACTCTGGACTCTCAGCCGTAGACTTCTGGACAGGATATTCCCATGGCTTAAAAAGTCTTCACCAGGGGCTGGGAAGGTGGCTCAGTGGTAGAGCGCTTGCCTTGCATGCCTGAGGCCCTGGGTTCGATTCTTCAGCACCACATAAGCAAAAAAAAAAAAAAGCCGGAAGTGGCACTGTGGCTCAAGTGGTAGAGCGCTAGCCTTGAGCTGAAGAGCTGAGGACAGCGCCCAGGCCCAGAGTTCAGGCCCCACAACCAGACCCAAAAAAAAAAAAAAGTCTTCACCATCTCATATTTCTGTTTCAGCTGCATGGATCCTTTCAAACTTGATAACAACAGATTTCCTTTTCTGGAGTCTACTCAATGCCTAGGGCTCTTTCTACCTGATTCCACACCATTCAGTGAACACTTTCATCATCATATCATAGCAAATACACTCTCCTTCACTCCCTAGAGACTCCTAGAGACCAAAGAGAGGTTCAGGCTTTCTCTGCTTTCCAGTAGCAGTAGACAACCAGGACCTACAGTTATGGATAAACATAATTTTGGCTTCATATTTTTTATCTTTGATAAATGTATTTCAAAACCTTAAAGTGATAGTCATGGGTTGTGAAATTCCAAAGGAAAGAACATATTTCACTATTTGCAATCTACTGTCTCTTCTCTGTTCATAAAACTTAAAAGATTCTACATTTACACACCAATAATATTGTTTTTTTCAGCTATTACTATAAGCCCTACAAAGTATTAATTTACATACATGGCTAGAGAATTTTGGCCAAAACTTGAGACTTGGGAAATGCTCATAAAAAATCCCCAAACTTGGTTTTTGCTCAATCATATCAAGTGTAGATTCAGAATTTTTTTTAGGTATACAACTACTATTGCTATACAGGATCCCAATATAAACAAAACTTGACACTAAAGGGCTTTTCTTGCCACTGGATGGTGTTTTCTTTGTAGGGGAATTACAACTGATCAAAAAGATTATTTGCATGTGATGCAGGTCACTCTGAGTTCAGAGTAACAGGATGAGCAACTTTTCTCCACATTTGACAATAAGAAAATCCCCCTAAAAGAGAAAACTAGATTTGCCTCCTGGATCACTTTAGAAAATGAGTCCCATAGCTTGTTTCTCAGATGTCCCTCACCCACGATGCACCTGAAGGAAAATGAAGTGACTTATTTACGAAGCATTTCCCACTACTGAATTATGTACGAGGACTGCCAGCGGCACTGCAAGTGTTTAGGCAGGTTTACGCTGAGTAATACATTCAGGTGGTGCGTGTATCTTGATGAATAAAGTTTTGCCCATATTAAGATAAACTTCCTGTACCTATTGACAGTTACTAACAGAGGCCTGTTTCCATGGGAAACTTACTTTTTAACTCAAGTTCAATGAGTTTTGAAGAAACTCTTTAAAGATAAATTAACTTGGGATTTAGCAAGAGGCTAGTCAGTTGGTTCTGAGAACAGTGGTATTTTTGTTAGACTCTACTCAATCTTAATTCACTCAGAATGTTCCTAATTTGGTATTGCAGACCGTCTTCCTGCATACTGTCATTGGAAAAACTGAAGATCTGACATTATAATTTGCTTCCATTCCCAATGTCGTGCCAAATACCCATGAGGAAATAATGTGATGATACTGATACACTGAAGTAAAGACAGGAGACCACTGTTTCTGCCTTTTCATACTCTTTATTGCCAACAGTTTTAAATGGTCAACATAAAAAAAGAACATTTGATAATAAATACTGCTCTTTGGGCTGTAATAAATAAAAAGTTTATTAACAAGGAATGCACTTTTCCAGCCACAAGTATATTCAAAAATAAACAAAAAAAAACTTATAGATGGCCATAGTTCACAGTTAAGCAGCCAAAAGCTGCTCCAATTACAGCCTTAAAACAACATGGGAGCTTCCTCCCTTCTCCCTCCCCTTCAGGAAGTATATTCACAGTTCCAAATCCTCTGGCTGAAATGCTCTCAACAGAGAGAAGAGTCAATGCACCTTTCTGGCAATATTATCCGAAAACCATTTTAAAAAAACACACACAAAACAGGTATCTCAAGGAAAACTGCATTCTGGTTCATTCTTGTTTTGTCCAAAGTCAAGAAAAGTATGCCTCAGCCTGACTGGTTCCACACAGTTCAGCAGGCCACAGAGTAATTGTTTTCGTACCAACACCTTTCCATCTTCAACATGCTCCAGATCACTCTACTGGCTTCCCTGTCGATCTCACAGTGGAAAAGAGGAATCCCATAGGGTCCATTCACAAAGTCTTTCAGTTACATCTCTGTAAGAGCATGTTCAGGGCATATTCCATTCGATTTTTCAGTTCTAGTGAACAGCCGGACATCAGCAGAGTTGTCAGTCTGAAAGTTGTAGATATCCTATCCTCATTGATGTAAGTGAGTAGATATTCTTCGTTCTGACTACAGATGATTATTTTTGTATGATCATGGTAGAAATTCACCTTAAAAAATTAAACACGATGTTAGAATTTTTCTACATATTCAAAAATTACGAACATTTAGGCAAAAAAAAATTAAACTAGCTTGGTAAAAATTACTTTTTTAGAAACACACACTGCCATGAAGGATGCAGTTACCTGAAAGGTGCCATCGTTGAACAGCATCATTAAGGCCTTATCAGATTTTAGCCACTGAAGGAGGTAGAGCCGAGGTCTTCGAATATCAGTAACACTAGGGAGATCGCCACCCTAGAAAAGGCGAGAAGGAGTTAGTGCTCTGAAGACTGAGCAGTATGTGCCCTGTTTTTCTCTGCAAACACTTCTCTAAGTTAAGCAAGCATCGGAACAGCCTGAGGATTCTTGCCTCCACTTCTAGATCTACTGACTGTGATTCAGTAGATCTAGAAAAGGACAGGAGATGCTGCAGTTCTCACAGGCATGCTGATGCTGCTCACCATCGGCCACTTCAAACATCAATGTTCTAAAGCCTCAGTACTTACATCCATGAGGTTCTCCTCCATGTAATGAGAAAAGTATTTCAGCACCGTCACTTGACTAATGAATTGTTCTGGGGCATCTGTTGCTGGAAAAACAGAGCACTGGCCAAGCTCTGCATAATAGTGAACTGTCCTAAAAAAATCAAGAATGATAGGGAAAGAAAAAACAGAAAAATTAAAGCAGGTAGTTACTGTCTTCGGATTCCTTTACTGTAAGCCAAGAGAACTGACAGATTTCATTCATCAGACACACTTACTTTTTGTCTGGGAGAAGGCTCATGTGAGCACCGTTGTTGAAAAGGACGCCAACTGTGTGGTCTGAGAGTTGGTAGCCAAAGCCGTATTTGTTAGAGTAATCGACCCACTTCGTGACCCACTGAAAGGAAGTGCTAAGCTGCTCTTTGGGAATGCAGTCAGCCTCTGGCATGTTTTCCAGACATCCCCTGAGGACTCTAGCCACGGTGTCTGCAACACTTCCCATGGTGCTGTCTTCAAGGCCTGAAAAGTGAGAGAGAGAGAGAGAGAGAGAGAGAGAGAGAGAGAGAGAGAGAGAGAGAGAGAGAGAGAGAGAGAGAGAGAGAGAGATGTTACAAAACTGCTGACAATTTAACCTCATGTTCTGATAGATGCTAATTCTCCCTCTAGTAATTTAAGAGAGAGAGACACCTCGGGGCTTATCTGTGCTTTTTTTCCCCCCAGATCCTCTGATTTTGTTTTTCCTATGTTAAATTAAGCTGAGAAATAAATTGGCTTGGAGCCTTTGTATCTGGCTCTTGTCTAAAAGTTTTATGATTTAAAGTAGGATTACAAACCACTTACACTCACTGCTACTGCTGCAGCTGCCCAGGGTCCCTCTAACAATCATCCGGATGGCATCCCCAATCTGCTGCTTATTTTCTCCCACGGAGGTTCCGGATCTGGCAACTGTAGTACTTGTTGGCTGGAGTTCCTGAAGGCAGAGAAGAATTATGTAGTGAGCCAAGTATCCAAATCCATTTAAGGCTGATATTCCAGGTGAAAATATGAGGTGGTGGCAACTGCTTATAAAGCTTATCAAAAGGCAATGGATCTGAGTCAGGGAAAGAGATAGTGCAGTAATATAAACTGCATGTATCCTTAAACTTAAAGATACAGAGATCTGACTCCCTTTTAAAGGGCTGACTTTCAACAAATATATCATGTTGAACCCTAATAACCACAGTTTAGCTGCTAATTTACAAAGCAATGACTTAAAATATTTATATTTGGTTCTTTTCCAACATACCTCATCTGTCCTATGTTTGACAGGTTGCTGAGTTATTGAAGTCTTTTTCAAATCATGCCTAAGCTTGTAAATGTCTTCATCTTCTTTAGATACTTTATCTATAAATCAAGGGAAAGAACTGTGTTAGTCTTTACTTCAACAAGGAAGGATGAGAGCAAGCCATATTTCTTCCACATGCATTACTAAGTAGTTTATGAGCCACCATGAGAGAGCACTGATAAAAAGGTCAATAGTATACAAAATATTGTCCAAATTATGCTAACATGAGAAAGTCTCAACTAATTATCAAATTTAACATAATACTGGATATAACAAAAAGAGAGTACTCTTGTAACTTACTGTGTGTGTCAATATATCTAGATTTATCTTTTTTGCCACCAAAAAGAGCAGCAGCAGCTTTCTTAAAGAAATTCTTGGCTGGGCTTGATAAGTGGAAATCTGGAACTGTATGGCAACAGCTAGAAGAAAGTCTGTCCGGAGTGAAGCCCTGTGGAGTATCAGAAAAGACCTTCAGTAACCTGTTAGGGTAATTGAGATCAATGGCCTGCAATAAAATACACAAAAGAGTGTGCACTGACCTGCAAAAAAAAGTCATGCCTAATGATGTCATCCAAACGGGGGCGGTCCTCAGGGTTTTTGGACAACATGCTAGCTATTAAGTGCTTAGCAGGAGCCAACAGCGAAGATGGCATGGTGTACCTAGCTTCTCTTATGCACCTGTAAGTTTCTTTTAGATTTGTAGTTTCAAATGGAGGCCTTCCCAGTAACATTGTATACCTGAGTACAAACAAACCATTTTTTTAAAGGAATTGCCACAAAGGAACTCTTTTATTACTATAAAATCTAAATAAAATTTGCATTTTAGCCATTTTGGTATGTTTACTTACATTACACAGCCTAAGGCCCAAATGTCTGATTCACAGCCATGACCTTGTTTGTTGAGGACTTCAGGAGAGAGATAATTTGGGGTACCACATATTGTTCTAGAAAGATAAAATACCAACATCTCATTAGTAACAATTTCACATTTTGTTAAATTTATTTTTCCCTGGCTACCACTCACTGGGGAATAAAGCCTTGGAGGTACTACACTGAGCTTCTATGTGGAATCATTTGACCAAAGGTATTTGACCAAGTAACTTTTGATCATTTTTTAACCCATATTTTTTTTCAGCTCAAACCAGCAAGTGTTTGAAACCATTTGAGACCAAAAGTACCATGGCATTTTTGTATTTCAAGAAAAAATAGGAGGGGCTGGGAAGTTGGCTCAGTGGTAGAGCGCTTGCCTTGCATGCCTGAGGCCCTGGGTTCGATTCCTCAGCACCACATAAGCAAAAAGAAAAAAAGCCGGAAGTGGCGCTGTGGCTCAAGTGGTAGAGTGCTAGCCTTGAGCTGAAGAGCTGAGGGACAGCGCCCAGGCCCAGAGTTCAGGCCCCATGACCGGACCCCAAAAAAAAAAAATAGGAGTTTTCCAATTACAATCAACTTAGATTATAACATACCCTGGCTAGTCCATATTTAATTTTAAAAGTTGTTTTAAAAGTTTATAGATTGTAGTGTCAAGGACTATGTCTTTCTGACTCTTACCTCCGTCGGTGTTCCAAAGGTTCCAGTCTGGCTGCCAAACCAAAATCTCCAACTTTTAGTTCCATGGCTTCATTAATGAAAAAGTTCCCTACACAATATGCAAAACAGAATGTGAGTTCTCTTGGGAAGGTGTTTTAATCAATTATGCATGAATCTACATTAGGGGCAGGCAGCTAGTTATTCTGATAAAGTCACCCATTTAGAAAAGCCAGTATTTCACAGGCTAGACTACAGGTAAGAACACATTTGGCAGGTAGAAAGGGAAAGGGGTGGTGGGGGTGGAGAAAGAATACCTCTTCTCTAACCCAAAAGTCAGCATCTGGAGCTTAAGGGCTTACCTAGTTTGAGATCTCTGTGCAAGATTTCTTGTTCGTGAAGGTACTTCAGTCCAGACACAATCTGTCTGAGGTAGTAGCGGACTTCCGGCTCTGTCAACACCTTTCTTGCTTTTAAGATATGTGCCATAGACTAAAAAGAAAAAAAGATAAAAGAGAAAGAGAATTTGTCAAAGCCACCAAGATAAGTGGTTTGTTTCCCTATGCAAAATGAGTAATGAAAGTTGATGTTGCAGTCTAATAATTAATTGCCTCAGCTAAAAACAAAAAATCCCACATAAAAAGCAATCTGATTAAATACTAGAAGTGAATGTACTGAGAGGAGTTTACACTTACTCTTCTACTGCAGTACTCCAAAAGAATGTATATGTTTTCTTTGTCTTCAAAGTAGTGGTAAAACTGCACAACGTGCTTGTGATGGAGAATCCTGTGAAGCTCTATTTCTTTGTCGATCTAAAGGAAAATGAAAGATGGAGGCTTAGTAACCTGCCATCATCTCTGGGGAGGAAAAAAAAACCACACACACACACACACACACACAGTGCTTACACAAGCAGACGACATTTTCTTAACAGGGTAGGGCCATCCTCTAACACAAAGAAAATACTTGACTGGACAGTCATACCCACCTTCTCTCTTTGATGAGGTTTGGCTACTCTGCTGTGAGGAATAATTTTTGCAGCGTAGACTTTGTTGTTTGTCAAATCTGTCATTTCGTAACACTTTGCAAAGCCACCCTGAGAGGAAACAAAAGCCAGTGTGAGTGGGGCACCCAAAAAATGCAGGGCTGAGGTTTTCAATAAATAAATAAACAAGTCAACTTTGGGGAGGGCAGAAGGTGGACAGATGGACACCGTCCACTTTGTTCAAAGGACCTTCAGGCAAAGGAAATGCATCCCAGGAAGGTGGGGGGGAGTGAGTGGGAATAAGTCCATTTTCTGTGTTCCTTGGACAAAACGAATCTTTATGAGGGGGTTAAGGGGTCTGGAAGGGTGTAAAAAAACAACACAACATGTCTTTAGAGCCTTGTCAGGCACCTGCGGGGAGGGGGGGAGGGGGGAAGCGGGGTGTGCTCAGATCTGCCCGCTCCCGCCTCTCAGACAGGATGGACGTCGCGGACCAGGGCAGCAGATCCCGGGGGGGGGGGGGGGGCGGGCAGGGGGCCGGTGTGCTCAGATCTGCCCGCCTCTCAGACAGGATGGTCAGACAGGGTGGACGTCCTGGACGAGGGCAGCAGAGCCCGGGGAAGCTGGGGGGGGGGGTGAGGGCAGGTGGGGGGTGTGCTCAGATCTGCCCGCTCCCGCCTCTCAGACAGGGTGGCCGTCCCGGACCAGGGCAGCCGAGCCCGGGGTAGCTGGGGGGGGGGGGGGCAGGTGGCCGGTGTGCTCAGTTCTGCCCGCTCCCTCCCGCCTCTCAGACAGGATGGTCAGACAGGGTGGACGCCCGGACCAGGGCAGCAGAGCCCGGGGAAGCTGGGGGGCAGGTGGCGGTGGCGGACCCGCGTCGCGCGGCAACCGGCCCCAGGAAACCGGGCGGGGACCCCGAGGCAGGCCGCCCCCCCCCCCCGCCCCGGCCGCCTCGACGCCCGCCGGCCTCACCTTTCCCAGCACCTTGCCCCGGCAGTAGCGCTTGCCCGTGGTGGGGTCGACGATGATCCGCGAGACCTCGGCGCCCGGGTGGTGGTGGTGGTGGTGGTGGTGGTGCGCGCCCGGCGGGGGCGCGGGCGCCGGCGGCTGCGGCTCCTCGGGGGGCGGCTGCGGCCGCTTCTTCCGGGACTCCCCGGCGCCAGGTCTGCCCGCCGCCGGCTCGCTCGCCTTGCCGCCGGCGGCCGGCTGGTAGGTGATAGTCCGCAAGAGCTCCATCGTGGCTCGGCCGCCCGTCCGAGACGGCCCCGACCCTGCAGCCCCGCGCCGCCGCCGCCGCCGCTGCCGACCGCTGGCTGCCGCTGCCCAGCGTCACTTGTGCAAGTGCGAACGCCCGGCGAAGCCTTATATACGGAGGGGGCGTGGCGGGGCGGGGCGGGGGCGGGGCCTCGACTCCGGCGGCGGCGTCACGGCTGAAGCCCCGCCCCCGTGCGCGCGGGGCCGGGGCGGGGGGGGGGGGGGGGAGGGCGCGAGGAGGGGCGCGCTGGCCGCCGCGCGTCCCCCTCCGAGCCCCGCGGCGCGCCGCGCGCGGTGGGCAGCGCTCCCGGCCACTCCCGAGGCTCCCCGGAGCGTCTGGCCGGCCGCGGGTGCGCGGCTCTCCGCTCCGTTCTTCGAAAGCTCCCAGATCTGGCGTTGAACACCCAAACCCAAGGGCTGCGGCTCCTCCCGCCCGGTCCCGCCTGGGGGCGGCGGGCTGGGGGTGACCCCGGGGCCGGCCGGCAGGTGGTGTGCACGCGGGTCCCCCCGGGGCCTTCCCGACCGCCCGGCCACCTGTCCCCTGTGCCATGCATCGTGTCAATGTCCCCGACGCCGTCCACCGTGCACGAGGACGCACCTTGGCCATGGGGGGGGCAGTGAGGAGGGCGGGGGGGGGCTGCGGCCCAGCGCCCTTACCTAACGCTGCCCGTCCAGCTGCGGGCGGCTGGCGGGGAGGGCAGGTGGAAGGCCAGGGGTCGGGTCCCCATCCCTCCTGATCCACGCACACCGGCTCGCAGCCCCCGGGGGGGGGGGAACCGTGGGAGGCCCTCGTGCCCCAGCCCAGCGCCCTTTGGGATGGCCCTATCTCAGGTCTGACCCTCGACCTTGGCGTCCAGCGGAGGTTGGTCCAGGCCGGCCCGGAGCCCGGGAGGCAGGGGCGCCCTCGCGTGGAACGTTCGGTTAGTGCTGGAGAGTGTGTTCCGCGCTGCTAAGGACGATTTGGGGGTGAAGAGTCCTCGATCACTTCCCTTTCTGCGTGTGTTATTCAAAATCCGCGGTTCGGATAGCTCCTTACACGTAGCTGCCTTGGAAGAGTCACCCAAGGCCTTCTGGAAGTGAGGGGGGGGGATGGGGAGGCTGAAGGTACGTGAGCTAAAACACGACCTGGTTCCCAATGTTCAGCTCTTCCTGTTCAGTTTTCCTAAATGAGCGTGCATTTCTATTGCCTTGGGAACAACAGGGAAAACATGTGTGGAGCGCTGCTTGGTACCTGGAAAGATCTTATGTAGCCCTACAACTTCAAGTGAAATAGTGCTGCGAAGAGGTTATTTTACCCTCACTACTCTTCTAAATTCTACCCTAGGTCCTTCAAACATGGCAGATTTCCAGAGGCGGGTGGAGTTTATTGACATGTGTATGAACTTCGCTTACAGAATGGTAGCGTTCCATTTTTAAGGCTTCTTGGATCTGCCATTTATTTTCTCAGAATAATCGGCTTGAACTCATCATAAATAGCAGAGGACTATTTTTGATGGCATAATCGGATTCCTATATTACTACAATTTTGCAGATAAAGACACTGGGCCTTGAAGAATTTAAGTATCCCTACTAAGTATTTTTAGTAGATCATCCAACTTGCATTAATTGAAACAATCTTTTTATCTGAGCTGTTCATGTGGTGAACAGTTTCTGTTGCTGTTTCCAACAAAATTTGGATTAACCAGCTTGCTAAACACCTGCAGAGGCAGGGAACATCTAGCCTAAGAGTCTAAGCACCTAATGAAATCATTCAGTATGTGATAGGGCAAAATCCTGAGTTTCCTATATGCTTTTGTTGGCTACTAATGGTCACCTGTCTGTATTAATAATGCTGTATGGCCTATGAGTGATGTTATAAATATCCAAAAGGTCCTTGACAGAAGAAATTTCCTCATATTAGAAAAAGTGTGCTCCAGACTATTACTTTATACAGGGGTGATATCGATGAATAGAACATTTACAAAAACACACTCCCTCAAATGTTCCTAATACACTGTAGAGAGGAGCCTTTGTTGGTAATCCAGGGTAGAAAGGGAAAGTGTTTTCTCTTACTTTCCTTTTCAGTGTTTAAACAGTTCCAGGCAAGTCCAGGCTTGCTTTAAGTGAAGGTAGACTTTAACCCCAGAGTACCAGAGCTTGAAAAAGACATGGACGAAGGTGGAAATGGGGAATTACATCATCTTTTTCTTTATTTATAAACCTAGGGTTGACCTTTGCTTCAGTTTTAGGCAGACTGACTGATGGATTTGCTGATTTGAAAAAGACTTTAATTTGTCAGAGCTAGTCTTTTTCCATGTCTTCCTTTTTGTTGGTTGAGTTGATATATAACCTGTTAAGGGTAAAGTGTAAAGACCAGATTGTATACATCGTTAAATGTATTTTATGAAGTATTTCAGTATTTGATAGATTAGTGAACATCTTATGTAAAGTTCAGCTCCACCAAATCTAACATATTTAGTAAAGTAGTAACACTTGTCCAACTGTGAAAATCAAACTTTTATTTGGTTATGGTGCCATCCTGTGGACAGAATCAAAAGTTGTAGTCCATGTAACAACAACAACAAGAAATGCACTTTCCTTGTTGATAAACCTTTTAATTACAAAATAATTGTCCTTGGACCTATAGGTTTAGTGTAGATATAGCCAAAATAGCAATAGAGTTTTTAGTGGAAGATTATAAACTGAATTTATATGAAATTGAAAGGTATCAAAAACCAAAAACCCCAAGTCCCTGTAAAAAATAAAGAAAAAAATATTTTTTCCTACTATCTATCACAAAATACAATGTTTCTATAGCAATTAAGAGAGTTTGGTTCTCTCACAAGATAGACTGAGTGACCAGGAGGAAAGAACAAAGAATCTAAAAATAGATCTAGAGATCGAGGTAACTTTTATATGTTAGAAAAAAAATTAAAATCCAATTGCTGTTTCCATATTTTAAAAAAACAAAAAATACATCTCACAATGTGAGAATCATATAAAATTTCTAGGCCAGAGGAGCCTGAGTTTGAGGGTTGCCAGTGGACCAGGTCTGGCCAAAGAAACAAATCATATGTCATGGTGAAGTAGGAAAGAATTTATTTAGTCTAGCCATATTGAGGACCGGGAAACCAAGGCCTTTCTTCAATGAGCTAACAAGAGCATTGGACAGAAACAGGAGGCAAGAAGACATGTCAAGTAGTCTTGGTCAAATTATGGTTAGACTAGTTGCAATCTCAGGCTGGAATCTGGTCCTGGATTTAAAAAACAAAAACAAAAACACTGCCTGTTGCCTGAAGGTGTTTTCAACTCTTATCAAACAGACCAGTTGTTTCTGAAATTCAGAGTGTGTTTGGGGTTGGGGGAGAAAGACTGGGCAGAGTTTGTTGATTGGTTCTCTGAGATTGGGTCTCCCCATGCAGCCCACACTGGTGTTGAACTTAAAATCTGCCTCAGCTTGCAAGAGAGCTGGGTTGAGGAGCATCAGTGGCTACAAGAGGCTGGGTGTTTTTCAGGGTTAGAGCAATGACTCGAGATTTCTGGACTCCATTCCTGTGAGCTAGAACAAGACTTGTAAAGGCTATGGACTATGATGTCCCTGGAAGTTTTCAAAGTACCCTGGTCATACTTACCTTGATGTCTTCAGCCATGAAAAGGGAGGGTTAACAGTCTTAAAGACATTATCTTGCCTTGGTGCAGAGTTGGGCAGGAAGCTGACCCAAAGGTTAAGATAGCACAGGAGAAAAAAAATAGACATGCTCAATTTTAATATATAATTTAATATGCAAACACATACTCTCAATCTGTACACTGGTGATTTTACTAGACAGAAGTTCTAAATTTCAACTTAGTCAAATCTATCAATCTTTTATTATAGTTAGTGTTAAGAAATGTTTTCTATTTTCTTCAGACCACAAGCACAGGTCTACTGACATTCTGGAGCTTGACAAGAAAGCAAACTTCCTCTTTCTCTTGACAAGAGATCAACATTTCAGGGCATCACACTAATACAAGACAAAGAATGTATGTTTGATACCTTAAATGGAATATCCTTAGAGGTTGATGCTTTTGATTGGCTAAAGACTCTATCTAGAAATTAGTTGACAATCTCTAGTTGGCTAAGCTTAAAGTTTTGTTTCATTGTGCCAATCCAGGGGCTTGAACTCTGGGCCTGGGTGCTGTTCCTGAGCTTCTTTTGCTCAAGCCTAGAGGTCTACCACTTCGCCCATAGCTCTACTTGTGGCTTTGTCCTTTTCTTTGTAGTTTATTGGAGATAAGAGTTTCACAAACTTTCTTTCCCCAGTTGGCTTCAAACCATATCCTCAGATTTCAGCCTCCTGAGTATCTTGGATTAAAGTCTTGAACTGCTGAGTTTTGTTTTAATGCTTACATTAGCTTTGGCTTATTTAAGTAGGAATTTAGGATTCTAGAGTTAATAGGCTCCCAATTAATGTGTGTGTGTGTGTGTGTGTGTGTGTATGTGTTGGTACTGGAGCTTCAACTCAGAGCCTATTGCTGTATCTCCACTTGCATGCTAAAAACTGGCACCCTACTACTTTAGCCATACCTACAGTCTTCCATTTTTTGTGGTTAATTGGAGATGGAGTCTTAAAAACTTTTCTGCCTGGGCTGTGAGCCTCAATCCTTTGATCTCAGCCTCTTGAATAGCTAGGATTACAAGTATGAGCCACCAACACCCAGCTAAATATTATTTTTTGTAGCATATGTGACAATCAGAGAAATTATATAAGAATATATAAAGGGATTTTACAAACTAATAAGGAAAAATGTCTTAATAGAAAAATGAGGGAAATGCAGAAACAAGCGTTTCATAGAAGATAGAAGAGGAACTACATATTTATAAGCAATAAGTAAGATGGGATTTTTTTCAAAAATATTGTCAGGGAAATGCAAATAAAGACTTTCTCAATTTACTCCATTGGTAGAAAATTAGACTAGGTATCAGTGGCTCACTCCTGTAATCCTAGCTACTCAGGAGGCTGATATCTAAGGATCCTTCTTCAAAGTTAGCCCAGGCAGAAAAGTTCCTAAGACTCTTATCTCCAATGAACTACTCCCCCTTAAAAATAGAATTGTGGCTCAGGTGGTAGAATATTAGCCTTAAACAAAAGAAGCTCAGAGAAGGAGGAGGAGGAAGAAGAAAAAAAAGAAAAAAAGAGAAGAAGAGAGAAGAGGGGAGGGGGAGAGGGGAGGGGAGGAAGAAAGGAAAGAAGAAAGAAAGAAAGAGAGAAAGAGAAAGAAAGAAAGGAAGGAAGGAAGGAAGGAAGGAAGGAAGGAAGGGAGGGAGGGAGGGAGGGAGGGAGGAAAGGAAGGAGGGAAGGAGAGAGGGAGGGAGAGAGGGAGGGAAGTAGGAAGGAAGAAAGGAAGGAAAGAAGGAAGGAAGGAAGCCTAGTTGTTGAAGATGAAGATCAATATTTTTACTTATTCAATTATAGGAGGAGATTAAACTGATTATTCTTATACCCTATAACCCAGCATATATACTTTATACCCTATAATTCCATTTGTATACTAGGATGGATATGCAAGCATAGACATGAGAGCTTTATGAGTAATATAAAATAAAACAGAGAACATAAAAACACACCACAGAAATGTCCCCAAATAGAAAAAATACATGAGTAAATAGTGAGACTTTCAAATAATGGGAAATTTATTATGTGAAAAATCAATGAATGGCTGATAGTCACACAATCTGGATGAAGCATGTTAAGCATAAACCGAATTAAGGACTATAAAACTGGCAATAAAATCTGAATATCTAGTATGTGTGTGTATATAAATATATATGATAAATATATATAAATATATGATTTAAACTTTTTAAAATTAAAAACAAAATAACAAAAAGTCAAGTGCAAAACTTAGAATGGTATTCCCTTGTATGGGTGAGGCAAGAAATGTAGGAGACAGAAGGGTATACTTACCTGTTACCGTGGCTGGGGTACTTCAGTCATTTCTCCACTCTTAGGGTATAAAGATTAAAATACTGCCTGGGTAGAACAAAGTGATCCTGAAGAATACAGGATATATTAACAAAGCAGAATTTCACCTTGATAAAGAAAGTGGGGAGTTTGAATAAGGGCCTAAGCAATAATGTTCAATTCAAGGGAGGCAGCCAGAAGTTGGTTGGGGACCTACTGAGTAGAAATAATTGGGGCTTGGGATTTACCCAGTTGGTTGGGGTTACTAGATGGCATAAAACTAAGACCATCCCCTTGTAGCACTCCCCAAATGGTTTGACACTCTACAGTGTCTGCCTGGGTATGGGAAGTCATGCACCTGTGTTTTTGAGGTGAGGAGAGGTTCTTGGGCTTTTTTGCCATCAGCAAAAGGTCATGTAGCATCATTAGGCCTTCAGGGCCAATTCTCAACCGTGATATGGCAAAGATCCTCGGTGGAGACCATTATCTTAATGCTTGATCCAAGGTGCTGGCATCTGGGATTTTCTGGATGTAGATGATCTGGGGTTTTAGAGAATAAAATCTTGTAACCCAAGGCATTTCCTCATTTGACTTACCTGCCTAGGCTCACAGGTTACTGACAATCACATAATTCTAAAATTGGATTACAGGAATGCAGCAAAGAGATAATCATGTTAAAAGCCAATGCTAACTATGTGGGAAGCCTCAGAGGATGGTTAGTCCCAATTTGCATTCCTTAAATCCAGGTAAAAGCAAATCACTTCTGGTTGGCCATGATGTGAAAGAAGTGCCCAATGAAAAGAACACTTTGGTATATGAGTACATTGCTAGGAAGCTGTAGGAGCAGAATGGGACATACTGAGTTTGAGTTGAAATATGTATCTAGGTATCTCAGCTAATATGATATTATTATTATGTTTTAAGGTCCCCAAATTCTGAGCTCTCATTAACACAAGGATGGACATCCTAATAAAGATAAATACACAGCGTGTGTCAGAAGCAGCTCCTGTGTTCATCCTAACATCTAGGGTGGTCCCCTCCCCTCTTGCTGTCCACAGCCACAGAACTGATATTCCCGCCCCCAACTCCTTGGAATGCTGAGGAATGGGAGCTCAGAATGCAAATGACAAAGTAGAGCACTCAGAATTTGGGGGGCCTTGAAAAAAATGTTTTAAGGCCCCCAAATTCTGAGTGCTCTACTCATTAACACATGGACAGTCATCCCAACACAGGTAAATACACAGCTTCTGTCAGAAGCAGCTCTGTGTTCTCACTAGCGTCTAGGGCTGTCCCCTCCTCACCCCCTCCACAGCTACAGAACTGATTTTTTTTAACTCTGACTTCTTCAAAAACTGAGGGCTGTATTGGAGCTGAGGATGCAAATGACAAAGTAGAACACTCAAAATTTGGGGACTTAAAACATTTGCTATTATGACAAAATAATTCTGTCTGGATAATGTATAAGTAATATAATTGTATTGCCCATAGTTCTGGAGAATGGAAGCCCAAGATCAACTTTTGCTGGCAAAAGTTTAATCCTACAGGGTCTTTTGCTATACTCTGCCATGGAAGGAAGGGGCTAGGGCTCTTCCTTCAACATCTCTTATGATCGTAACAAGCTATTTCAGAACAGCAGAGCCCCTATAAGTTAATTATATCCTGTTAAGACCTTTTCTCTTAAAGCTGTAAAAAAAAAAATGTTGGATATGAAGTTTTAACACACACATTTTGGAGAGGACATTTATTTACTCCCAATCTGGAAAGCAAAAAGAACCCAAACCACTGGGCTGGGAAGGTGGCTCAGTGGTAGAGCGCTTGCCTTGCATGCCTGAGGCCCTGGGCACCACATAAGCAAAAAGAAAAAAGCCGGAAGTAGCACTGTGGCTCAAGTGGTAGAGCACTAGCCTTGAGCTGAAGAGTTGAGGGACAGCGCCCAGGCCCAGAATTCAGGCCCCACGACCGGACCACCCCCCCCTCCCAAAAAAAGAACCCAAACCACATATTATATCCATCATTGATTATTTAATTAGCAGAACAGTGAAATTTAATGCCTAATTCTTTTTTTTTTTTTTTTGTCGGTCGTGGGGCTTGAACTCTGGGCCTGAGCGCTGTCCCTCAGCTCTTCAGCTCAAGGCGAGCGCTCTACCACTTGAGCTACAGCGCCACTTCCGGTTTTCTGGTGGTTTATTGGAGATAGGAGTCTCATGGTCTCTCCTGCCCGGGCTGGCTTTGAACCGCGATCCTCAGATCTCAGCCTCCTGAGTAGCTAGGATTACAGGCGTGAGCCACCAGCGCCCGGCGCCTAATTCTTTTTTAAAAAAATAAAAAGTAAATATAAAAGAAAGGGTTAACTTTCAGATTTAAATTTAAAAATCAAATATTTTAAATATATTTTCTGTGTATTTTAAGGAATACAAAAATGTGACAGACCTGCCAATAATCCTTGTTGAGGATTGTGTTAAAATTTATCAAAATATTGTCTAAAACTCACCTTTTCTCTCATTTTTATCCATTCATCTAGCTGCCTACTTATCTATCATCTACCCATTGTTACTAACCATGTTAAAGAGCAAGATAGTTCCCATTCCACTATTGAACAAATTGCAACTACTTATCTAATTCAGTGGACATAGACCTCCCCCTGCTGGTCTAAAGTTGTACTACCAATCAATGCTGTAAAGCAGTTACAGCAGCTTAAAACAGGTTCCAAACGGACCAAATCTATGTGCTGTGCAGCATCCATAGAAAATGTAATCTCACTAATTTATAGTATAAGGTACTATTATTTCCTAAAGTCCATTTGTTACAATTTAAATTAAAAGGTGTTGAGTGAATATTATCAAATGTAAACAAGCTAAAGGTGATTCAGCTTTTCCTCATTCTTTAGGTGAAAACTTTTTATTGTAAAATGAAAACACTTTACTATCTGTTTATATCTAAATAGATGAAAGATAAGATGCAAACTCAAGGCACTATGAGAGTTATTTTATACTCTTGGAGTGTAATTGGTTGTGTAACTTTCTCACAAAACAGAAAATACCTAATAGAAATGATTCATTAATGTGCTTATATAATAAAAGTACCAATTTCATTGATTAATCATGAATACCTACACCATAAGTAAAGTAAAACACAAATGACAAATTGGGAAATGAATTTTCAACACATAGCACAGGGAAAGAATTTCTCTTTCTAGCATATAAAATTTCCCTATGAGTAGATTAAAGAATCATTGGCCAATAGAAAACAATTATTATATTTATTCAACTTCATTTGAAGAGGAGAAATTGCAATTATACTCATGCAAAGATACCTTGTGCACCTATGAAACTGGTAAAAATTCAAAATGTAGTCAGAATATCCTGTAGCCATATGCATTATCAGGCACTCCACACAGTCCTGTAGAAATGCAAGTCAGTAATTTGGCAAAAACTATTAAAGTTGGTTATTCACCTAATCCATTGCTCACTTACTAGAGCTTATCCTGTGAATATTATCTGACATATGAAACAATGTTCATCAGTCATCAGCAAAATATAAAACACTCAGACCAAGCCCAATGCCAGCTCTGTATAGCTTTATTGAAAAATAAGCACACTGGTTTGCTGGCATAGACGTGTTTTCTATATCCGGTTTAGTAAACAAGTGCAGAGTTTATCTGCAAAGTCTTGAGATGAGTAGACACTGTCTATTCACCCTTGACATACGGGATCTTTCATTGCAGCGTATGTGTAATACAATAGCCAAGAACTAAGTTCCTATCATTAGGGAACTGGTGAAATAAATGATGATATACCCACACTAGAAATGGAGGCAGATGTAAAACTGAAATGAAAGAGACAGAAAACAAGACGGCAGAGTAGCAACAGGCAATCACCCTGGCTCGCTCGGATCAGAGATTTGGGGCCCTAACATGTACTTTACCCTCAAGAAAATGACAAGAACACATAAACATTGAATCACAAGAAAGAAGAACTTACACCTGCCACACACAGGACAGATAAATGAGAAGTCCCCTTCCCCCATCGTGGGCCTGCAGCATGGCTCACCCACAATTGCAGTGCTGCAGCCATGCTGTGAACCCAGCCCCACAGGGACACACTTAAACATGCAGAGGTGCAGAACAGGCACACAAAACCACCACATCCAGACACAGAAAACGTGCTCCACGATGCTGCTGGTCAGTCAGAGCCAGAAAAAGAGAGCACAGGTGATGACCCACAGTGCTTGGCCAAGACCCACTGCCTCCCTCCTGAGGAAGAGTCGCCATACTGGAAGCGGGCAAAGCCCTCTCTCCCACCACTTCGGCTTCCTGCGGTAGACCACCCGGACACAACCTAAGTCACAGCCTCAGAACTACAACTACCAGCAGCCACCGGGCACAGGATTAATGTGATGCTGGGACCCTACATTCTCTGCAGGCATGGGGGAGGCAGGAAAGGGAGACACTTGACCTGCTAAGAGTCAGCGGGACAGTCTCCCTGCACTGTCCTTCAGGGACCTGCCCCCTCCCCAGGGCCTGGAACACAGCGCCCAGCCCTGCTGGAAGTAAACGCCAGCCTGGGACTCAGATGGGAATGATTTCCCTGCACCACCCTGTGGAAACCTGCTCCTTCCACAGCTTACACCTGGTCCAAAGACTGGAATGCAGCTCCTCACCCTGTGGGAAGTAGACACCTGTCCGAGTCTTGGGTGGGGACTACCTCCCACAACTGCACAGTGGGAATCCAACCCCTCCAGAACTCAAATGAGGTCAGAGTGCTGGAACACTACTTCCTGCTCCCTCTAGAAGTAGATACCAGGCCAGGACTCAGCCAGAATGACCTCCCACTATGACTCTCCAGACACAGAACTGGGCCAGGACACTAGACTGCTGTGCACCACATAATATGAATTCACCTCTGTGGGCTTAAACCCAGGCTAGGATACCAGACCACTCCACCAATCACAGAGCCCTAACAACCGGCCAGTGTTCACTAAACTGTCCGCACCAGCCTGAGCTGAAAGCTGCCAAATACAAAGTCTGACAAAGATCCAGTCAGTGAATAACACCCCCACCACCGAACTTAATAGTGATCTGAACGCCCCTGACAGTCCCTAAATCCAAATGTATAAATTCCAATGAAAGATTGCCAATCTTGTGAGTAATGAATACAACATGCCAAATTCAAAACCAACAACAACCCAGGGAAGGATTCATGTGAACTTGAGGAAGAAGAGATGGAGGATAAGAATCATTAAAGCAATGATGAGTCAGCCGAAGAAATAAAAAGGGATATCCAGAAACAGAAGAATGCAAGGAGGAAATGACCAAGAGTATACAGGTAACCTAAAATGATCTAGAGAGAGGGAAAGAAATGCTACACACTTCATTAAAAGATGAAATTAACACCTTGAGAACTGACATCAACAGAGTTTGGAAACATGAAAGGTTCAATTTTTTTTATTGGAAGCCACAGTAGAAAGCACAGGCATCAGAAAAAGTGAAATAGAAAATAAGGTATCAGGAGTTGAAGATAAAATAGAGGAATTGAAACAAAAAAAATCAAAGGCATGGAGCGAACACACAGACCATAGCAAAGGGAAATACAAAAATGGGCAGATTCAGCTAAAAGATAAAATCTATGCATGATCTGGATAGAAAAAGAAGAATTCAAAACTAAACACACTGAAAACTTATTCAGCAAAATAAGAGTTGTACACTTCCCCAATCTCACCCACCTGACAGAGGTATACAAAACTCCTAGTAGGCAGGATCCAGGATCCCTGGATTTGAAAAATAAGGAATTAATTTTAAATGCAGAAAAATCAAAGAAAGAGCTATATTAAAATGAAAAGAAGACCAGAGTCACTGCAGATCTCCCCATACAAACTCTGAATGCAAGAAGAGCATATAATTCAAGCAGGGAAGTTCAACAACTGCCAACCCCAACTAGTATACCCAGTGAAGCTATCCTTCACAATTGATGGTGAATCTAAAACTTCCCATGACACAAAAATTAAAGCAATTCATGAACACTAAACCAGCATTAAGAAGAACACTATAGGGAACTATACAATCGAAAGGAAACAATCAAAGTCAAGGAAACACAAAATTAGACAAGACAACCTAGAAGACTAGTTTAATAAACATAGGAAGAGGAAAGAAGCAAACTACTGTACAAGGAAACAAACAAAAATGGCAGGAAACATGATACATCTTTCCATAGTAACCTTAAATATTAATGTAGGCAGTGCCCCAACCAAAAGATAGAGCAGCAGATTGGATCAAAAAATAACATCCAACCACTTATTGTCTCCAAGAAACCATCTCATAGCAAAGATACATACACATTCTAAGTGAAAGGAAAAAGATCTCTCATGCAAATGCATCTTGCAAGAAGGCAGGAGTAGCCATATTGATATTTGATCAAATAGACTTTTCATTAAAAACTGTACAAAGAGACAAGGAAGGTCATTACGCAGTAAGAAAGTGAATGATTAGGGCTGGGAAGGTGGCTCAGTGGTAGAGCGCTTGCCTTGCATGCTCAAGGCCCTAGGTTTGATTCCTCAGCACCACAAAAGCAAAAAGAAAAAAGCCAGAAGTGGCACTGTGGCTCAAGTGATAGAGCACTAGCCTTGAGCTGAAGAGCTGAGGGACAGTGCCCAGGCCCAGAGTTCAGGCCCCACGACCGGACCCCCCCCAAAAAAAAGAAAGAAAGTGAATGATACCTGATGAGGAAATCACAGTGGTTAATATTTATGCACCAAATAATGGAGCACTAAACACTTTTGGACTTACAGAACATGATAGACCTCAGCACAGTAATAGTGCAAGACTTAACATTCCACTCTCACCAAATGACTGGTCAACCAAACAAAAGCAAAGAAGACTCTGAATTAAATGGTACCATATCCCACATGGACTTAATAAATATCTACAGATAATAATAAGACAATTTACATTTTTCTCAGCAGTCCATGGAACATTCTCCAAAACTGATCATATCATAGGACATACAAAGAGCCTAAGCAAATACAAGAGGATTGAGGTAATTCCTTGCATCCTATCTGACCATAGTGAATCAGACTAGATCTTAACAATACAAATTTCTGCAATAAACACTCAAACAAATGGAAACTGAATAACACACTGCTGAATAACACGTGGGTCACTGAAGAAATAAAGGGGGAAATTAGAAAGTTTTTATAATTCAATGAAAATGAAAACATCACGTGGGATGTGTTGAGAGGAAAGTTCATAGCTCTAAATACACCTATATAGAAAACAGAAACAACACAATAACCTCACGATGCAACCAGAACTGCTAGAAAAACAAAGAACAAACCAAAACCCAACTTACTAATGGAGAGAGATAGTAAAGATTAGGACAGAGATTAATGAAATAGAGACTAAAAAAGATACATAAAATCAATGAAGCAAAAAGGTGGTTCTTTGAAAAAAATCAATAAAATTAACAGACCACTAGTTAGACTGGTAAAGAAGAGATTCAAATAAACAAAATTAGAGATGCCAAAGGAAACATTACAACAAACATCTAAGAAATGAAATTAATATAAAAGCCTCTTTCAAAACCTATACTCAAATAAGATGGAAAGCCAAGTAGAAATGGACAAATTTCTAAAGCCATCCAAACTGCCTAAGCTGAATCAAGAAGATATAAACCAATTATACGTGCCCATAACACACAATGAGTTTGAGGAAGAAATCAGAAGTTTTCCAACAAAGAAAAGCCCAAATCCTGATGGATTCATGTCTGAATTCTATGAGACTTTTAAAGTGGAGCTAACGCCAATACTCATCAAACTTTTCTATGAAATGGAAATGAAAGTGTCAATTCCAAACTCATTCTGTGAAGCCAACACCAGCCAAGGATCCAACTAAAAAGGAGAATTATAGACCAATTTCTCTGATGAACACAGATGCAATGCAAAGCTCTTCAATAAAATACTAGGCAAAAGAATCCAGAAACTCATTTAAAAAAATCATACATTATGATCAAGAAACCTTCATCCACAGATACAAAGCTGGCTTAACATATGTAGATCAGTAAATGTCATACACTATATCAACAGAGCCAAGACAAAGAACCACATGATGATCTCAATATCTGCAGAAAAAGCCTTTGACAATACAGTATCCATTCATGTTAAAAGCTTTAGAGAAGCTAGGAATAGAAGGGAAATGCCTTAAAATGAAAATGGCTATATATGACAGGCCAATAGGCAACATTATACCGAATGGTGAAAAACTTAAACCATTTCCCCTAAAATCAAGCAAGGATATCCACATTCTCCACTCCTCTTTAATACAGTTCTTGAATTCCCAGTGAGAATAATAAAGCAAGAAAAGGGCATAAAGGGAAAGAAGAAGTCAAACTATTCCTATTTGTGGATGACATGGTCTTATAACCTGAAGGATCCCAAAGACTCCACCCCCAGGCTCCTAGAATTGACCAAGCACTTTGGCAAAGTAGTGAGATACTAATTAACACACAGAAATCAGTAGCCTTTCTGTATGCCAACAATGTACAAGAAGAAAAGGATGTGAGGACATCAACTCCATTTGCAGTACCCTCAAAAATATAAAATACTTAGGAATAAACCTAACCAAAGATGTAAAAGACCTTTATAGTGAAAACTATTTTAAAAAATTGAAGAAAGAAATCAGAGGATAGGCCGGACACTGCCTGTAATCCTAGATACTCTGAGGATCGCAGTTCAAAGCCTGCCTAGGCAAGAAAGTCCATGAGACTCTTATCTCCAATAAACTACCAGAAAACTGGAAGTAGTGTTGTGGCTCAAGTGGTAGAGCGCTCGCCTTGAGCTGAAGAGCTGAGGGACAACGCCCAGGCCCAGAGTTCAAGCCCCATGACTGACCAAAAAAAAAAAAAAGAAAGAAAGAAAGAAAGAAATCAGAGGACACAAGGAAATGGGAAAACTTTTCATCTTCATGGATAGGTAGAATCAATATTGTGAAAATGGCCGTAAGTGCCAAAAATACAAATTTAATGCAATCTCAATTAAATTCCAGTGATATTCTTTACTGAGATACACAAAAACAATCCAAAAATTCATATGGAATAGCAAAAGACCTAGAATAGACAAAATAATTCTAAGCAAAAAAAATAACATGGGTGGTATCACAATATCCGATCTCAAGTTTTATTATAGAGCTATAACAAAAATAGCTTTATACTGGCACAAAAGTAGACCTGAAGATCAATGGAACGGATTATAAGACTCAGAAATAAAACTATACTTATGGTTACCTGATATGTAAATAAAGGACCCAAAGACATACAAGGGGGGAAAAACAGCCTCTTCAATAGTTAGTGTTGGGAAACGTGGGCATCTGTATGCAGATCACTGTATTTTTTGCCATGCACTAATATCAATTCCAAATGGATCAAAGACCTCAACATTAGACCCAAAACTTTGAAGTTATTGCAAGACAGTCAGAGAAACACTAGAACTCATAGGTATAGGTAATAACTTATTGAAAAGAGTCCCAGGAGTACAACAGATAGGAGAGAGACTTGACAAGTGGATTACTCAAAATAAAAAGTTTTGGCATAGCTAAGGATATAGTTACTAGAAAAACAGTCAACAAACTGGGGGAAGATCAGTGTAGGGCAATGTACAATATGGTGAAAACACTTAGTTGAAGTGAAAAAGGAGGAGAAATAATATGCTCTTTAGTCTTAAGTATGCATTAAATAAATTTGTTTGAAAGGTGTAATAAGAATTAGGTAATACTAGGATTTCTTCTATTTACTTGTACACACACACACACACACACACACACACACACACACACCTATTGTGAATATATTGTGAATGGTTTTGATCTTTTTTATGTGCTTTACTGTTTAAACCAGAAGAATGATTTACTAGTAAAAAACACACATAGAAGACCAGATAAAGGAAGTGGCGTTGTGGCTCAAGTGGTAGAGCGCTCGCCTTGAGCTGAAGAGTTGAGGGACAGCACCTAAGCCCAGAGTTCAAGCCCCACAACTGACCAAAAAAAAAAAAAAAAGACCAGATAAATGAGAGAGAGAAAGACAGAGACAGAGAACAGAGAGGGGGGGGCAACTATCTATGGAGACAGAAACTTGTATGACACTTATCTTGCTTATATTACTTCATTATTCAGTTAGCATCTTCTAGTAAAAATAATCATAGAGAGCACTGAGTAATTCCATAGCATCCTATCAGTAAGCATATGGTATCTATTAGTTTGATTGCTGAGTTAAGGTGGTGGTAGCCACTTTATTACAGATATATTACAGATATATAGGGCCCAGTCTCTAATAATTTCTGAGATATTTTTATAATTTTAATTTTAATTAAGTTAATTTTTTATTTTTTACATTAATTTTTATTTAAATTTTTTTTAATTAAAATATACTTTTGAAAATTTTCCCACTGTTTAGCTAATAATTTGATCCTGCATCAGTAATTCTTAATAAAATCAGTTATTTTACTGCACAATGATTACACATCTGGTGTCATGTAAGAAAGACAGAGACAATTGGATGTACGTATGAAAATTAGGTTGGGAAAGCAAAAAAGAAACATACACATACACACACACACACACACACACACACACACACACACACGGAAAAAAGTTAAAAATGCACTAATATTATGGGCCAGCAGAGGGCAGCCTTCTCTATGTTGTGTGTGTGTGTGTGTGTGTGTGTGTGTGTGTGTGTGTGTGTGTGTGTGTGTGTGTGTGTGTGTGTGTGTGTGTGTGTTAGAGCCTCTTCACTGGAAGCAAAATTGTTACTTGTAGGGTTTATTATTTTTTTCCTCCTACAGATGACTATGTCAAAGATAAAGTTGTATGTAGTAAAATGGTAAGGATAGATTTGCATCAGTTCTACAGTACTTCATTAGTGAAAAGAGCCTTGTGTGAAATGAACTCAGGTATGATTTTCACAGAGGTGACAGGAAAATAAATGCTGGTCCTAGGGCTTGAACTCAGGGCACTGTTCCTGAGCCACATTGTGCTCAAGCCTAGCACTCTACCACTTGAGCCACAGTTCCACTTCAAGCTTTTTCTGAATAGTTTGTTAGAGATAGGAGTCTCATGGACATTTCTGCCTGGGCTGGCTTCAAACCTCAGATCTCAACCACTAGAGTAGTTAGGATGACAGGTGTGAGCCACTGGCACCTGGTTGGCTTATGTTACTGGTGCATATTAAAGTTATTCTTCTAACCTCCCTCCAAGACAGAAGATCTATCTTTCAATGTTAGCTAGAGCAATCTAAGTTCCTTTGACAACCTTGAGTTTTCCAGCAGTCACTGTCCCTGAGCTCTTTAGCTCAAGGCAAGTGTTCTACCACTTGAACTACAGCACCACTTCTGTTTTTTTCTGGTGGTTAATTGGAGATTAGAGTCTCACAGACTTTCCTGCCTGGGCTGGCTTTGAGCCGTGATCCTCAGATCTCAACCTCCTGACTAGCTAGGTTTACAGGTGTGAGCCACTGACTCCACAGCCATAGCCGCTAGGGTAAGCTTGGTCCAAATTTTGGACTAGACTAGGAATCAATGACACATTCCTCTGAATAAAGTGGATTTAAATTGGGAACTTTATCTGAGGAATTTGGATAAACTTAAATGTTTTTTTTCTTTCTTGCAATTGTTTCTAACATATTTATAAGATGATTTCTTTGTTGCTTTGTATGTCCCTCCCCCACGGTATAACCCCTGCTTTCATTGTATTTGATGTTGGTATAATTTGTGGAGGGGAAGGGCAAAACAAACTGTTTAAATAGGGATACAGGCGGACCCAGGAGATGGGAAGGGATGGGAAGGGGAGGCAAAGGAGGAGGCAACAATGTTTGATAAGAAATGTACTCATTACCTTGCCCATGTAATTGTAACCCCTCTGTATGGTATTTTCACAATTAAAAAAAAAGAATTTAAAAGATCAGACTCTAGATTCAAGCCTCATGATCCAACTTTGAATTTAAGCTCTTATACTACTGATCGAACTTGCGTAGGTAACTCAACCTGATTGTATTTCAATTTCCTCATCTCCAAACTAATGAAAGATACCCATCCCCACATCTGTGATGATTGAAAAACAAGCCCACGTAAAAGGCTAAGTGAGTTGTTTGCCAAATCCTGAAGTGGATTATTAGTGCTACTGTAATCAGCACACAAATTTCTAGGGTGTTTATTATTTTATTATATATTATATACAAGGTCTATATAATTATTTGATTATGTACATATATGCCTCTGATGAACTTTGAGCACTTTGCAGATTATATTTTCTTTTGCAACAATTTCAAGTTCCTTTTTCATGGAGAAGAAAAGAAGTAAGTGGTTTACTCAACATGCTAACAGCATTATGTATGAGAACATTCATTCAAATAGGCCCAAGTACTCCATATTACCGAGCTACATGCTGTGGCCTTATAAGTATCCAGGAAACTTTTAAAAATACTGCTTGAGTTCACCCTCAACATTTTGCTTTAATTTTTGTGGCTGAATATCACTATTCTTTAAACTTCTTGGAAAAAAATCTAATGAACAGCTATAGTTAAGGATCACTGGGTCTATTCAAATCTTAATTGAGTGGGTTATGATTGAGTGATTAAAGCAAGATAGTTAATATCTGAGAGGGAGAAAGACTCTGAGAACAATGAGAAGACAAACATAAAGTTCTGACAAACTGCAAGTCTAGCTACTGAAGAGGCTGAAGTTGGGCAGATAGTATTCAAGGACTTTCCAAGCAAAAATATTCACAAGACCCCTTCTCACCCCTCAGCTGAGTGCAGTGGCATATGCCGGTCATCCCAAACTATTTGAGAAGTTGTAATTGGAAAGACCACAATGCCAGGCCAGACCAGACAAAGAAACTTCATCTCCAAAGCGACACACAGAATGCAGTGACATATCCATGAAATTCCCAGCATGATAGAATGCTTGGAAGTTGGTAGATTGGGCTCAGGCATAGCCATTCTCAGGCAGGAAGGAGACTCATGGGCTCACTTAATTCCAGGGCAGGAAGTAAGACCCTATTCTAAACTCAATAATAAAAGACCTAGCTAGAGGAATGGCTCGGTGGCATTTGTGCCAGCCTACAAAGATGAGGCCTTGAGTTCAAACTCCAAAAGGTTAAGAATGTTGATCTATTAACTAGGTGGCAAGACCTATCACTCTTAAATGAAGAAAGAATAATGTAAATTTAGTCAATCTATTGCTTTTAAAGAGAAGATGGTGGTATACACAGAAATTCAGAAGCAGTTCTAGCAGAAGCTCTCAGGCTTACCTAGAACCCTGAAGCATTTCTGCTCCACACTAGTGCCCTCACATTCTGGGTAAACACTCATCAGTGTTCATCTGAAGATGAACTGGCTTCCAGTGCATATTTCCTGCAGAAAGTAATGTATTAAGATTACCAAAGCCCTTCTAGAAAGGTCCTCTGACACTTCATTGGTGTTTGTTTTGGTGTCTCCCTTTACTTTCTACTGCTTCTTGTGGGAACAGAGTTAACAGTTCAACATCCCATTATGTAAAAAGAGTAAAATCTACAACAGTATTATTGCCTCTGGCTCTCCCAGAATTTCTCACCCAGAATCAGTCAGGTCAGCAGGGTCTCAAGGCCAAATACTTAATAACCCAATCCTTCTGCCCCATCAAGTTTGACATGGTAAAGAGTAATTGATGATGTTCTTTTAATAAAGGTCTCTGTGAATCCAATAGCTTTTAATCTAGCCTGACTACAGTGTGCAATTTCTAAATGTATCCAGTTATTTCTTTAAAATTATAGGTTACATTTGCTGAATATGTTGGAGAACCAAATAATGACTAATTCACTGTTAGTAATCTAGTTTGCAATAATCTCAAGGATGAAAATCTATGAAAATATGTGTAGATGATTTGTCTGAAGAAACTGTATTCACCAAATTTGCAGTATTGAGTTTTATTTATGAAAAAGTAAAATGGGTTAATTTTTCATATATCATAGTTTCTCCAGTGGTTAGTGTTTATCTACTTTTATGTGAAGGAGTAAAAGGGGAAGAAGAAGAGGGAGTGTTGTTCAAGTGAAGTTGAAGCAAGCTTCGTGTCATATTATCTGATCCACAAAGCAATTAGGAAACACGATGAGCAAAGGAAGTTGGACTAAAAGGAAGTGTATACTAAACCTGAAACCACATTTCAGATATCTACTGCTGACTATGATCATCGCTTCTATACGTACAGCCTTTTGAATTTAGAAATATGTGAAGTTATTAGCATTTGAAGGAACTTCAGGAAACAGCCACTCATTATAGATACCTTACATATGATGAGAAGAAGAGTCAGTGAAGTCGTTTCTCATCTAAGATAAGACTTACGATAGGTAAAAATGCTTTAAACCTACAGAAACTTGATTGCAATGATTAGGAGGGTACCTTTCCCTTGAGAATATCAAGTGTGTCCATCACAGCCCTTATTCAAAATCCAAGAAAGGAGAATTGTCTTGCTTTGACTAGCTGAAGGTCAAACTTTACTTCATTTTAGTTTGACACATTTTGCACTTAATTATTAATTTTCCTTCATATATGTGTACATAATCTTTATGTCGTTGACAAGGGCGTTATTATTTCAAAAAGCAGTTTATGAATGTAATGTATCATGATCAATGCGATTCCCTTTCCACATTCTCACCCATCACTCCCAACTCACCCCTTCCCTCACTTTTTATTAATTTTGTAGAATATGTTGAATTTTTGACTGCATTCTCCCACCTTTTCCCCTTCATTCATCCATCTCCCGCCCTTTGACCCCATCCTAACCCTTTCAAGCACCTGTTTCTTAGTGTTTATTTTGTTGAAATCTCTATTATCCTTTCTAAGAGGTTGCACCATTTCAGTTCTTCCCCTTAATATACCATAGTTCAGTTAATACATTTGTGTACACCTGCAAACCATACAAAGCATATACTTATATATTTATTTATAAATTCTAGCTTCCACATGTGAGGATAAAATATGAGACCTCTGTCTCTTTTGGCCAGATTTGCTTCACTTAGCATGATTTTTCCCCAGGTCCTTCCATTTCTTTGTAAATTATGCAGCATCATTCTCTTTAATGGATGAGTAAAATTCAATTGTGTATATATACCACATTTTCTTTATCCACTCATCCATTGTGGAATCAACCCAGATGCCCTTCAATGGATGGTTCCAAAGTTATTAATAACTCCCTTCTTCTTTATCTACAGCCTCACAAACTTCTAGACTAAGAAGTTTAAGATAAAATTATCTTTCTTTGAAAAAAAGTTTAAGAAAAAGTTTGCCTGTCATTTAACCAAGTGGTCTTCTATTTTAACTAGTAGATCAGCTTACCAAAGGTGGTCATCATACTAAATACGTGATATTTATCTGCCACACACTATTGGCTCACACATACTATTCTACCAACTCAGGAGGCTGAGATCAAGAGATCTAGGCTTAAACTAACCCAGGAAGAAAAGTCTGTGACAGTCTGTCTCTAATTAATCAGCAAAATGGTAGACCAGAGGACTGGTTCAAGGTATGAACAAGAGAGCTGAGCAAGAGTTTGATATCCTGCATTCATACCCTAGAATCAGGAACAATGAGATTGAAGAGCCTCCCAATAAAGAAAAGCCCAGGACTAGATAGATTAACCTTTAAAGATGAAATAACACCAAACTCAAATTTTCCACAAATTAGGAAGGGAAGGGATATTATTAAACTCATTGTATGCAACTAGTATTTTACTCATTCCAAAACTATTCAGAGAAACAATAAAAGAGAATTATATACCAATCTTTTTGATGAACATAGAAGCAAAAATTCTAATGAAATACTTGCAAATTAAAATCAAACATCAACACTGCAAAAAGATCATGATCATGTTAGTCTCATTCAAGGTATGCAAAGGGTTCAACATACATAAATAAATACTTACATGTACTACACATAAATAAAACCAGAGACAAGAACTATTTTATCACCCTCATGTCAATGCCTTTGATGCTGGGTGCCAATGGCTCATGCCTGTAATCCTAGCTACTAGGAGTCTGAGATCTGAGGAACATAGTTTGAAGCCAGCCCAGGCAGGAAAGTCTGTTAGATTTTTATCTCCAATATACTACTCAAAGAAACCCAGAAAAGGCTCTGTGGCTCAAGTGGTAGAACACTAGCCATGAGCTCAAGGACAGAGCCCAGAGCATGAGTTCAAGCCCAAGGACTAGCAAAAAGAAAAGTCTTTGACAAAATCCAATGGAGTAGAAAGAATGTACCTCAACATAATAAACGTTATCTATGACAAACCAATAGCCAACATCATACTAAATAGAAAAAGACTAAAATCATGTCTCCTAAAGTCAGGAGAAGACAAAGGTCTTTCTCCATTCATATTCAGTATAGTATGGAATTCCAACCAGAGCAATAGAGAAGGAAATAAAAGGCATCTAAACCAAGAAGGAACAAAATCAAACTATGTGTAAATGATGTGATTCTGTATTTTAAAAACTCTTAAGACACCATCCCCAAACTCCTGGATCTTATAAATACCTTTGGCAGTATAGTAGGATATAAAATCAACATGCAAAAATCAGTTGCTTTTCTGTACACCAGTAACAAATAGGCTGAGAAAGAAATCAGGGGAAAACAATCCAATTCTCAATAGCCTTGGAAAAAATAAAATACCCAGCAATAAACCTAACCAACAAGATGAGTGATGTTTACAATAAAAACTGTAAGACTTGAAAAAAAGAAAGTGAGGAAGACATCAGAAGTTGGAAAGACATCCAATGCTCATGATTGGTGGAATCAATATTATAAAAATAACTATATTACAGAAAGCAATCTAAAGATATAATACAATCCCCACCAAACTTCTAATGTCATTCTTCATAGAAATAGAAAAATCAATCTAAAAATTGTATGGAAGCACAAAAGTCAATCTTGAGCAAAAGATGCAATGCAGGAGGTATAACAATGTTAAGAGTTCACATTGTACTACAAAACTATAGTAACAAAAACAGCAGGGTAGTGGTTTAAAAAATCAGATGAACAGCAAGACCCATGGAACAGAAGACCCAGAAATCAATCCATGCCACTATAGCTATCTTATTTTTGACAAAGGAGCCCAAAATATACATCGGAATAAGATAGCCCCTTCAACAAATGATCCATGTCAATCTCAATTGGAAGTTGATCAAACACCTTAATACCCCAAATTTTAAAACAATATATGAAAGAATAGAGAAAATACTAGAACATACTGACATAGGGGCCTGGAGAGAACTTGAATAGCTCATAAAATAAGAGCAAGAATTGACAAAATGGAACTGCACTAAAAACCAACAAAGGAAATAGTCACTAGACTGAAGACATAACCCACAGAAAAGGAGGAAATATTTGTCATATAGATATATGATTATTAACAAGGAATTATTATATACAGGGAGCTCACAAAACTAAACTTGCAAAGAATTAACCTAATTAATAAATGGGTAAGTGAACTGAACAATTTTTGAAAGAAGTACAAAATGACAAATGCATGAAGAAATACTTAAGATCCTTGGCTATAAAGGAAATACAAAGCGAAGAAACACCAATATTTCATCTCACTCCAGTCACATTGGCTCACAATAAGAACACAATTAACAACAAATACTGTTGTGGATAAAGTGGGGAGAGAAACCTTTATTTACTGTTGGTAGGAATGTAAACTAGTGTAAACACTATGGGAATCTGTAAGGAAAGTCCTCAAAAGGAAAATAGAATCAAAATATGATCCACGGAGACCTCTCTTGGACAGGTAAGTCTAGATGCAAGAGAGGCATTTGCACACACAGGTTTTTTTGCAGCACTATTCACAATAGCCAAGCTATAGAAAGTGCCCAAATTCCCTACAGCTGATGAATGGGTCATGAAAATGGAGCAATGAAGTTTGTAGAGAGTGAATTTGGAAGAAAGGGAGGAGATAGGGACAAGTGACAGAGAGGAGGAATCTGATCGAGGTTTGTTATTGAATATAATGGACATGTCAAAATGAAATCCCTGTAAACAACTAACTGATGCTAATAAGAAATACAAAGAAAACCCCTACCCTTCATTATTTTTTTAGTTCAGGTTTGGGAATGAATTTCTCCCTTAAACATTATCTAAAATCCTTTCCACTGAAATTCATCCTCCACATCCCCTAAGTTGCACAATTTAATTTTGGCAGCTCCTAATAATAGACTGAGTATTTAACATACTAAAGCAACACTGATATTATTTTGACTTTTCATTCATGCCTTCTCTCTTCACCTCTAGTTTCTTAACTTCCTGACATTAAATTTATATAACCCCTTTGTAGACATAATAAAACTGTACTACTTGCAAGGTAGTGATACCTCCTGCTAATGCTCCAATCGCTTTAAATTACTAATCCCATGAACTGATTGATAGTAAAGAATTTGCTAGCTACTAATTAGCTTTTCTGTTTTATACTACAATGTAAATTTCCATACTGCTCTTAACAAATAGCAGAGAGCCTTGGGATTCCTTACAAGATATCTTGGAAAGATACCTGGAAAGAGTTCAAAGACAAGTCCATACACACAAACATCTGAAAAAAGAGAAACAAGAAAACTATTTCTAGATATAATTGTTTTAAAAATGCAGTGACAGCCGGGTGCTGGTGGCTCACGCTTGTAATCCTAGTTTCTTAGGAGGCTGAGATCTGAGCATGGCTGGCGGTTCAAAGCCACCCCTGAAAGGAAAAGTCCGTGACACTTTTACCTCCAATAAACCACAGAAAACCGGAAGTAGCGTTGTAGCTCAAGTGGTAGAGCGCTAGCTTTGAGCTGAAGAGCTGAGGGACAGCGCCCCAGCCCAGAGTCAAGCCCCACAACCGACTAAGTAAGTAAGTAAGTAAGTAAGTAAGTAAGTAAGTAAGTAAGTAAGTAAGTAAGTAAGTAAGTAAATAAATAAATAAATAAATAAATAAATAAATAAAATGCAATGACAGTTGGGTGCTGGTGGCTCACATCTGTAAGCCTCGCTACTCAGATGGCTGAGATTTGAGAATCATGGTTTGAAGTCATCGTGAGGAAGAAAACTCCATGAGACTCTTATTTTCAATTAATCACATAAAGCTCAAAGAGGAGCTGTGGCTCAAGTGGTAGAGCTCTAGCCTTGAGCAAAAGAGTTCTGAGATAAGAGCCCAGACCCAGAAGTTAAGCCCCATTATTGGCATGCATGTGTGTGTGCACACACACGCATACACAGACACACACACACACACACACACACACACACACACACACACACACACACACACACACTGAGGGAAGAAAATTAAATCTACCTTGTTAAAGAAAAATTGTAGGCAAATCCTTCTTTTATATTGAAAAAGATTATTCTCCTAATCATGTAAACAAAAAAGCCCTATGTAGTACGACACTTAAAATCTCTCCTTTTAAAAGAAATTAAATATAAGTAAAATGTTGTTAATTTTAAATTGAGTTCTGAAAATAATACTAAAAATTCTAGGCTTTTAAAATCATTTCTGGATACATTTGAAAAATTACATGTTAAAGATAAAAGGCCAAACTTCCTCATTCACAAATTTCTCTCAACTCTAGAGTGTCTGATAAGAACTTCCTCTTTTAAAACCAGGAAACTTTGCAAGTATAAAATAATATGCAAGGGAGGAGAAGAAGGAAGTAACTGACCAAAGTGAAAAAGAGGAACAGTTCTAAAACAAACCAAATTTGAAGCATCACCAAATGAGCAAGTGAGATTGACACAACCTGAAGGTAAGAATAAAATTTTCAGTCTTTGGTAATGAAAATTAATAGGAAATAAATTTATCTTTAACTAATTGATGCCTCTATTTCTTATCAAATTGTTCTTAGAAAACCTGCCTTAGTTGAGGTAAGGGGAAAGCAATTTACAAGCTGTGGTGTTGATAAAATGTCTCTAAATGAATTTAAAGCTCCCCAAATCCATGGTTGAGCAAAAAAGCAGAATCTGCCTTCAAATTCCAGTTTTTCATCAATCTGTGATCTATATCAAATGGATAAATGTTCATTAATCTGCTGGAACTGCTTTCTGAAATAAAAAGTTTTCCTCCAAGCTGGCCAAAGGGGAACACATTTAGATATGATGCCATACTGGAAAGGGCTCTAGTTTAAAATACGTATTTCTTCATTATCAGTCTAAATTTATGTCTCACAGGAAAGGGAAAAGGAAAGTGCTCTTCTGCTATAAAAATGACTTTGTCTTTATGCAGTGAACAATGAGCAATTTTCATGGTAGGAATGTACTTGAATGTCTATTCTTCATAGAGCAATATAGATGGAAAGAATAAATTCAGCTGTAATCAATTGAAAGGGCAATCTGTGGCTGTACTCAGCTGCCTGAACCCCATCCCAACTTCCATCACAAGTCTTGCTTTTTTCTATAAATTTACTAACACTAATCAATATTTGCAATTTACTTTATGAATTTATTTCAAATATTCTGGCAAATAGTTATTTAAGTAATCATTTATGCTGGGTGTGGTGGCTCACATCTATAATCCTAGCTACTCAGGAGACTGCTATCTCAGGATTGTGGTGGAATCCAGCCCAGGCAGGAAAGTTCATGAGACTCTTATCTCCAATTAAGTCATAAAAAGCCAGAAGTGGAGCTGTAGATCAAGTGGTAGAGCATTATCCTTGAGCAAAAAAACTCAGGGACAACATCTAGGCCCTTAGTTCAAGCCCCAGGACTGGCGCACACAAATACACACACACAAGTGTGATCATTTGTGCTACAAAAACATATTAAGATCAGTTCTTATCTTTGTTGTAAAGGAAATAGAATCATAATGTGAAAATCATTTGACCACAAACTTTTGTCTTTGAAAGAAGCATTGTATTGGCCCTGATGAAGGGTTCTCTACTGTACTTCCCAAAGTCCCCAAAAGATGAAAACTTATGTAGCTCTTCAGTGTCTATCCCTATATTTTTATCAAAGTTTTATAAAGAAACTGTGTGTCATTGGCCATTTTGGTATATGAAATGTCACACTGAGAACTTGCACATTGAGCCTTAGGCAAATTTATAAATATTCACCATTGTTTGTGAGTAATAAATGAGAACAGGGGCACTATTTTGTGTGTCTTCCTTTTGTTATTTGTCTTTAATAAATTACTTTTCTCATGCCTAGTGCTAGTGCTGGCAATACAAAGATAAATAATACATGGTTCACAGTCCTCAAAACCGCAGAGCTAACCAATTTGGTACCCTTTTACAGGAATTTTTAAAGAGTAACATTTGGGAAACAATTTTACTTGATTGTGACTCAGTCACTTCTTAGAAAAAGTTACTTCACATCTATAATCTCCTTTATTATCATCTGTATAATGGTGATAAAAAATAGCAGCTACTTTATATGGCATCTGAGGTTGAAATGAGATAATCTACAAAAGAGTATTTAGAACTTGACTGGACATAAGCTCTTAATTAAATATGGTTGATAAAGACATTTAATGGATAAAGACCAATATCTCACAAGCACTGTTAACAATGTTGGGTGTAACTCTTTCAATGTCTCAGCTGAAAATACCTATCCCTTGAAGCATTAACATAAACCCCTATAACATTACCTTAATTGAGTAAAAGGTATTTGCTGGAGGGTATAAGAAGCTAGGCAATTGGAATGTTTATAAAACTATTTTGATTTCTTTCAAAAATCTGTTCATGCTTTAAGAGTAAATTATAAGCCCTTTAGAAGACACATTTCAACTTTTAAACTATCAGTTTAAATGATTAGATTCTGAATATTTGAGTGAATTTTAAATTTCATCATTTAATAAATATTGATTGAATAAGTTTTTATACTCTTTGGTCTTTATGTCTAGGACTATAAAGATGAACTGATCACTGCTTATCATGTAGGAAGACACAGGACACAGAATTCCATCATTTATTTAGATTATCAGGCTATAATAGAGAATACATTCATTTGGGATTACAGAGGGAAGAGTGATTAGGGCCAAAACTATAATCCTGCCCAATTCAAAGAAGAATGAGTAGATGTTACAGAGGAGTTATTGCACAATAGAAATAACTGTATATGTATTATCTTATTTGTCTTATTGCAGGCAAAAATATTTCTTTTGTTGTGGTACTGAGTTTGGAACTCAGGACTTCATACTTGCTAGGCAGATGTGCTACCATTGAGCCATATTTCCAGCCCTTTCTTGCACTGATTAGTTTTGAGGTAAGAGTCTAAGAGTCTCACTTCTTACCAAGGCAAGTGCTCAGTCTAGGATCCACCTTTTTACACTTCCTGCTGAGGCTTAGGTGATAGGCTTATGCCACTGTGTCAGCTATTGGAGTCTCAGGCTATTTTCTGAACTACAATCCTCTCTATTCTAGCCTCCCAAGTAGCTAGGATTACAGGTATAAACCACTAGTGCTTGGCAGAAAATTGTCATATTTACTATAAAAATCACATTGAAGTCTAAGTGATAAACAACCAGACTTGGGCAAACATGAGTTCTTCCATCTTTGTTCTCTCCCCACAATATCCCACATTGTAAATGACATTATAATAAGGAATGTATTCCATGCTGGTATTTAATGCATAGGTAGATCTTAGGTTTTTAATTATATTATCTACTAAACATGCAATAAATATATTTTTTATTTATAGAAGATTTCTGGATGACAGATCATTCAACATTCTTTTTCTTGAGTTTTCTACTCTGCTGTTACCTTCTGCTCATTTCTGTTTCATTTTGGGATTCACTGATAACGAAGGACGTGGAGTGGACTAGAACCCTCTTGATACAGTGCAACTGTGACTTAGCATCTGTACGGTGCACAGCATCATTGACAAAAAAAGCCATCTTTCAAATCTGTTTACTCAACCTCATCTATATTTGCATAAGAACTTTGCCAGATGATGTTCTTCCAAATATGAAAAAGAGATAGGTAAAGAGTAGCTTCCAACTCATTCTTTAACAACACTGAAGTACAAGGAATTGCATTAGTGTGTGCCTGTGCATTGATTAGTCACACCACCAAATTACTGAACAACATTGTTAACGCAGAAATGTTAAAAGGCTATGGAAATACTTCAGTGGCCATTCTTCTAGGCATTTCCCTTGTTGTGTTTTTGGTGTTCTGTGGAATTGGTTGTGTTTGGCACTGGAAACGCCATAAGGCTACACGATTTATCCTACCAAAGTTTTTACAAAGAAGATCTAGCAGAAGAAAAGCCTATATGAAAAATCTCTACTTGGGTACCCACATTATTGGCTCAAGGTCAAAAACCTCAGTTGAAACCCAAGACCACAAACCTACTGTCAAGGAAACAAAAATGCATAGCAACTATGAAAATATGGAAGCAGGTCTTCCCAAAGCTAAAGAAGAAACTGAGAAGGGACTTTATGAAAACACATGCCCATCCAATGTCACGGAGCCTATCTACAAAAATGAGATGTCTCCCTATTATAATTTCAAGAAGCTTCAGACTTCTCAAGTGCCTCCAGATGAAGACATATACATTCTTCCAGATTCATACTAGCTTCTCCAAATACTGAGATTCGTTCAGGAAAATTATTCTCTGGGACTTTTACTGTACTAATATCATTATTGGCCAAGTTCCTCTAGTGAATTCAATGGTCTCACCTCTCTTCACTCCTTGGAATGCTCTCTGAGCATAATTGTAGGTGAATTCTCTGTTTGGGCTTTAATGTATACTATGTATGTTCATTCTTCCTTCAAATAATGCCTGTTATGTGTGTCTGTTATTTCTACTTCAACCAGCTTTTTCCGGTTCAGAATTGTCACATTATCTTAGCAGGTCTTATTTAATCAATTGTTCATGAAGCCACCAGATTTTTCTTCAAAAATTATTCCCAATAGCTCCATCACTCCTTTGTGGAAAACTTTAAAACCATTCTTTTGACATAATTCTTACAATTCTATTCAGAATTCATGGTGTGTGTGTTGGGGGTTTACTCATACTGGAGCTTGAATTCATGGCCTCTCATTCTTATTTAACTGTTTTGATTCAACGCTGGTATTCTACCACTTGAGTCACCCTTCCACTAATTCATGGCTTTTTATGTTTGGTTTTAACTTCCTTACCAGAGACTTCTAATCCTTCACCTCTCAGCTTTCACTAGTATCTTAGGACATGTTCAACTTATCTCCTTTATGGCTCTGCTGTCTCTCAAGTCTGTTTCAAATGATAACGAGTCTTCTGAATCATTGTAAATTTGCCTTTACCATTTTATTTCTGATGTCCTATAAGTCCTTCTGCTTATCTAATTGCTCTGCTATTTTAAACATTGTTTAAAACATTGTTTTGGATTTTATTACTTAATGTTAGGCAATCAATAATATCATAAAATTTCAGCTTAATAGAAAGAGAATGCAATCTATTCATACTTTTAGCCATAAAGACATTATGTGAGGTTGTAAATATCTTTTAATTGTCAAGAATTACACTTTGTTAAGTACTTTTAGGGAAAATGTAATAAATTTTGTCCATTGTTAATTTAACTAAAGAATATATTTATTGACTCTCTACTATCAATTTATTATTGTGTTAGGCACATGGGGGCTAGAAAGGATTGCTATAACAGTAAATAAAATAGGGACAGGAGTCTAGTAAGAAAGAAAAGACAATACATAACTATTTAAATGAATACTAAGCTCATTATGAAACTGAGATTCATCTCTAAACCCAAGCTTCCATCCACTGCATTGGATTTCTTAAGCTGGTGCTCTGCAAATTACCTTTATCCATATAGTAAACTATGGTGATACAGACATGGATAAAAAAGACTGGATTCAAGCTGGGTGCTGGTGACTCATGCTGAGATCTAATGATTGTGGTCTAAAGCCAGCCTAGGCAGAAAATCCATGAGACTTTTATCTCCAATTAACCACCAAAGTTATGGCTCAAAGTGGTAGAGTAGAGCCTTGAGTAGAAAAGCTCAGGAACAGAGCCCAGGGCCTGAATTCAAGCCCCACACCCCCAAATAAGAGAGAGAGAGAAAAGACTGGATTTATGATTGTGTGCCCCTGTGATCCTAGATAGGTAGGAGGCATGACTAGGTGAAAAGGGATGAGAATGTGGTATAAGTGGCAAAGCACCTGCCTACCAAACTCTTCCCAGAGTTCAAATCCCAGGAATGCACACAAGAGAGAAAGAGAAGGGGGGGGGAGATTAGATTAGAAAGCAATATGGAGCAACAGAAACTTGTTCCTTGTTTACGCCTAGCAAGAAAAAAATCATGTAATTAACTCCTGAATTGCCAATCCTTTTCAGCTTCTGGTTTCCCAGAACCAGTCTTATTGTCTATTCTGACAGAGATGACGCCACCTCCCTTAGAATCAGAACACGCTCCCAGGATTTCCTCAAAGCTCCCAAGGTATCATCAGAAGACCAGTGACATCTCACAGCTCTAGAATCCAGCCCTCTAGGACACTGCAATTCTGGTCATTTTCATCCCTAAGGATTAGCATGGGCCCATTGGACGTGAGCAGAAACCTGAAAAATGCAAAGAAGACCAACACCACTTGCATATGACATATAAATGGAGAAAGGTAGGAGGAAGGCAATATCTGCAAACAAATGTGATATAATGTAGGCCTTCTGTGATAGGTTAAGAAGTTTGGATTTTATCCTAGTCAATCTGATGCCTATGATAATAGAACATAATCTTTGAGGCAGAAAAACATCATTTGGGAAGCAAAGAATTTCCACATTGCAGTAGAATAGTAGAAGACAAGATTCTGACTCTGAAGATATTGTACTTGATTTCAAAAAGGACATATCTATGAGTTATAAGATAAGCAGCATTCACCAGAATTTTTTTATTGTGAAAATACCGTACAGAGGGGTTAGAATTACATGAGCAAGGTAATGAGTACATTTGTTATCAAGCATTGTTGCCTCCTCCTTTTTGTCCCCTTACCATCCCTGCCTGATCTTCCTCCCCCACCCCTGCCAAAGGCCAAAGTTGTAAAGTTCGTTTTTTGACATAACTTCTTGTACATCTCATTGTTGCAATGTGTCCACCTGTATCCCTATTTAAACAATTTGTTTTTTTCCCTTCCCCTCCCCAAATTATACCAACATCAAATACAGTGAAAACAGCTTTGTAATGTCTCTCCCCCAGGGTATAACCCCTGTTTTCACCAGCATTTTTATTAAGACCTCCACAGCTTTCTATCTATATTCAGTTCTTGAGTTTTATACTCCAACTTTCTCCCTATAGAGAGAAGACTTAAGTAAATGAGAGAGGCTCATACAAAAATGCAGTAGATGGTAAATTGTCAAGTGCAATCAAGTCTGATGAAGGTGAGGCTGCAACTAGTGACCTATGCTGTTGTCATGGAAACTAGAGCTTCAGTCCTAGAGTGGATTCTCTTATATAGGACCCATTGGCTTTAGTGAATAGTTAAGACTGAAAATTATGGAAGTTGCCACATCTATTCTAAATTCTTGTTAGTGACAGAGACAATGTTTACATGGGCCTCAGGTGAACTCTCCTGAAGGCCAGGGGCCTGTCAAAGGCATAAGATTGAAGCCCAGCAAAGGGTAAAAAGTTTAGCAGTTGTCTCAGGCAAATTCTCCAGCTCCACTGTATGTTTGACATATCACTTGTCAATGACAGCTAGAATTGAAACAAATTAAATGGGTTTCACCTATTAACATGATTTTTAATATACTGCATTGGTAACTAACAAAAACAAAACATATTTTTGGCTCTCCTCATGGAGCATTCCCCAAAACTTCAGACCACTTTAAGTAGCTGGCACTGGTACCAAGCAATATACACTTTATAAGATTCATGGTTCTTAGTTCACTCACAAGCCTGTTTCTTAGATCTGTTATATTTTCCCATTTATAGGTGAGATGACAGAAATTTAGAGAAGTTAAAATTTTAGAGAAAAAAAAAACCTGGAGGGAGTGTTTGAAATGAGTTTTCCTGATGAGAGTGATTTACTCAGGATAAGATTTTTTTAGAGCATTATTAGCAAATAAGAAGCAATCAGCAACACGAAACTTCAATTGTAGAAAATAACTTGGATATCATTGAGACAGACCCTTTCACTTTGAATATGAGAATACAGAGCTGCAGGATGCAAATGTGGCTTTACTGAGGTTTCACAGAGAATTAGCAATTAATTGGGACTAGAATCTAGAGCTCCTAGCTCCCAGGTAATTTTCAACATATTCTTGCTCTATTTCTATTGTCTTTATAAAGGCCAATACTTTTGGATTTTGTTTGGTTGTGTTTTGTTTTCAACCCTAGTTTTCTTTATTTTAAATAAGTTTTTTATTATGAAAATACTGTACAGAGGGGTTACGGTTACATGAGCAAGGTAATGAGTACATTTCTTATCAAGCATTGTTTCCTCCTCCTTTGTTTTCACCCTACCATCCTTTCCCTCCCATCTCCACAACTACATTCTCCCCCACCCCCTGTCCCCTGCCTAAATTGTACAGTTCATTTTTGACATAGCTTCTTGTACATCTCATTGTTGCAATGGGTCAACCTGTATCCCTATTTAAATAATTTGTTTTTTCCCTTCTGCTCCCTAAATTATACCAACATCAAATACAGTGAAAACAGGGATTATACCGTGGGGAAGGGACATACAAAGCAACAAAAAAATCACATGGTACCTTATAAATATGTTAGAAACAATAGCAAGCAAGAACAAAAACACTTGTGTCCTTATCTTGGGGTTCATTTCGCTTAATATCACCTTATCTGACCTTTTCTGCTTGTCTCAGATATAGTTTTCTTTATAACATCATTTGAGTCTCCTTTCTTAGGTCTTTTAGTTTTCTAGTTTAGCTGAACATTCTATTTTCTGCATGTACAAAGGAAGCTGATTTTTCCAAATGTTAAGTATAGATAGTCCTAAGAGAGCTGAGTTACAGATTTCTTAATGCATGTGGATCTTGGGTGGCTGGAGTTCAGTAATGAAGACAATCAATCATGAGTGGAGTGTTATACAGTATGTCCTCTTCTGGCCATTGTTTCTTAAAGCATACTCTTTTGTCATCTTGTTTCATCTGGCAGAATTTGTCTACACTATCTATACTTTCAACTCAATTATCTGATAAGAGAACAACATAACCAACAGTATAGGAGTTATTCCAAGTGAGGGGAGATGGAGCGAGAGGAGATATGTCTTTAATAATAGCACTACAATAAGAAAGCTGGAGACTTACTTGAATGAGCACTCATTGACAAAGTAGTTATCCTCTCTGGGAAGGAACAGGAATGGCCTGGAAGCCATCTTTGTTTTTTGTTTGTTTTTATATATTTTTCCCATATCCAGGCAAGAAATATACAACTCTATTTAAAATCAAAAGACATATAGTTTTAAAAAAACTACTTCTTAATTTACCAGAGCAGCTAATTAAAACATCAAGAGTAAAAGGTTGGGAAAGGACTAAGGAAGTGCATAGGGTGAAAAAAAATCTTAGAAGAGGAATGAAGAGAAGCACAAATGAAGTAGGTCTCAATAGAAAAGGTGTAATCAAAAGACAGAAAGTCCTGTGAAAGATGGAAATTCAGACACAGATGTGCATTAGGCCTGCTGTCAGGTAGGGCTGACGAGTCTTGTACATTCAGCAAGCATTACAGCTGTTCTAGTTGTCTTTCCAGATATTGAAGCCAAGTGATAATGAAACAAACCTGTGCCTGAGCTCTGTGCCAACAATTGCTTGTTTCTTATGTTTCTCATGCTTTTGAAAGTATGAAGAATGGGCAAAATGAATTTAATTTTACCTCTTACTAAGATATATTATCCTAAGTATATTCAAGAATATGTATGTCCAAAAGATATGTAATACCAGAACACAGAGGGGAAGTGAAACTTAGTTTGCTTAAAATTGATTTCCATTTCCTCTTTTAATTAGCTACTTTACTTACCATAGAAAAATCATCTTCTTCCATGCATGTTGAAAAAGATAGCTACAAAGTTTAATTTAGGATGAATCTTCTTAGTAACACTTGCTGGGGAGAACTGTAAAATGAATCAAAACCACATACCTTCAGTGTGTACTCCCAGATCTTACTCTTTTTTTTTTCTTTGCTATTTTTAAAATTACTTAACAAATCACCTTTATTAGAAAAAAATTGGAGAGCTGAAAAGGGTTCTAGAGGCCCTCACATATTACATGGCTTTTCTTCTTTCCCTTCCCCTAGATCCCTTCCTCTCCTCACTGCACCCTTCCCCTTTTTCTAGTACTGGAAAGAGAACCCAGAGCCTCCTACTTGTTGGACAAGTGCTCTGTCATTTGAGCAAGGCCCCTAGTCCATTAAAAAATGTGTTTGTGAGGTAACATGTCCCTAATTTTACCAGGGCTGGCCCTGAACTTTTGAGATCCTACATCTGTTTCCTTTTTAAAATCCAGATCAAATTCTAGGCCATTTACGAAGCTATCCTCAATACAAGCAGTCTGAATGTATTTTACCCACTTGTGGATTTCTTTCCTTTGTCTTTCAGGCCATCCATGTGTCTAACTGTCCACTCAATCACTGTTAATATTCATTAATAGCTATTAGCTGCTGGAAGTTGTGACAGATTGAGGACCTCATACGTCAAAAACATTAAAAACATCTACTCTAGCTGATATGTCAAAATAAACAAATAAATGCATAATTAGGAGCCTAACTAAATGCTGTGAAGCAAAGAAATACGGTGGTACGAAAGCTCACAATAGAAGAACTCACAGTCAGGGCAGGCCACTTAAACTAGATTATTAATGTACTAAGTATACAATCAGAGCTTACCTAGAGAGAAAAACAAGAATTAGTGGCTGCCTTACAACAAAAGAGACCCATTATTATAGGACCTGATCATTTGTTCTGGCTTGTTTGTTCAAAGAAAGGGCAAATATCAAATTACTTAAAGCAATTGAGCTGTTACTAAAAATAATGAACTAATGCACCAGCAACATCCACAAGACAATATGTCGGAAATGAACTGTACAACTGGTGGGGGCTGGGGGGAGGGAAAATAGGAGAAAAATGAGGGAAAGGGTAACAAGTTTGACAAGAAATGTACTTATTACCTTATGTGATTTTAACCCCTCTATACGTCACCTTGACACTAAAAAATAATAAGAAAAGAACATAAAAATTGTGGTTCTGTGAATTTCACAGAGACTAGTTTTCTACACTTGTCTAACACAAATAAATATGTAAAAGCAATATAATGGAAAACTAAATGATAAAACATTCAGTACCTATATTTAAATCAAACTTCTGATACTATATGGACAGTTGTTCATTCTTTCTGAACTGGCAAATTCACTACAGAGATGTAGAAATAATAAAAATCCTGCAAAGTTGCTGTAAAATTGAGTGAAAATTACTCAATAGCTTTCTGTATTTCAATTAATTTTCAATTAACTTCTGCATTTCTTATCTCAATTGCATTCCTTGTCTATCATTGCTGGATTTTTCTACTACCATACCACATTTCATGATCTTTAATATTTTATTAAATAAAATAAGCTTCATTTATTTTAGAAAAGTTATTTTTGATATTTTCTATAGTCATGCACTTAAAACTGAAGTTCAGAAATTCTGATTACACTGTTCTCATAAACATTAAGATAAGAGGGGGGGCAGGAAATGACTTCTATGGCTCATGCCAGTAATACTAGTTATTTGGAATTCTGAGATCTGAGGATTATGGTTTGATGCCAGCCCAGACAGAAAAGTCCATGAGAGTCTTACCTCCAGTTAACTGGAAGTGGAGGTGTGGCTCAAGTGATGAAGCAGCAGCCTCATGCAAAAATGTCAAGTTCAAGCCCTAGTACCAAATACACGTGCATCAAATCCCTAAAACAACAACAAAAATAATTCCCAACACTGTTTTCATGCTTTTAAAATCCAAACTAGTACTCATGTTAAAAGTTCCTTTAATGACGGTTTTGCCCACATTACTTTCCAAGAAAATTAGGAGCAAGAATACTGAGGTCAAAGAGATTGGGCTGGGGTATGTGCCCTTCCAACAGGTGAGAAGCCTTCAATTTACTGCTAAGCATTAAGCCATCAAGCTAAATTCTTAGTCGCAAGATTTTTTTCCCCTAAGATTTCTACGGTTCTATTGTTAGGCTCTTGGGTCTGATTTGATTATAAGTGAGTTCTCATTTTCTAAAAGTTGTAGTATATTGTTTAATGAGATATAATACAAAGGGTATTAAGATATATACCAAAGTTCAACCTAAATTTCTACTCAAAAGTCATCAGCATTTTGTGAACACTGCTCAAATGCATTGTGGATGCTACTTTCCATAAGCGATTCTCCATGGAATATTACTACATTCCACAAGGCATTTTCACTATGGATGCAGAAATAATATCCTCGGTTGGGTCAGGGTGGGATGGCACAAGGGGACCTCTTTTTAATTAGTAAGAGTTTTAATAAGCCCTGGTCTTTCTTAATAACCTTTCCTGTGTGCCAGAGTCTGAAAATCCCACCATTTCAGAGGTTCGAGGGAGTGTTGATGTTTGCTGAACACTAAATGCAGGAGACTCCGGAAGGAGAGGAGAGAAGCTGAAAAAAGACACGGAAATGTACGTTTTTTCTTAGTATTTTACAGGAAATAAGTATGTTAGACACATTAAGTAGAAGGGATTTTAATAAAGGAATTGGTCACAAAGGTGTTAAAGGACTCTGAAACAAGAGATCAGCAGCTTCAGCAATCTGTTTTCTTTTTATTAGTAGGATATATTAATTGTATAGAGCAATAGATTTCATTATGCCATTTCCATCCATTCCTATAAGGTTCTGTTATTATATTCACCTCCTTTCCTTTCCATATTCCCAACACTCTCCCTTTTCCTTTCACATCATTTCCCTCTCTAAATTCCATTCCCTTTTTATAGAGCCAGGGGAGCTCAACTGAGTGGAACTGCCTAGAGCTCACAGTGACCACAAGCCCAAGACCACACTGGTGGAATAAAATTGTGTGAGCAAGATCCCAGATGGTTGTTCCTTTGCAGCAGGGGGCACCAACACAAAGCAGAATGAACTATTTTTTTCCTTCACTTCTCTTTCTAATTCAACAAAACACCAACTGGCAAGGGAGTTTGAGAAATCGTTTGAAGGCTCCCATCCCTGCCAGTGAAGAGGAGAGTACAGAAAACTGGCTGTGGACTTGAGAGATAAGGGCCACTATCTCTAGATCACGCGGCCTGTCTTCAACATTCTCTTGTGCTTCCCTCCTTTTTCTCCTCTTTTTTTCTCTTTCTCTCCTCTGGTCTTCATCAACAAAAACAACATGAAGGCTACTTGCATATTTGTCTTACTTACCATCAGTACCCACTATATGTACTCAGGGACTTGGCTAGCTTTTTACTGTCTTAAGGGAGAGAAGAACAGCCATGACTATCTATTTTGTTTAATGTTAAGTTAAAGACAAATATACTTAATAAATGTACTTTTGAAAATAAGGTGGCTAAGATATTCAAATATAGCCAGGCATAATGGTGTGTGCCTTTAAGGTGGCTACTCAGAAGGTAGAGACAAGACAATTGTGGTTCAAGGCTGGCCCTGGTAAAGTAAGCTCAAGATTGGGGTGCGGAGTGAGTGCTAGAGTTCTTGCCTAATAAGGTCCAGAGTCCAATTTTGAGTGTTACCAAAAAAATGAATGAATAAGTGTGTCAAATAAAAAGTGTGTCAAATAGCAAGGTTTTTTGTTTTTAAACTGAAAATATAAATTTACTGTAATCAATTCTTTAAGTACAACAATCACCCTAAAACAAAATTTACACACACAATTGGTGCACATTTATTATCTTACTCTTAATTCTCTTCTATTGCTTGGATATTATTTGTTCAATTTTTTGTTTCACTGTTGACATTTATATCCTTATAGAGGTCTCACTACACAATTTTGATACATGTTAAAAGCTTTTACAATATTTTTTAACAACTTTTGGAGTGGTTGAAATACTTTTACTAAATTAAATGAAAATTACAACTTTCTCAGACCAGCCAAGGATTTTTATTACTAACAGAAAATTTGACTACTTTCCCCTTAAGGATCCATTTTATTTGATATTTCACTACTTCTTTTACAGTTTTCACTTCTTGTGTGTCTATTATTATTGTCATTATTTTATCTCCTGGTATCTTCCCACAGACACAATAGAAAAGATCAAAGCATCCAAATAGGCAAATGAACACTGTTTTCAAAAGAAGAAATGGCTAAGAAATACCTAAAGAAATAGTCATTATTCCTCCTTACCCATAAAGAGATATCAATCAGAACATCTTTGAGATTTCATCTCACCCTAGTCAGAATAATTATCATTAAGAAAACAAAAAAACAACAAATGTTCTCAAGGTTAGGAATAGGATGAAGTACCTCTACACTGTTGTTGAAAATGTAAATTAGTGTATTCAGTATGAAAATAAGCTGGAGATTCTTTCTAAAAAACTAGAACTAGAGCTACTACATGATTCTATTATGCCATTCTTGGGCTTATATCCAAAGGAATGCTTATATCCTGGCATTTATGACACATTGACCTAGACTTTTAGCATTATTAAAATTTGATGTATTTGATGTATTATTTGTAAGAATTTTATTATCAAAGGGGCTTTGCCTCCTAAGATATGAGGAATTAAGGATACACATACATAACACTGATGAAAATAAATCAAATGATCACAACAGGCTCATGAAAGGTATTATGCAGGTTCATTATTCTTTCACCATTGCCCTCTTCTGCACAACCATTTCAGGTTCAGATCTTTCTTTACCCTTTCTTGGGGCGGGGGGGAACAGTATGACAATAAAAAATTGAGTTCTTGGATTTCCCAAGAGTTTGTTTCTTCTGGTGGGTATTATGGCACATGCCTATGATCTCAGTACTCTGGAGAATGAAACAGGAGAATCATAAGATCAAGAAAGCCTGAGCTACATATTAAGTTCCAGACCAGCCTGGGATACAGAAGATCTCCTGTCTTAAATTTCTACCCCTATCCCTAATAAATACCCCAAATAAAACTCATCTCTACCGATAACGTGTTTCTTCTGCATGTAAGTTATTTCCATTAGTGGTCTGTATATGTATGTTTGTATACATATGTATGCAGACACATATGTTTCTTTTTAAGTCATGAGTTCACACTGATTTTTTAATGTGAATATATAGACACAATAAGGCTACTGTTTTACTCCAACCCTGAGAGATAGTATAATTCTCCAATGGCTAGGTAATTACAAGAGAAGAAAAGTCTTATGCTATGGTAATGTTCAGTATTTACACTATCCCAGCTAAGTGATTATGCCTAATTTTAATCCTGCAAGCAATTTGATTTTGGAAGCTGATTACTTCCTGTACAGAATCTATTTTATCAGCATCTTAATCCTATTCTCAAGATACTCATGGGACCCCTGGTGGCAGCTCCAGGACTCAATACTCAGAAGAGCCCTGTATTTTGTTAAGGCTCTGCTGTTACTATTTTAAAATTCCTGTTTAATTTTGAAGAGACTGAGTTCTCATTGTGCATTGTCCTTTACACAGTTGCTTGTAATGCATGAGCTGTTAAATTCACATTTAAGGTCCAGGGAAGATGTATTGATCTTCCATTAATGTTTCTAAATTGGGATCTGGACCAGAGGCCCCACACAGTCAAGGGTGATAGTGATCTATTTTATCCTGGATATGTTGATCTAGATTGAATTGATTACCCATCATTGCACAACCCCCAAACTTAGTGGCTTTAAACAAGACAGAACCTGAGTGCTGTGACTTGGGTCTATCATGGGGAGCTAAAGTCATATAAAGATAGGACATAGGCTAGAAAATACATTTCAAAGTTGTTCCCCTTACCTGGTTGTGAGCAGGAAGTCTGTGCCAGGCTTTTGCCGGACTCTAAATTCCACATTACCTCAGCTTCTCTCTAGGGCTGTGGCAACAACTTGGTGACTTAGTGCCAGATGTGCTCAGAGTAAGAGATTCAATAAAGAGAAAGGCAGCAAAGAGGAAGCTCCACCACCAGGTTAGGTTGCTGTGTGTTTGCTCTGTCAAACCTTTAAGAAGCGGGAGCTAGAGAGAGGCAGTTAGGTCATTGGAGTCTCTTATCTTTGAATTAGTGTAGTTCTTGTGGATTCTAGTTAGAGATCAGGCTGTTATTAAACCAACAAGACTGGCCTATCCAGGTCTCTGACTTCATGGTTATCAGTGTGCCTTTTCCCTTGAGTCCTCCTCTCACCCACCATGATGCCATCATCTGTATTATGACAACATTAGTCATGCTAATGTTGCCCTCATGCTCCTGAACCTACAAAACTATAAGCTAAATAAACCTTTTTTTCTTTATAAAAGAAAAAAAAAGAATTTATGGTCCAGGCTCCTTTCTTCCTATTCATCCCAACTAAAGGGAAAATTCTTATTGTATATCCTTCCAAAAATTATACAAAATCCTAGAGATTCACAATTTTTCACTAGTGATTCTAATTCTATACAAAAATATCTCTTTATAAAATGAGGAAAATCAGCCTACAGTGAATATTTTAAGCATCTGACAAGTTGTTAAAAGTTCCCAAGTCACATAAAACCACAGATTCTTGAGCTCTTCCACAGACAAAATCTAAACCTCTTGAGCCAGAACAAAGACATCTGTATTTCTTTTAAAAATCTCAACTTCGGGGGGGAGGAGAGAGGACTTGGGGAGGTGGGAAGGGAAGGAATGGTAAGGGAGAAACAAAGGAGGAGTAACAATGCTCAATAGGAAATGTACTCATTACCTTACTCATGTAACTGTAATCCCTCTGTACAGTATCTTTACAATAAAAACATATATAAAAAAATCTAGAGGTTGGTTTATTAGTTCTTAACTGGTGGAGGTTGTGAAGGAAGATACTTCATTAGGTTGTTGATATTTATGATGTGAGGGATTTGGTTGTCAAATTTTGTTTCTATTAGATATTAATTAGAAGGGGTTTCTACGTTCTCATCCACTGTAGAGATGAGATCCCCTAGTTCTTAACTCATTCTAAACTAACACTTCAAGAAAAACACTTGAGGGCTGGGAAGTTGGCTCACTGGTAGAGTGCTTGCTTTGCATGCCTGAGGCCCTGGGTTCAATTCCTCAGCACCACATAAGGAGAAAAATGCTGAAAGTGGCATTATGACTCAAGTGGTAGAGCACTATCCTTGAGCTGAAGAGCTGAGGGACAGCGCCCAGGCCCAGAGTTCAGTCACATGACAGACAAAAAAAAAGAAAAGAAAAAAGAAAAACACTGGAAGGATAGGCTTTTTAAAATTTCTAGTTGTATTATCTATGCCCCTGCTCACTTGTGTTCTGTTTCCAATGATTATTATGTATATGGGATCAATTCATTACAACTTATGCCCTTTTCTATTCATTGAATCTGATCTTAATTACAACTGTTGCTTTTTTTCTGCTTGGCTGTGGCATTTTTGTGGAAGGAAAAAATACCAGCAGACAATTGTAAAGCAGAAGCAGAAGTGGCACATCTTTAGGACACCTGCAAAGTTCTTGATGCTCCTCTTATAATTATTCTGCATTCTCGCCACTTAAGAGTGGATCACTTCCTCCTGTGCACTTTCATTTAGCTACAGAATCTACAGTGTAGGGGCTTTTCAAGAAACCAGAATCTCAAAGAACAAAGAAAGAGAATTTTGACTCTGTATTAAACAAAAGGGCAAAATCAAAACTAATAACAAATATATAGCAGTAATATATTTTTACTTACTTATTAGTATTAATAATCACAAAAATATTATATTTTAAAATAATGTGGGGCTGGGAAGGTGGCTCAGTGGTAGAGTGCTTGCCTTGCAATGCATGAGGCCCTGGGTTCGATTCCCCAGCACCACATAAGCAAAAAGAAAAAAGCTGGAAGTGGCGCTGTGGCTCAAGTGGTAGAGTGCTAGCCTTGAGCTGAAGAGCGGAGGGACAGCACGCAGGCCCAGAGTTCAGGCACCACAACTGGACCCAAAAAAAAAAAAAAAAAAAAGTAATGTGCAGGCTACCTTTTCTATACTGAGGGAGAAATCCTATGAATACATGACAGTGTGTGAGAAAGTATATGAATAATCATAGAGCTCACATTGACATTCACACATCCTTTAATAAAAATTTAAATAAATAAAATATGAGGAGTAATAATTTCAGTATTCTAATTATAAAATATAGAGATCATCAAACTTAAGAATGCCAAGAGCCCATTAAGTTCTTAAGTCAGGCTTATTAGGACCAATTGCTGTGAGGTTCATATCTGCTCAACTATAAAACTTAAAACAGTAAGATTATAACTGATCTAGTAAAAACTACCACAACCTTCTACATGGCAGTGGGAAATTTCAAAGAAACTTGTATAATAGCTAATATTTTAAAATATGGTAATGGGTAGATTAAACAGACCAGACAACAAATGAAAGGCAGACAAAGTACAGAGAAAACGACGCAGTGAGAGAAAGGAAGATGACTTCCATTAACATGAAGTCTCACAGACCTTTATGTCAGAACTGGCTTGAAACTGTCAGCCTTTCAATCTCAGCTTCCCATGAAATGTGAGATAATAGGCACACTCCATTCAACTTCACCCAGCCATGCATTGGGAAGGCATCTTGTGAGTGTGTGTGTGTGTGTGTGTGTGTGTGTGTGTGTGTGTGTGTGTTCTTTTCTGCCAGATTTGCCCTTGAACCATGATTCTACCATTTTCAGCCCTTCAAGAAGATAGGATTACAGGTATGAGTCACTTGTGTCCACCTTCAATTTAGGCTTTTAACTTTACAAACTTATGACTTAATATGTAAAGTAAGTAACACCAGCAGATTAAACACATATTTTTTAAAAAACAAATGTTATAAATTACTAATGACATTTTTTTCAGATTACCTTTATTTAACATCTATGTAAACTTAGACAAAATTCATATTTTAAAAATTCTTATTGGTAGTTTTAGGTTACCTTATTTACATGAATATATGACAAAATGAGCTGACATATTAAGTGTTCATGGGTTTTTAATCTATCACAGCTCAGTTGATTTCTTTTTATACTTCAGACACCAAGAGAGAGATCCTAGTAGTAGAGATCCTCAGGAGGAAACTTTTAACCAGGAACTTTCAAATATTCACCTGGTGAAAATTCACCGTTAATATTTTCTCCTTTGCTTTTTGCTTTCTTCATCCTGCCTGCAACTGGAAATGTTTCCCGAGTTCCATTGTGAACTTTGGGATGCATTCTTGAAATTCTTTTTAATTTCTTTGAAGTGAAACCATGGCATCACTTCCTTCTGAAACTTGTTTGTGGTTCCTCCAAACACTTTCTTTTTCCTCAAAAAAAAAAAAAGTAGGGGCTGGGAAGGTGGCTCAGTGGTACAGCGCTTGTCTTGCATGCCTCAGGCCCTGGGTTCGATTCCTCAGCACCACATAAGCAAAAAGAAAAAAGCCAGAAGTGGCGCTGTGGCTCAAGTGGTAGAGCGCTAGCCTTGAGCTGAAGAGCTGAGGGACAGCGCCCAGGCCCAGAGTTCAGGCCCCATGACTGGACCAAAAAAAAAAAGTATTTTCCACTTTTTGCAGCAGCCCAGGGTTGTGCCCCTCTTCTACTTCTCATCTGTGGAGTCTGTTTTTCCTAACTGTATTCCAATTAACATCTATTTTTTTTTCTCACTGAAAAAGTTACCCTCAGTAGCTTCAAGTATATTTAGAAAAAGTGTAAAGAATATTTCATAAACACCATTACACATCTAAATAATATGTTTATACCACATTTTTTTGGCTGACATGATAGATATCTCACCTGGACTAATACCCTTGATCATTCCTCTGCTTTTGTCCCATGTTTAGTTGTTGTTTTTTGCTCTCTACTGCCATTGTAATACTAAATAGTGCACCTTAACTCTTTTAATTTATCACCTATAAATAGTATCTCAACATATTTAAGTTGAGTGTCTCCATGATTACTTTCACCTAAAGCCACTTATAAACACAGATAAAATTTTTCTAAAAAAGTAGTTTATCATCATATAAAGATGATATACAGAAGGGTTACAGTTACATGAGTCAGATAAAGAGAGTATTTCTATTTGAACAATGTCACCCTTTCCTTCAATCTCTCCCAGTCCCTCCTTCCCATGTCCACCCACGAGTTGCATAGTTCACTTTCATCAATGTTCAGTGAGCCCCACTGCTGCATTTTATCAGATTGCATATTTGAGTCAGTTAGGAAAAGATACTGCTTCCAGATAGACCTCAGTCCATGTGGGTGTGTCCAAGTGCTCCTTTGTATAAAGAACAATATAACTACTTTCTTCAGGTGTTAGTTTTCAGTTCTCATTGTACCACAAACTGGGCTCTTCTATGTGGTCCAAATGTACAGTCATAAAGTATGTCTTGGTAGGAGCTCTTTTTCCCCCCTCCTTCCATTTCCATAATTATTAATTGTATTTTACATCTAAATCCTATATTCTATTTGGTACCACAATCATCTGTTCTCTGTACCTAGGCTGAATATTAATGTAAAGGATATATAATATCACACTGATTATATTATTAATATTCACCAGATGAAATAGTTAGAACGATATTTCTTTTCTAGCGTGTAGCTTTTGCTTCTCTTGAAATTGCCCATTTTTCATTTTCCTTCTTGTCCTGTTCTCTCTCTTGCTCCTCATTTGAGGCCTCCAACCTTTGCTTCAGGCTAGACTAATTGATCTTGGCATCTGTTGTATGTGGGAGTTCTTCTGATTGCAAATTGTTTTTTTGGATTGAAGCCATTGTTTCCTGGATCCTGTATCTTTCTGTTTTAATTTGCTGTCTGTTTAGCTAGGTTTGAGCAGAGTATCAAGTAACTACTTACAGGAAGAAGTAAAATCTCATTTCTGACACATCTAAATTGTCTCCTTTTTGCCTTCAAACTTCACTGATAGTTAACTGATAACAAAATTCTAGATTAAATGTCCTTCCTTAAAAATTTCTAAGTCTTGGCTGTACAGTTCTTTAGCACCATGACAGCAGATCAGATGGTATCTAGTACCAAGTATCATTTTATCTGGTTTTCCCTGCTTTTCCCCATCATCATGAATCTAACATCAATATAAAATTTTCTTTATTGTGCTAAGTTTTTCACAGTGGAAAATCTAAGGATAGAGCTTAAAACATTCTCATGGTATTCTAATAAACCTTCTCCAGATGAAATTTTGTGTCCTACTTCAGCTTAGAAACTTCCTTTAAAATTTTCTTCATTTCTATTTAGTTTCTAAATCTATTAAGTTATTAAATTGCACAGTGGCAGAGTTTATTCTCTCTTTCCTTTTGTGTTTTTACCCTCATATTTTAGAGGAGGAACCAAGTGGCATGGATTGAAGTCTCACCTTCACACTCACCTGTGTGACCCACAGGATTTTCTTAACCGTTTGGTTTATGTTTCCTCAATTTCAAAATCAGTATACAGTAGTGTTTACAACGAAGAATGTTCTGAGGACTAAATGAGAATAATTTGTTACAATGTAAAACACACAATAAATATTAGCTAACATTACTGGCAATTAAAGCAGAGCAATTCACTAACTAACTGTAGAGCTAAACTGAGTTTGTTGTTGTTTGTTTGAAAACAGGTCTTGCTATGTAGTCTGCGCTGGCCTAGAACTATGTAGCCCAGGTTGCCCTTAAGTTAACAGTCCTTTAGCCTCTGCTTCCTGAGTTTTGAAATTACGGGAATGGGTCACTATACACAGATGCTTAAGTAGGTTTAATTGTGGTTCCTTAGCTAAGACTTTGAGCAAATAGCTGAATTGCACTATTCTATGGCTACATACTTATTTTTTATTTATACAATGACCTTGCTGTGTCAATAAAATGCTTAGAATAATTTCAGGCTATTCAAAACTTTTGAGTTATTTGGAAAAGTTTTTTGTTTGATCTTTAATACTTAATAGTGACTTTTATATTTTTCAATTACAAGTTTACTTTCATGTTCTCTGATAGTTCATTTTTAAATGAATCATACTCGGACTTTCTGTCTATCTTCTCAAAATTTCTCCATAGGCACTAATTTTACACCTTTTTCAATATATTTTATATCTTTATGAGAGATTCTTCTTTTTTGCCAGTCCTGGGTCTTAAACTCAGGAACTGGGTGCTATCCCTGAGCTTCTTTGGCTCAAGGGTAGCTTTACCACTTGAGCCACAATGCCACTTCTGGCTTTTTCTGAACAGTTTCTTGGAGATAAGAGTTTCACAAACTTTCTTGCCTGGGCTGGCTTCAATCCTGATCCTCATATCTCACCCCAAGAGTAACTAGGATTACAGGTGTGAGCCACTGGTACCTGGCATGAGTAATTCTTAAAATTTGTTTATTGTCCTTTTTTAAATAATAGTAGTGGGATCTGAACCTCATTGTCTACTTTTTAATACAGTTTAGAAGCCTATTTTAAAAGGCCTGATAAGTTTTGCTTGGTCATTTTGCATTTCAAAATAGAGTTATATAAAGTTTGATTTGAACTTTGTGAACAAGAGTAGTATATATTAATTGTTACTATTGCTTATTAGGGTATGAATAAAAAGCTGGTATGTTGAGTAATCTTGGTAAAACACTATTCACACTGGCTGCTCTAGCTCCCTTAGCTTTTGTTAATTTTCTTTAAGAAAGAACCCTCATAGCTTCCTTCTGGAATAAATGCCTATCATCTGGCTGTCAGGATTGATGGACTGGAGAAAACAGCCATTCTGTAGTCAGACCTCCCATTAATTCCCATTTTTCACTGTCTGTAGTGGGTGGTGAGGCTGAAGCCTTGCCAGGCCCTATTAGGGGACAGATGGTTTATTCCTTTGTAGCAATACATACAGGCTGAATTATAAGCTGCAACCTCCTCCCTCTCTGCCTCTAGACTCAACATCACACTTACTCTCTACCTTCTGGAAACTTCTCAAAATCTCTCCTCAGTTGACAGTCTCTCTCACATTTTAGTTTTATGAGTAGATCTCTCTCTCTCTCTCTCTCTCTCTCTCTCTCTCTCTCTCTCTCTCTCTCTCTACATATGTGTGTGTGTGTGTATGTGTGTGCGCGTGTGCATGCGTGTGTGTAATCCTTTCTTTCTGATTTAATTGGTCCTTAGGAAATGGAGGAGGAGGTAGATACAGATGTCCAATCTACAATCTTAAATAAGCCTTCATTGTTAGCGATGAATTTGAAAGAATTTCTTGGCTTTCCTGAACCTTGTTTTGACATACATTGATTTTACTGATTGAGTTTCCACATCTTTCCCAGGTATAAAGTATAAGAGGAACAGTCAAGAATAAAGACATTTATTTTGAGTTTGGAAATACTGAGGAATGTAGGGACCCCTTACTACTTCCAGCTAGCTTATTACTTCTGGAGTCAGAAAGCTTTTGGGATTCATTCTTTTTTTCAGTCTTGTTTTGATGAAGTATCACCAAGAAAATATAATTCTGGTGATAGTGATAATATGTACATTTTAATTCTGAAAGACTTATCTCTCTTTCCCAGAGCCCTTTCTAGTTCATTGTACCTCGACTATAGCAGCTAGATAACAAATAACTTATGATGGTGATATCATCATCATATTTGTATCATAATTAAGAAGTTTCACAAAGGGGCTGGGAAGGTAGCTCAGTGGTAGAGCATTTGCCTTGTATCTCTGAGGCCCTGGGTTCGATTCCTCAGCACCACATAAGCAAAAAGAAAAAAGCCGGAAGTGGCACTGTGGCTCAAGTGGTAGAGCGCTAGCCTTGAGCTGAAGAGCTGAGGGACAGCGCCCAGGCCCAGAGTTCAGGCCCCACAACCAGACCAAAAAAAAAAAAAAAAAAAAGAAGTTTCACAAAGAGGTTTCAATTCAACATGTCAGGTTTTGAATACAATGCATCTTGTTCAAGATTAACCCTTCCTTTATCCATCTCCCTTTCCCCTGTTTAAAGCACCATTCCATTCAGTCGAATTGAGATATCCCTGATCAATTCATTTACCTGTTTTTTTAATTTTAAAAAGTGAAAGAAATTCTAATTTAAAAGAATTAGAAAGCAAATGTTTTGCAATTTTTCTGGCTGTGAGATATAGGTTGTGTTCTACAATACGGAGCAGAAAGACACAGTGCCTCTCATATTCAATTTCATTCTGTGCATGTATTTCTGAAGTCTGTATAATTGAGGAGGGAAATATTATTTTAAATTCCAGCTACCTTCTAAAATGAAGAGTTATTTAAATAACAAAACTCCTGGTCGGTTCACCTGGTTCTCAACAGCTTTTTAAACTTGAACAGTTCTGAGGAGAATACACTTCTGAGATAAAGCACAAAGTCCCAATAAGAGTCAGAAGAAAGCTTCAGTACTATTTGCTTTCCCATTAAAGGCTGAATCATTACTTGTCTCTACCTTAGAAACTCTTTGACTGGGATATTGATGAGAGATAGGAAGATTATATAACCAATAACTGGGCTGCTTGAACTTAAATGTTTTTATTATCTACTCAACATATTAACATGAGCATTAAAAGGAAGATAGGATTACATTTTTTTCTGGAACAATCTAAATTGATCATTTTTTATTTTCATCTTGTGTTAATTCAATAGCACATGCAATTAAAGTTGAGACATTCCACTATTTCTGTTTTGTTTTTGTAGACTATTCTTGCCTATTAGTCACTCTAAATTTCCCTAACTATCACAAAAGAGAGCAGCCTTAGGACTATTTCATTTTTAAATTCTGGCCATTAAGCTCTTCAGATGACAAAGCAGTTGCTCCTTTTTCTCCTAATGAGGCTGGCAGCAGCCACTAGAGGCCCTCCAAGTCCAGAGCTCAATGATGGAGCTGGAATGCTAAACAGCATTCTGCAGCACAGTTAACACAAGGCTAAGAGTGGGGCGATTTATCATCATGAAAGTGTATCTTTGCCAGTGATGTACACAACTGGCATATTAAACACCTGCAATCTGTTACACAGTCCACACAAGCTTCTTTTCTGTACACTGTTATGGAAAACCAACAAACATTACTGGGCTCATCTGTGCACCTTTTAATCCTTTCTCTGAAAACAATTTAACATTCTTCTCCTTCAAAACAAACTGGCCATGTTTCCTATTTCTTGTGAGGGAAATGACATGTATTAAAATGATTAAAATTCTAATATTTGTGTTTATATATGTTACCATAATAATACATTTTAATTTAAAAAGTCACCTGGAGAGCATTACAGCAAACAATTTAAACATGAACACCCTTATTTTAATGTTGTGATCCTACATGGATGGCACAGAAATCTGCTTAATATTCCATAGATGGTACTGATTTGCCTCCACAGATACTAACCTCCGACTCAGGAAATTCCCTTCTTTGAAGCCATTTCTGTTGCATGTTTACCTTGCATGCTGATTTACAAAAGCCCCAAACTCTGTTGCATGCAATCACTCTCCTTTTCAGTCCCTTCACTTGCTCCCCAAAATTGGGCCATTACTAACAGTTTTCACATTAACTTGCATAGATGAGAAAATTACTTGTTAGTAATTTTAATGCCAAGTTAAAATTTCAAAACTTAAAAATGGACATAGGACATACATATGATTATCTATTTCCAAGATAAGAGATGGGCCCACAGTTCATAATATATATTGCTACTCACATAACATTAAAAATTTCTCACTTGGTGGTTCCTGTCCCAAAAAGAAAACACTTTCCTAAAGAAGTAGGTTTTGATTGTCCATAAAAGGAAGTTCTGGTATTGCCTTTATCTTCTAGAAACTGGACCAGCAACTGAAGGAAAGATTCAAATGTGAACTGCAAGAGAGATCTGAGCACACTGAGTATCTTGAAGAATTTCCAGAATGAGAAGCCTCTGTGAAGAAGAGTGGAAGAATGCTGGAAACCAAGTTTTTTTACTTTATAATTTCTGCAAGGGATCTGCTTTAAAGTATGCGTTTTTGGAAGAGAAGGTGTGGCTCAGTGGTACAGTGCCATCCTTGAGAGAAAAATCTGTGTGAGAGCTCAAGGCCCTGAGTTAAACACCAGTACTGGCAAAAGAGAGAAAGGAAGGAAGGAAGCAAGCAAGGAAGGAAGGAAGCAAGGAAGCAAAGAAGGAAGGAAAGAAAGAAAGAGAGAGAAGGAGAGAGAGAGGGAGGAAAGAAGGAAGGAAGGAAGAAAGAAAGAAAGAAAGAAACAGGGAAAGAGAAAGAAAGAAGGAAGGAAAGAAAGAAAGAAAAGAAGGTTGATTCTGTGTGTATGTGTCACACATTTTTGTGTATGAGTATGTGCATGTATTTCTGAAGTCTGTATAATTGAGGAGGGAAATATTATTTTAAATTACAGCTACCTTCTAAGATGAAAAGTTATTTAAATAACAAAACTCAACAAATGAATAATGGAAAAACTTATTCCATCATATATTAAAATGTACTGTCTGTATAGACACAAACACTTAAAATTAAATCAGAAATAAATGAATTAGAGACAAAAAAAATAGAACCAACAAAACAAAAGATTGATTCTTTGAAAAACTTAACAAAATTGACAGACCAAATCTGACTAAAAAAATGAAGAAATACACCAAAATAAATAAAATTAGAGATAATTATGGGAACATCATGACAGAACAAAATCAAGATTCAGAACATTGTAAGGGAATACTTTACAAACCTTTATGCAAACAAATTGGAGAATCCAGAAGAAATGGAAGAATTTCTTGCAAATATTTATATACCCAAACTAAAACAAGAAGATTTAAACCAACTAAACAAGCTCATAACATGTAATGAAAATAACAATAAAAGATCTTCATTCCAAGAAAAGCCCATGACCAGATGGATTCACAACCAAATTCTATAACGCCTTCATGTGAGAACTCACTTCAACTCTCCTCAAACTCTTCAATGAAATTGAAAGTGAAGATTATGTCAAATTCATTCTATGAAGCCAGTATAATCCTCATCTCAATACCAGATGGGGGCTCATCAATGAAAGAGAACTATAGACCCTCTCCTTGATGAACATCAATGCAAAACTTGTCAATAAAAATCTTGCCAAACAAATTTAACAGCTAACCAAATATTCATACACTATGATAAAATTAAATTCATTTCAAGATGCAATGCCAGTTCAATATAGACAAGTCAATTAATATAATTCAACACAGCAATAGGAGCAAGAACAAGAACCACATGATTATCTCAATAGATTCAGAAAAATTATTTGACAAGATCCAGCACTGCTTTATGATGAAATCTCTGTAGAAACCTGGAACCCATAGAAAATTCTTCATTATTATAAAGGCTGTATATGACAAACCTACAGCCAGCATTCTGCTTAATGGTGAAAATCATTTCCTTTAAAATCAGGAATGAGACAAGGATGCCATCTCTCTCCACTCCTCTTCAATATATTATTGAAATTCCTAGCTAGAGCAATAAGGCAAAAGACAAACCTAAAAGAGGTCTAAATAGGGAAAGAAGAAGTAAATCTCCCCCTCTTCACAGATGGCATGATCCTATATTTAAAGCACCCCACAGATTCCTTTGTAAGCTACGTGAGTTGACCCAAAACTTTGACAAAGTATTAGGGTATAAAATTAACCCCCACAAAATCAATAGCTTTTCTGTATACCAACAATGAGAAGTGTGAGACTGAAATCAGGAAAGCAATTCCTTTTCTAATAGCTAGAAATTGAAATACCTAGAAATTAACTTAACCAAAGACGTGAAGGACCTCTAAAATGAAAACTTTAAAAACCTGAAAAAGAAAATTAAAGCAGATTTAAAGAAGTGGAAAAACCTCCCATGCCCCTGATTTGAAAGGATTAAAAACATGAAAATGACAATACTGCCTAAAGCAATCTACAACTTCAATGCAATACCCATCGAAACCCAAATAACATTCTTCACTGACATAGAAGAAGCAATAAAAAATTCATATGAATTATAGAAAACCCAGAATAGTGAAAACAAGTCCTAGCAGGAAGAACTGTGCTGGAGCAATATCAATACAAAACTTCAAACTCTATTATAAAGTCATAGCAATTAAAACATCTTAGTACTGGCACATGAACTGGCCTGAGGACCAAAGGAATAGAATTGAAGACTCAGAACCCACAAACCTATAGCCACCTAATCTTTGATAAGGGAACCAAAAACACAGGATTGAAGAAAAAGCCTCTTCAACAAATGATGCTGGCAGAATTGGCTATACATGTGTAGAAAACTGAAGTTAGATCCTTATATATCACCCTACACTAGAATTGATACCAAATGATCAAAGACCTCAATGTAAGACCACATACTCTGAACATATTACAGGAAGAAGTAGGAGAAACACTAGAACTTCTTGACACAGGTTGAAACTTTCTAAGTAAATATTGAGAAACATAACAAATCAAAGAAAGACTGGATAAATGGGATTGCATTAAACTGTAGAGTTTCTGCAAAGCAAAGGACATGGGGGGGGAAGGAGAAGGATTGGGATTGGGATTGGGGGGGAGGGGGTGTCTGGGAAGGGATGTGAAGGGTAAACAAAGGAGGAGGCTGCAATGCTTGGTAAGAAATGTACGCATTATCCTTCCCATGTAATTGTAATTCCTCTGTACAGTATGTTCACAAATAAAATAAAATTAAATTAAAAAAAAGATAAATAGAAATCCCACAGACTGGAAAAAAATCTTTACTAGCTATGGATCAGACAAGGGCCTCATATCTAAATATACTTAGAACTCAAAATATTAAACCCTCCAAAAACAAATCCTCAGAGAAACAGCAACCCCATTAATAAATGGGATAAAAACTTAAAGAGAGACTTCTCCAAAGAACAAATAAGAATGGTCAATAGACATGAAGAAATGTTCAACATCTCTGGCCATAAAAGAAATGAAAATCAAAGCAATATTGACATTCCATCACACCCCAGTTAGATGGCCATTAGCAAGAAATGAATAATAACTGATGTTGGTGAGGATGTGCCAAAAGGGAAAACTACTACACTGTTGGTGGGAATGTGAACTTGTTCAACAACTCTGGTAAGTAGTATGGAGGTTCCTCAAAAGAATAAACATACAGCTTCCCTATGATCCAGCAATCCCACTCCTGGGAATTTACCCAAATGACCATGAACTAGCCCACACTAAAGCCACCACCACATCCATATTCATTGAGGCATTATTTACCATAGCTAAGATATGGAATCAACCCAGATGCCCCTCAGTGGATGAATGGATCAAACAAAACACTGAAACAAGGACACAAGATGACCCATTGCAACAATGATACCCACAAAACAGTATATTGGAAATGAACTTTACAACTTTGTAAGGGGGGAGGGAGGAGTGAGGAGGGGGTGAAGAAAGGGATAGTGGGAGAACAAGGGAAGGGGTAACAATGCTTGACAAGAAATGTACTCATTGCCTTACTCATGTAACTGTAGCCCCTCTGTACAGCATCTTTACAATAAAATAAAATTAAAAAAAAAGAAAATGTGACACTCACATGCAATGGAATTCTATGCTTCCATCAGAAAGAATGATATCACTCCATTTGTAAGGAAATGGAAAGACTTGAAAAAATTACATTAAGTGAAGTAAGCTAGACCCCCCCCAAATAGGCTCCATGTTTTTCTTCATTTGTAATAACTAGACTATGTCTAGGATATGAGAGGATCACAATGGTTCAATAACTATGTGCACATAACCATAGAAATGATGCTTATTGAAATGAACTACAATAAACAGAAACAAAATATTTTTTATTGCAGTTTTCAGTTATTTTTTTCTTTCATCAGTTTATTTCCTGATGTTTTTAAATTTCTGTACCCTTTGTCTTGTATATGTTTATCTGATTTGAGGACCAGAAGGAGAATCAGTATACCAGTTCAACAGTGATATTCATTAGACACTATATTGGAAACTTGGTGGGGAGGGGAATGGGGGACAAGTGGGAAAAAATAAGGGAGGGGCTAACATTGTTCAAGAATAAATGTGCTCATTACGCCACTTATATAACTGTTACCACTCTGTATATTACCTTTACAATAAAATTTAAATGTAAAACAAAGGAGTTGTCTGTAAAGTTAAACAGCTAAAGTATTATAGTAGTAGCATTAGGATATACACAGAAACATAAGAATGAAAAAAGCCGAAAACAGGTTTAAATACACACACTTATTATGTGTATATATAGTGTCACCTAGTTAGTCATAAAGACTGCATAAAATTCCAAAGGCATTAAAATAATGTGGAAACATTTTTATTGGTCTCCTGTTTTACAAATAGATAGACATACAGATAATTATAGAAAACCCAGTAAATAAAAGGGTTATCTCTAAGTGTTATAGTATTTTAGAGAATTTTTATTTTCTCCTTTTATTTAATAGGATTAAAAAATCTAATTTATACTCACATAACTTGTATGAAAATGTGTTGCCATTTCAGAAGACTAAAACTGAAAAGATGTTTTTACAACAACAAGCTTATAGCAGTGATAATTTATTCTGATACAAATTTATAACTTCTGAAGTGTTTAATGACTTTAGACTGCTCATAAAAATAGAAGCTCAATATATGTCTACATCTGATTTTAAAAAAGACACTTAAAATCTCAAAGGAAGATTGAGCAAATAATATCATTTATAAATAATATGAATAGAAGAGTTACCTTCCAGTAGAGTAAAAATAATACTGTACATAAAACTTACTATACTTTGATTGAGGCCAGGAAACTACAAACTAGGCTGGACAAACATACTCTATCAAGATTTCAGTGTCAAAGTGGTCAGAATAAAGGGAAGGTAAAAATAACTTTTTTCCTGTCATTTTTTTTGAGCAGAGATCGAAAATATGCACAGAATCACATTAAGAGTAATGGCAAGGTATAAACAGGCATGGGGTGACCTGACAGCCCTCACAAAGATTAGACAGCACAATTTCCCAGCAAGCAGGGAGACTGGGTGAATCAGATAAATGCCAAACTCATAATTCACCCAGACACTGCTTTTACACCAGCAAGCCCAAATCCAATTTTCTCAGAGCAGGGACAATGGTAGGCGTACATGAGGACATATTAGGCTGCTCTCCAGCGGCAAAATAAGGTGAAGAAATACAGAACCCCCTCCCCCCCCCCACAACAGCCTACAGGATGATCACCACATGGCTCACAGCATCAACTCTCACATAGCAGCTCAGACTATAGGATATGGTCTTCTAGAGCAAGAACAAGGTTTTAGATTAGTTTTGTATATGCTACACCTTTACTCAAAATAAATACCACCAATGAGTTGTTAGCAGGGGTCCAAACAACATCAGCCAATACTTGTTAAGGGTTTATAATATGCTGGCACTGCTGTAAGCTCTTTACAATTATGAAAAATGGTTACTCATAACACAAAGTTCTAGGTACTCTTATACACTCCACACAAAGAAATGGAAGCACTGGAAGATTATGACTTAATCAAAATCACACAATACCCATAACCAAGCTAAGAATTACAAAGGCTTCTCATTTGACCACTATGCTATATTTTGGGAAGTGAAAATTGCTTATATAAGCCTATTGCTATTCAAGGCCCCAACCACAAAATTGGATCAAGTAAGTGTTCTCCAAACTGACCAAATAAACCAGCACTTCCGTTTGTTTAGAGCACAGAAGTAATCAGCAGGGAGAACAAAGAAGAAAGAGGAGAGAAATGAAGGACTGGGTTTTTAGGATCAGAATCCCCAGTAGAGATCCATTCTGAGTGGAATACTACTCAAAAAGAAAAAAGCAAGCGTTTCTCTGACATTGGCACAATAAAATTTCAAGCACATTATGACAAGTGATAGAAGCCAGACACAAAGGCTATGTTTTGTATAATTTGATTTATAGGACAGTCTGGGAAAAGCAAAACCTCAGGGATGGAAAACATTGAGTGCCAGGGTTTAAGTGAGGGTTGAGGTGTCTACAAAAGTATATCGGGGGCTGGGAAGGTGGCTCAGTGGTAAAGTGTTGCCTTGCATGCAGGAGGCCCTGGGTTCGATTCCTCAGCACCACATAAGCAGAAAAGGCCAGAAGTGGAGCTGTGGCTCAAGTGGTAGAGCATTAGCCTTGAGCTGAAGACCTGAGGGACAGCGCCCAGGCCCAGAATTCAGGCCCCACGACTGACAAAAGAAAAAAAGTGTATTGGAAAACATGGTCTTGTTTGTGATGTACTGAGAGATAATGATTATTTTGCTTGGACAACTGTTTTTTTTGGAATCTCCTTTGAAACTGTGATCTTGAAAATTAGTTCCATGTTTAGGGACACTATGGTCAATAAATTACTATAATAATGGTTTAAGCCCACTCAATACAAAGTACATAAGGAGAAAAAATTACCATTTTCTTGCTTTCATAGTTGGCATTGTTAGAATATCAATTATTAATTTGTTTAAGCCTCATTTGGTGGATAAAAACCAAGGTTTTACATATCCCCACATAAATTATGCTCCCACTTATTAAGTGCAAACAGGAGTCACCACACCATGTGAAAAATTTTAACTAATGATCATGCCAGTACTGAGTCAAATTGACTTTGCAGCATCCTGAAGGGACATGGTGAGTACATTTTGCTAAGCACTGTTCCTGCCAAAAGATGCACAGACTAAATGTAATTCTGAAGAAACCTCAGACAAAACAGAATGGAGGGACATTTTGTAAAAGAAGTCGTCTGCACTCTTCAAAGATGACACATTTCAGAAAGTTAATGAAAACCTGATTCAAGAAGATGAAATGGACACAAAAACTGAATAGAATTTGTGATTTTTGTTATTGAATTAAGGACTGGGGAAAAAAGTAATAGAAGACATTGAGACAGATGTTGACTTTTCATGGGATCCTGCCAATTAGGTTAAAAGAAGCATGTTAATACTAAATATGACAAGTTTAATTATTAAACTATGGTTTCATGAAAGTAGATCTTTAGGTACTCTCCAATAATTGAGAATAAAACTCTAGGCATTGATGTATATACACAAGCATGTAAACACAAGCACACATGCACACAAAGAATGCAAAATGGGTAAGTTAGTAATCAGTAAATTACAAATACAGACCACACCAGATTTCATTGTATTGTTCTTCCCACTTTTCTGTTAACTGTGAAGTTATACTGAATTTAATCATTAGCCTACAAACCAGAGACCACAAAAGTTAATTAATTATTTTGCCCAAGTTCACAATGTAGAATGAGGATAGAAAAAGAATCCCAATTTGCAGTGGTCTAACTATAGAATTTTATCAAATTGTGCTGCTTCACACAGTCATCCTCATTCTTTGCTTCAAGTTTCATTATCTAGGAGTAAGGACAGAAGAAAAAAATAATGCTGTAGATAGTTCACACAACAGTTCTAATGAAAGCAGTTTGTTCTACACTGGGGAAATGTCACAAAAAAAACTGAAATTTTAGGAGCTAAGGAGGAGGCAAAGATGTTTGCTTCTATCATAATAATGACTCAGTGAAATAAATTTGTCTTCTGAGTTGTCAGAAGGGACTAGCAGAAGAGCACCCAGATGCAAAAGGACAAATTCTATCTGGTCAGGTTTGAAGAAGATAATTTTTCTTCATTAGTCTGTGGATCTGGATGTTACAATAGCAACTAATATCTATCTGTCTGTCTGTCTGTCTATGTATGTATCTATTATGTATGTATGTATGTATCTATCTATCTATCTATCTACATATGTATCTAAAATGTCTTCAGTATGTTTGAGTGTCAATAGTGACATTAAGCAGAAGCTGGTGTTTATGGAATAAACACTATCAGACATTTTCTTGTGATATTACCAATATGGATGGTACTATTGTGTTCTGGATAAGGAAGCCAAGACCTTGGAGGGTTAGTGAATTTGTATATGGAAAGGAAAGAACCAACTTCTGTTAGTCTGGCTGTAGGATCTACACTTTGGACCATGACTTTTTATGACATCCCAGGAAGAAAATGCATGATAATCACTGAAACATAATTTTTAATAAGCTTCTGTTGTGAAAATACTGTACAGAGGGGTTACAGTTACACGAGCAAGATAATGAGTACATTTCCTATGGAGCATTGTTACACCCTCCTTTGTTTTTTCTCTACCATCCCTTCCCTCCCACCTCCACAAATACACTCCCCCATACTCCCCACTCCACCTATTGCAAAGTTTGTTTTTCAACATAGTGTCTTCTATATCTTATTTTTGCAATGGGTCAACCTGTATCCCTATTTAAACATTTTGTTTTTTCCCTTCCATCAAATACAGTGAAAACAGGGGTTATACCGCGGGGGGGGGGGGCGGGGGGAGGAACATACATGCAAAGCCACAAAAAATTACCTTATAAATATGTTAGAAACAATAGCAAGAAAGAAAAAAAACACTGTGTTCTTATCTTGGGGTTCATTTCGCTTAATATCATCTTACCTGACCTTTTCTGCTTGTCTCAGACATATACCAGTTATGGCAAATAAGGGAAACCGTTGGACCTATGTTTCTTTGGGCCTGGCCTACTTCACTTAATCATTTTTTCCAAGTCTTTCCATTTCCTAACAAATGGGGCAATGTCATTCTTTCTGATGGAGACATAGAATTCCATTGTGTGTGTGTGTGTGTGTGTGTGTGTGTGTGTGTGTGTGTGTGTGTATGACTTGATATAAAGGAGATTTTTAAATGGTAGATACTCTTCATGATAAGAAAGTACTCTTACTATTTTATTGATAACAGGAATCAGAGTTCTATTTCAGTCAGGCAGAGTCACCCTCTCATAAATCACATTTCCCTGTTAAAAAGTTTCTTCATATGCAGAATTTTAATCCAGATGAGTTTAATCAATGCAGAATAATTCCAGCACCAATGAAAATAATTCTCAGATTTAGGATTGGATATAGGAGACTTAGGTTATCAGGAAGAAAGCCTTAGGGTCTTGGTGAATGTTCACTTTCAAGAGTGATTTCCCCTTAGCAAGGTTCTAAGTGCTTAGTTCCAATAGCAACAGAAGTTGCTGACCCAGGAAATCACCTAGGATTTTCCTGGAATGGCTATAACACCCCATGTAAATTATCATCTGTTTTATAAAACTGAATGCCAATTTGGACTTTTCCATTTGTTTGTTATGTGATACTAAGTAATTCTTTATTTTAGCTGTTGTTTCCTCATCCATGAAACAGTAGAATAATAATGCTTGCATCATATTTACACAAAGTAGAATAATAATGTTTGCATCATATTTGCACAAAGAAATTACCTTTTTATTTTTCTTTTACTTCGCTTTTTCTTCTTAAATCTTTTGATGCACAGCTCTTTTTGAAACAATTTGCAAAATGATTAAAAGTTAGTCAGGCACCAGTGGCTCATGCCTGTAATCCTAGCTACTCAGGAGGCTGAGATCTGAGGATCACGATTGGATGCCAGCCAGGCAGGAAATTCCGTGAGACACTCATCTCCAATAAACTACTCAAAATAGCTAGAAGTGGCACTGTGGCTCAAATGTGAGAGCGCTCTCCTTGAGCAAAAGAAGCGTAGGGACAATGCTCAGGCCCTGAGTTCAAGCCCCAGGTCTGGAAAAAAAATTAATAGGAAGGTAATTTTTGGTGGTAAATCTGTAATTGGGGAGATGATGGCAGAAAAATTGCCCATTCCAGGATAGTTCAGATTAGCAAGATTCTGTCTCAGAAACAAAAAACAAAGAAAGAGGGATGGGCTGTGGCAGGAAGAAGGAATGACTTAAGTGTTAGAAAACTTGCCTAATATAAGGAAGGCCCTGGGTTCAATTTCTAATACTGAAGGGAAAAGGGAGTTCTTCTGAATTATGAGTTCTTCTGAACTATAATCATTCAGACCATGAACTTAGTGAATCTCAGAAAAATATTATGTTAAATAAACACACGTGCATATACACACATATATATTTCCCTTTAAAATCCTTATGTTTCTATTTTCATTGATTCTTTTCTAAATTCAGAGCTTAGTTTATGGAAGTTAGGATTAATATGCTTAGCAAGAATATTACCTGATTTGATATAAAAATTTGTAACTAATTAGGATGATTGGCAGTTTATACACTGGCTTGTGAATACTTATTTTAATTCAGAAACCGAGTGAAAAATACTGAAGTTAGAAAACAAAATGTCACACCTCCCTATCTGATGTTACAGAGAATGATCCAAGAAGGCAAAATTCATTCCATTTATCACTTCTCTTAATAATTCAGCAGGCTTGATTGTTTACACCTATGACAGACTTGAGGTACCTGGATTTAACCTTATCTGTTCTGCTTACCTAAGAGCAAGATTCTTAAACCGTTATGCTTCAATTTATTTCCTTACCATTAAACAGAGATTTTTATATTTATCTTGTAGATTTTATATGAAAAATTATAGTAACATATTATGTATAACAACTTAGTAAACTCTCCCTAAAGCCAGCTGTTAAATGCATTGCCTAAAGTGATTGTCTTAAGCTTTGTCTGATTTGTGCCTGTGACCCATGCGGAGGAATCAATAACAAAACCAGCAGTCTGAGCTTCAATTATCTACAAGTACATAAAATGTAACACTCACAGAGGACAAACGTTTTCTAGTGTGTCCTTATTTGCAATGTTCCAGAAAATCATGGGAGCTGCCTGAGTTAAATTTATAAACATTTTGTGAATTTCAAGCTAATGAAAGGGCTAAGTAGCTGCTACTTTTCCTAGCTTTGAAGGTTAGGCTAGAGAGTCCTTCCAACATTATACATTCCAAGTACCTCATGTCCTGAACAAGAAAATCAATTCTACAAAACGTCATATAATTTTTCTTCTTTGTTCTATCATTCCCCAGCTCCTTTTTTAGATAGACAGAAACAAGGCACTCAAAAAGGAAATAATGGAGTGTGTTGAGCCGAAATTCAATTCACGTTGGTTCTTTTAAAATAGCACTACAGTCCTTGGATCTGAATGTTATGTTCCAACCCAGTATCTTTCCTTAAGGGATGAAGGTAATTCTCCCTCAAGTACTTTCTGAGAGTTAAGAACAACAAACCAATAACCACAAAACCACTTCCTATGAATCCATCTGCAAAGAACCATCTAATGAGAAACATTCCCTACTCAAAAATTCTTATAGTCTGTTGTATCACAGAACAAAAAGGGTGACATTAAGAGAACCGATTATTGTAGTATACTAAAAGCTACCTAAATTGACAGTCTAAGAATTCTCAAGCTACCCTGGCTACTATTCACCGGATAAGTGCTTTCTTACCAAGACATAATGTTCTATTAAGTCAAGAGATGAACACAAGAAATTACATCGGGCAGCACTACCATCACCTGAGCTAAGATTTACAGGCATGGCACAGTTCCAGAGAAAGCTTAGTATGACCTGTTTTTCATTTCCTTATCTGGTAGGACCAACTCAGGCTTGCCTGTGACTTTTCTAAATGTGGCACTGTAAAAGACTCTAAGTCCTGTGAATCCTTAAGTCTCAAGTAAACCAATGACCGATAATTACACTTTTAAAGTCAAGTTATTCCTACTTCTAGCTGTAACTACATTGTAACCTTCAGGTTCCCAGAAAACCCTTCACAAATGTACAAAATATCAGCAGCATCTTGAAATAAGTAGAATGGTTTAAACCCTTCTTCATAGATTATTGGCAAGACAACCTTTCAGGCATCCTATGGCAACAGTGAGATGCTCCCAAACCTTCTAACCACTTACATAGGACAGGATGAACATTCACTCCACTTTAATGCATAACAATAAGGGCTGTCTTAGTGAAAGCCCCAGGAATTGTAGATCTATAGAGGGAAATGTATCTGGAGCCTGGAAGATAGAAAAAGGATAAATCTCAGAGAACAAACATCTAAGCTGAGATCATTTTAAATAAATTCTTAGCTTAGCAACAGAAGCTAAGAAACAAAGCTTCCTGTCAAAAGAAGAGGCCAGACAGTTTGTTTGTTTGTTTTTCTTCTGAATTGATCATGTGACCTAAGCCAGCAGAAAAGCCAGGGAAGGGAAGTGTCCTGGCATAGGAGGAAAGATTTCCATTTTTTTTTCCTCTGTAATTTATACATGGCAGAATGAAAGCCATTTTTCTCCCTGTAGTAGGGGAGATTAGGCCTTTGAGTCTTTCTGTACAGGAATCTTACCTTATTTACCTTCCCAGAGTAGTTAACAGCCAAAAGTAGCTAACTACTAGGGAAACTACTATATTGAGGAAATTGCCTAATGCAGCTTTGGTTTGAAAGACTTAGGCCAATGTAGACTCCTCAAAGAGAAAATTAATCAGCCAAGATACTGAGATGGAAGTTTGAACAAGGACCCTCTTAGGTTGATAGTGTCCCTGACATTTAAAAAAAAAAACGGTCCAGGAGAATCTACTTTCCAAGCTTTTCTTGGAAATGCAGAACTCACATGGCAGGGACTCCATGAGTATGTGTGCCTGGTTTATTACAACAGGGATCACAGACTCACGCCTTTCTGCCTCCCAGGTATTCTGTAGTGTGACTGTGCAGCTCCCCACCTCATCAACATAGGAGTCCATTGTTGCTGCCTTTCCAATGTGACTGGCCAACGCAAGGCAGCAGAAACGGTGATATGCCAGTTCTGAACTTAGACCTCAAGTGGCCCCCCATGTTTCTACTTTTACTTTCAGAGCCTTTCAGTGTTTCCAGTCATATAAACCTGAGATATCCTTCTAGAGGATGAGCGACATGTGATGCTTGCCTTATTTCTAGCCAGCACCCACCTATATGAAGCAGAGCTACTTTGCAGCCTATTGCAGATATGTAGGTGTCCCTACCTAGGGAGATGCTCAATAAAGCTCAATTCTACTTGTCAGCTCACAGAATCATACACTAAAATGGAGGTTGTTTAAAACAATCAGTTTTTTAAGTTTCATTTTTGTGCAATAAAACTAATACACTGTGTGACTGGCTGTGGAACTTTGAGATCTCCCTGGCTTAGTTCGGCATGGGGAAAATGGGGCTTCCTATCTGCAGCTTGGCCATGTTGACCTACGAAAGAACAGCATCAGAAACCATGCAAGAAAAGGATTATGCTGTTATCCATAGTGTTCTGTCCAGCTTAGGTCCCAGAGTTCTTGGGAAACCTAAAGGGAAGAAGGGAGAAACTTCCTATCTGTTGTTCAGTTCATTCTGGGCTTCATGACCATCTTAAGAGGTGGGAAGAATTAATTTTAATTTAAAACAATAATAAAACTTGGGTTCTGTAGCTTAGTTAATATATATTAAGAGAGAAAGGATTGGTCTTCAAATATTCTTAGATTTTATGCCCTGTTTCCCAACCAATAAATAAGAGCTCACTACACAGATGCAATATCTTTCTGGATGAGTTTTAATTCTGATTTAATGTGTGTATAATTTCATTTTTTGAGCAAAGTATGATAATTTATGAGAAAGGAAATATTGTTTTTTGTTTTCTTTTTTATTGTGAAGTTTCTGTACAGGGAGTTTACAGTTACATAGGAAGGTAATGATACATTTCTTGTCGAACACTGTGACCCACTCCTTTGTTTTTCTCCACTTATCCCTTCCCTTTCTCCCGCCCCATCTCCCCTCCCCAAAGTTGTAAAGTTCATTTCCAACATAGTGTCTTGTGAGTTTCGTTGTTGAATTGGGTCAACCTTTGTCCTTGTTAAGAAAGGAAATATTAAATGCCAAAGTAGAGATTATAGAAATTGTGCTTGCTTATTTTGGTGGTACTGAGGATTGAACTCAAAACCTTTCTTGTTAAACAGGCACTCTACCACTTGAGTCACCTCCAGCCCCTTTATTCATTGGTGAATTTGTAGAGAGGGCCTCATTGTATGCTAAGTTGTCTTTCTCATGTCTTTATGGATGACAGGGGTAAGGTACAGTACCCAGCCATTATGCTTCTCCTATAACTGTGCCAGTGAGCTCAACCATTAGTTGAGATAGAATCTCACAAACCTTACTCCTTGCTTCCCTTGAAGCATGATTCTTTGATATTCATCTCCCAAGCAAATATGGTTAGAAGTTTGAGCTTCCACACTCAGCAAAAATTGTATATTTAAAAAGAACACAGGTGGACTCATTGCAACAATGAGATGTACAAGTCCTCATGTCGAAAAATGAACTTTACAACTTTGGCTGGGGGAGGGGGTGGAGAGGGTGGGAGATGGGAAGGGATGGGAAGGGGAAACAAAGGAGGAGGCAAAAATGTTTGATAAGAAATGTACTCATGGGGCTGGGAAGTTGGCTCAGTGGTAGAGTGCTTGCCTTGCATGCATGAGGCACTGGGTTCGATTCCTCAGCACCACATAAGCAGGAAAAAAAGCCGGAAGTGGCGCTATGGCTCAAGTGGTAGCGTGCTAGGCTTGTCCCCTCAGCTCTTCAGCTCAAGTCTAGCACGCTACCACTTGAGCCACAGTGCCACTTCCGGCTTTTTCTGCTTATGAGGTGCTGAGGAATCGAACCCAGGGCCTCATGCATGCAAGGCAAGCGCTCTACCCCTAAGCCACCTTCCCAGCCCCTGTACTCATTATCTTGACCATGTAATTGCAACCCCTCTGTACAGTATTTTCACAATTAAAACAAAAAGAACACAGGACTTGAAGTACATTAGATCTTACTCTGTCACTAATTAGTATGTTAGATGAGCCTTACCTCATCTTTAAGCCTTCATTTCTTTACCCGAAAACTAAGAATGAAGAGGTATGCTTTTCTTTTTTTTAATTGGGGTTTGAACTCAGAGCTTGTTAGGCAGACTCGTTAGCACTTGAGCCACACCCTCCTACCTACAGCTTCTTGCATATCTAGGACCAGAGATAGATACTAAGATGACAAGCATTCTGATTGAGGGGAAAACCATCATCACTAACTTTTTGCTCAGATTTGCCTCAAACCATTATCCTTCCTCTCCCCTTCTCCCTCTCTTGAGTCCTGAGATTAAAGGCATGAGCCACCATTCCTGATTTAAGAACTAACCTTCCCCCTTTTATTTTGCTTAATTATTTTTAAATAGTTGTACAAAAAGAGTTTCAACTCAATATGTCAACTTATTGATACATTGCATCTTGATCAATGTCACCTGTTCGAACACTCCCTTTTCCCTCATCTGTCTTAATACTACTCATTCTCTCAAATTTCCTGTAGAAAAAGACATAATCTGAAGGTACCTCTGGAGGTCTTGTAGTCTGTCTCCCATCCTTCATTTATAAGTGAATGTCCTTCTTAAATGCATCTTTAGGTGTAATTTACATCTCCATAGCATGTTCCTAAACTGCCACTCTCTCCTCAGATCTTTAATAAGTTGGTAGAGTGGTGAGGCAGCTAACCAGACACTACTGTGTGCTGACACTAAAGTCTATGTAGCTCTCCTACTTATGTGTGTATCCTGTTACCTGAACAGTGAGAAACCACCTTGAGGATGATAATCCACTTGGAATTATAATAGAGAATCCTAAAAAAATTATTGGAATTTGTTGATGCAGTACAATTTGATTATATTAATAGTGTTATACTTTCAGGATCACTGTCTTTTTCTAGTATTTCTAATGGCAGCCAATGATTTATGGAGCTTCAGAAATCTACTTGCTTCTCTATAAAATAAAAGGAGGAGACACTACTAGCTGTAAGATCTCTCCTGTGTTATTCTTCCATTAAAAGTTGTTTGTAAGTTCAGAGCATATATTTAGTAGAAATCACATTCTTCTTAGGTGCACTTAGTCCTGAGTTGCTGTACCGAGCAACTTTAGGGCCCTATGCTGCAGGTGGATGGGTGCCAGCAGTAGTCTTCCTTTCTTCCTTCCTTCCTTCCTTCCTCTTTCTTTCTTTTTCTTTCTTTCTTTCTTTCTTTCTTTCTTTCTTTCTTTCTTTCTTTCTTTCTCTCTCTCTCTCTCTCTCTCTCTCTCTCTCTCTCTCTCTCTCTCTCTCTCTCTCTCTCTCTCTCTCTCTCTCTTTCTTTCCTTTCTTCCTTTCTTTTCCTTTACTTTTTTAAAAATCCAAATCTTACTCTGTTTTGGTCAAGTCTCCTGAAATCTGTCATCCAGGGCCACTTTCTCCTCAATATGTTCAACTGCTTCTCTTTCCTCAGAAAGATTGTTTCAATCAAAATAAAAGCTATAATGATCATTAATGATGAGTAATGTAAATTTAAAAAGTGTAGCTGTCACTAATAGTATCATATTTATGTTAGGGGAAGAAAGTACTGTTTTTTTTATAACATAAACTTAGAGTTCACTTATTATTTTACAAAGTAACAACATATATCAACCATTAATAATGTTGGAAACCTCATGAGCAGGAATGAGTTAAAATACTTTTTTCTTTTAATTAAAAAATCAATAATGCCATGGGAATGTTTAATTTCTTATAAAAGGAACCTGGGGCAATCAATAGCATTTCTTGGTATAGATATTACATAAAGCTGAAATCAAAGCCAGCCTCAATATGGTGAGTCAGAAACAGGTAATGGTACTCAGGCCAGAAAAGCCTCCCACTCAGTTGGAGACAGTCCCAGAAATATCTAAGATTAAACACCCAGATATGGTCTTGAACTGTGGCTGTAAGGCCTGGGTGAAGCTCTAGGGGCTGTCTGACTCTACATTGAGCCTTATTGATTTTATTCCTCTGCATTAAGTTCTAACAGAGTGGGAATTGTGCCAATCAGGTGTCTATTGTTATTTTTTGATATAACCAATGCCATCATTACTAATGGATAATTACTATCTGTGTTCTAAGCTCTTTGATTAACCAAATAGCAAAAATAAAAATACAGCAGATGCAGGCATGGATTAATAAAATGTAAAGGCAATAATACACCAACTAGAAAGACACAACCAACAAAATGACTACTAGTAGTGAGGGTAGTAAACAGTTGGTACTTGAATGCAGATGTTGAGTAATATGAGAAAAGTTAACTGAGTTCTCATCCCTATCATCCCTACAATAATCTGTGTGACTCTGGAGAGATTGCTTACCTTCTCTGGGAGTTAGGACTTTGGGCCTACTCTACATTCTAGTACTCTGCATTCTAGATTCTGTGACATTTAGTGGAAGGCTCTTTCCTTCTGTTAAGTGGAGCTTGCCTTTTTTTTCTTCTTTCAATACTGTAGTTTGAATTCCAGGCCTTGCACTTGCTAGGCTGGACCATTACCACTGGAGCCACACCTTCAGCTCTTTATACTGGGTGTTTTGGAAATGCAGTAAAAAGTACAAGGTGATCTTCCACGTCTCTGCCTCCAAATTAGCTAAGATTACAGGCAAGTCAATGGTACCCAGCTTTTAACAAATTTAATATCATCCCTTTGCTTGTTTCCTTAATGAGTTCCATAATACTCTAAACTTTGAGTAATAATTTCATTTTAAGGTTTTATTTGGTTGCCCATTCATTCCAGAGATCCTTGTAAACAAGCATATTTTAAAAATAGACATTTGCATTAAAATTTGATTGTTATTATAAAGGTGGTGGGCCAAGGGGTTACAGTTATGTAAGTCAGGTTATGACTACATTCCTTTTTGGACAATGTCACCCCTCCCCTTGCTCTCTGACATTATTATTTCAATGCAACTGAGAAAAGGAGAAAGTAGCAAGCCCTGTCCCATAGTCAGAATGATGTCCTGTGGAGACCAGCCACCTTCCACTGTTTTTGTAAATTATGGAGAAAAGTCCACTTCTCTCTGAATTGTTGAGGCGTTTATTAAAATTCTAATTCCCAAGCCCCAGACCTAGCCATTCAGAATCTCTAACTATAGCTTGAAAAACGCTTTCTTTTTTTTCTTCTCATGATGACCATTCTTTTTCTACTGTCTTCAGTGTAATTTAACCTCATGAGTCCGGATGGCTCTTCTTAAGGAATGGCTGTTTCGATACAGACAGAATATAAAAAGTCACATATATTAGCCAACTGACGCGGGAAAAAAAAAAATAGTACGGTTCTGAGGTTTGAAAAACGCGTTCTGTACTAGTCCAAGAGGAGAGAGACCTGAATATTGGGAATCGCACTCGTTAGAGAAAGGACGGGATAACTTGACACACGTCTCTCGTCTCAGTCCGTGGCGGCGCTTCTGGGCTCGGGTGATGAATGTGTTCATTTCATGTGACTTGCTGTGGGTATGTACCCAGTGCCCTATCAGCGCTGCAGCCCGTGGCCAACCGCGGCCGTGTGTGCGCACTAATGACGGGCGAAGGGGCCCGGGGGAGGGGCTGCCCGGCGCATCGCCCCCGGCTCTTCCGAAGAGACGCAAACCCTTTCTCTGCAGCTGGGCTGGAAGGCTCCACGCTTCCCCTACAGAGCAAAGAAGCCATCCGTCTAAATCGTCCGTCCTCCCCCTGCCCTCCCTTCTCCCTCCTCTCCATTGTGCGGAGCCTTCTCGGTATAGCCCAGCTTCCTGCGCGCAGACCTCCACCTACTCGCTAGGGAGCCGACTTCAACCCGAGTTGCAATGGAGCTGTACGGAAAGGTAAGTGGGGGAGAAGGGAGTCGCTCAAGCGTGCTCAACGAGAGATATCGCTCCGAGGGACGTGTTTGTGTGTGTGTGTGTGTGTGAGAGACAGAGACAGAGACAGACAGACAGAGTGTGTGTGTGTGCGTGAGTGCGCGCGCCTCGCTTGCTTGCACATCTTCTCAATGCATTTATGCAGGTTCGCTTCGCATGTGTGACACTCCTCGTCACTGTCCCGCGTGTCTGATTGAAAAAAACTGTTAGAGCTACTCCCTGGAAATGTGGAAACTTTCCGGATTCCGGATGGGGAGATGGAAAGGCGCCCAGTCCCCGAACGCTTCGTGGGTATTGAAAATTAGCACAGAGTAACGTAATCCCCAGCCAAGCACTCACGGTCTGGCTTCCCAAGGCGATAGTCAGCAAAGGAAAATAACTGAGACACACTAGGGTCACTTGGCGTCCGTGTGGGGCGAGGAAATGGGCTGGGAAGACTGGGAGCGCTAAGAGCCCGGGAGCAACCGGATAGCCTGGGAAGGGAGGCGCCGCGGGCGGGTGCTTCTGGAGGAGCGAGCTCTTCTTAGGGCTGGCTGGCTTACCGGGTAATGTAGTTCAGAGAGCCCCTGTTTGCAACGGAGCCCTACAGAGCATGGAACTACAACTCCCAGAAGGCCACGCGACTCCCGGCCAATGCGCCTGTGCAATGCCAGGAGAGGACAGCTCCGGGTGCTGATGTTGGAGCGGGTTAGCGAACCCCGAGAGCGCCGTGTGTGGAGCGTGGACCGCGCGGGCTGTGCACGCTTGACCAGCCTCCAGGAGCAGCTCTGTCCTAGTCAGAGAGGAAAGACGTTTGCCTACCATGAGACACGAAGCGCCCATGCAGGTGGGTCGGTGAGGGAAGCATTGCCTCCGGGGGAATTGAGCGAGAGAGAGAGGTTTTCCCTCTGGTTCCCGGCACGGAGCGAGCCTGACCCGGGGGAAGGTCTGGACCGCCCCGCGCCCAGCGGCCGCTCCCTGGTTGGGTCCTGGAGAGACGTGGGGTCCTCGACCTTCCCTGCGGCTGTGGACGAGGACTAGGGGCTGTCGGTGATCTTTCCCGCCTCCGTTCGGGACCGAGGGTGTTGGTGTCACAGGAAAAGCAAACAAAGTCGGGGGAGCGTGCCCGCCTCCCAGGTAGCCACGGGCGGTCCCTCCTGGCCGCCCGGGGTCGTGGCTGCGGGGTGTCCCGGCGGGTGCGAGGCAGAGGCGTGGGGTTCCGGCCGGAGAGCTCTCTCCACCGGAGTCGGTCGGGACACGGAGCGTGCTGCTCGGCTCAGGACACACTGAAAGAAAGGGAAGCTTTTAGGGTCTTCAGTTAGGGTCCCTGGATGCGGGGCGGGGGACGAACACGCATGCCAGCCCTTCCCCTGTGTCTGTACAACCGGCTTGTACTCGATCGGAGATGCCCTGCCCTTCACTGTCCCGCGTGGGGTGCCCATTTCTTTTACGCGCGGATCTCCCGTTTTTGTTTTTTTCTTTTAAATTTCATCTTGGGTTTGCTTCCTTAACAAATGCACAGGCGCCTCCGCTCCAGCACCTCACGCAAGTTTTGTTTTTAATAAAGGCGAATGGTGTTTCTTGTGTCCGAGTACGATCCGTTAACGCTACACCTCGGTCTGTGTTCACTAAGCCGGCAGAGTGAGCCCATCACGTAACAAAAAGGCGTTTTATGAATGGGGTTGAGAGCAGACTAGATAGATCACACCATTTGGAATGCGTTGCCTCTTTCAGAACCCATCTTGCTGCCAAACCCAACGACATAAATATTTAATAGTAATCTAGGCTCAAACGTTTTCTATAGTTTCTTCGTGAGCCAAGAGTTTTAAACACCTGCTTCAATTTACTTTTATTTTATGAGTTATGTAGATTAAGGTGTCCTGACTGGACTGTTAAAAGAAAAAAAATAGCTGCAGGATGTAATTGTTTGTTGAAGGATTATATAATAGAAAGCCCTCAAATTACCTTAAGAGTTATTGAAAATTTGATTTCTTTCAGGGGACCATGCCTCATTGTGTGTCTTCTAATACCTTTATCTGTGACTTTGTAGATGTGATATGAAAAGAACTTGGGTTTACAATAAAAGTACAGCTGTTGCATTCAAGACATATTGGCTTATGATAGTTTTTCATAACTGGGGGTAATGCCAAGATCCAACTAGCTGTTAATCACATTTGATATAAGTAACATTGGCTGTAGACTTAAAAAAATAAGTTAATACACGTCACTATGTGTATGTATAGCCAGCTCTCATGTTGTATATACTAAATGTATACAGTAATAAAATTTTCCAAAATGATAAAAAATATAAAAGAATAAAGTCAATTATTAGATTCGAAAGTGGGTACAATGTAGGCATAGCAATGTTTGTCAAAATAAATGGCTAAAAATTAACTACATTGTATTTTGATTTTTTTGTAAATTGGCTTAGAAGGTTCAGAGGGTCATTAAATGTTAGCACAACTATGTGAAATTAATGCTTAAGGAAATACTCGCAATGATATATGTGGCCACTAACTGTTAGTAGGTGCCATAATGCCCTAATTTAGTTAGAAACTTGATGAAGAATAAATATAAAAATTAGGTACAATAGAATTAATTTGCTTATGGGTAGAGTAGATTTCTTATTTATGGTGTCTTGTATTTAGTAAATGAATTTTTGAAATTGAAAATTTTAAATTTCTAAACACTATCATGGGGAACATATACATTTTAAGAAATTGAATATTTTTGAATATTTAATTAAAGCACATACATTGATTCATTTTAAGAAATGGTTGTTATAGTGACCTCTCTCCATTGTTATCAGAGTTTATATATATATATATATATATATATATATACATATACATATATATATGTATACTGGGAGGAATAAAGACTATAATCATTATGTAATTTTTTAAAACAGCAAATAATGTCCCAGTACCTCTACTTCTAGTCATTACATTCCAGGTGACTTTGAAGATATAAAAATGCAAAAAAAAAAAAAAGTTCACATTCCTTTTTTCCCACTTAAACTGAATTACATCATTTAAAATATATGACCAAAATACTTGTTATTTAAGCTTATAAAAGAGTTACAAGCAAAGCATTATTTTATAATCCCATTATCAGGGGATTTTGTTTTTACATTCAGAAATACTTAGTTCATTTGCTGATGTAAAAAGTACTTTTTAATTTCTTGGCTGATTTTCTAGTTTACTTATATTTTTGAAATCAAAGAATTCTTTGAAAGAAATTATATATTATCCTTTTAAAAGCCTATATAAATAGCTGAGTATTCCGTTTAAGCTAGTTGCCTTTGATATATGAATATCCCGGACAGAATACTTTTTTTGAATTGACAGAAAATGAAGAATAATAGTTGTTTTTTTAATAGTGGCTACTAAAATAATACATAATGATAATCTTGTATATCTGTGTTTTCTTCATAATGAAATAACCAGGAATAGCATTTGGTAATTGTTTCAAGTGATGAGCTGAGAATTTTAATGCAAGAGATGGTCATTTGCATCTTCTCATTCAGTGTGTGCACAAACCATGAGAACCAAATAACAGGGAAAATAGCAATGCTCCTGACTTGAGTGCCACACTTTGGCTGCAACAAAGTTTGATTCAGGAACTAGATTGAACCATTCTGTTTATCTAGTGTCTTGTCTTCACCATGCATTCTGGTGTGAAATGGTCTCATTATGTTTGTGCATGTGTATAAATTTGTATTCACATCGCATTGTTGTATATCTGTATAAAATAGTCATACATGAGTGTATGTAATTACATGTAAATAAAAATAAAAATATATTTCAAAGTCTAATAGGTCATCATTACCCTATTGTGCTGGTCCTGGCCATCTTTCTCAAATCTCAGCCTCCTGAGTACCTTTGATTACAGACATAAGCCACCAGCACCTGGTCTACCATTACTCTAATACAAACAAGATATCTTACTGGAGCTTATCAAAATTATGTAACTTTTTCAATATTAAAGAGTAAAAATTCTACTACCCTTACTGTCTAAATCTTCCTCATTGAAAGGAAAATATATTCTCATTATCTTCTCTTTATGAAATGAGCTTGCTTAAATTAAATCATATATTTGAGGACTAATATTTTGAAAAAAAGTTTCCTTTTATTTCCTGGATTTGAAATTTCTTGTATCCTCTGACCAAATGCTTACACTTCAATTTTGTTGTCACAAGTTTTCAGAGTCACCCCACAAGTTCAAAGCTTCTGGCTATTTATGAAACCTCAAAGAAAAGCATATACTCAAACAATGGAGCAGAGTGCCAAAAAAAAGATTACCTAAAAGTGAGGAAGGGATGTAGACATAGGACCCAGGTAAACTTGGGGTGAAACCATTAGTGATTAAATAACCCATGCTGTACCCCAATAAAATGTCAAACATTAATGTCTAAATGTGTGATTTGGCAATGAAAAGGATATAGCATTCTTGCATTTCTTTATTGTGAATTTCCAACTATATCTATTCACAATCATCAGCTCTCTAACCTTGTTTGAAATGAACCTTTACCCTTCATCCTTCACAGACGCAGGAGAGTTTCCTAGCTAACAATGGAAAAGCGAGAAATCCTCCTCTAGTTTTTTGTCTGTTTCTTCAAGTATTTTCTGTAAAGGACAATGCTATTGGGTAGTACAACCTTTGAAAGGGGGGCCTACAGAGAAGTCTGGTAGTCATGTGAGGGATACCCTTGGCGAAATGGGATTCTACTTTCTCTTCCTCTTCAATTCCTCTCTGTGAGGTTTGTGATTCTATCCTACTCCACATTTCCCCCATGACTTTCTGCCTTCTTACAAGCTCCAAAGTATTATTCTTAATATAGATGGATATTGAATTTCTGAGTGCTTTTTCTGTACTTATAATTATTGTTGTATAGTTTATTCACTTTATTATGTTGGATTACATTGATTTTTTGGTTAATATGGTATTCCTTAGATAAGCTCTAGTTGGTTGTGGTACACTGGCTTTTCTATATATTAGTGAATCAATTAGATTATATTTTGTTAAATATTTTTATATTTCTGTCATGATAAATAGTAGACTATGATTTTACTTTTAATTCCTTTATGAGTTTATAATACTGAATTACATTGGACTTATAAAACCAGCTGAGAATTTCTCATTTCTCTCATTTTTGGGACAACTTTTCTGTGTTTATGTGTGTAAGTCTAATATATTTTATTTCTTAAAGTATTTTAATAATGCTCATCAATGAAGTTATTGAAGTGCGAACTTTTCTTGGTAGAATTTTTATAACATGCAATTTATTTGATACATTAATGTCTATATTCAGTCATTCTATTTTTCTCTAATACATAGTATTATAAAGCATAGTGTTTATGGTCTAACTCTTGATGTGTGACTAAATGGTACTCTGTAACAAAAGGGATACAATAGATATCATTAGTGTTATGGGTTTTAAAGTTGGGAAATTAGCCTGAACAACCAAAGGGGCTCAGTTTAATCATATGAGTTCTTAAAAAGCAGAAAAATTTCTAGGGTTGAAGTCAGAGAAAGGTATCCGAGGAGTTCCAAGACAGGTAATTATAGTCTTTTACCAGGACTTCAGTTGTGCAACCATAAACAACTGAGTTGTACTTAGAACCTCAATGGTCTTAGATATAGAATCTGGATAAGAATCCATCCTAACCAGTACATTGGTTGGGACTATAGGGACAAATATGGACTAAGCAGAGTGACCAGAGAATCAAGTTAAGTTATACTATGTCCAGAATTCTGGTTCAGTGATTATAAATGGATATAGTTTTTATATGTTTATTATATCAGCAGTAGGAAACAAAATATGCATACATCAATTCTACCGCAGTTGATTTGGGTAGGTTATTTGTTTCACCTATAGTTTTACCTATTGCTGAGCAAGAGTTTCAAATCTCCAAGCATATGGAGCAATTTCCCTTTTTCTTTTCTCTTTTTGGTTCTTGTAGGTTTTGTTTTCATGCATTTTCAAGCTTTTCAGAAAGCTTAATGTGAAATGTACTTCTTTGTCTCTGGTAACACTTCTTGTTTTAACATTTATTTATTATACTACTAACATAAATACTTTTTATTTATTAATAGTGTTTTTATTATATATTTAATGTTTTTACATTTTCACTTTTACCTTTTTTGGGTATTGTAACCAGTGGGCAGCTAGACCTTGCATTTTTATCCAGGTGGAAAACCTCTGCCTTTTAATTAGAATTTTGGCCTGTTTTACTTTATTTTTTAATAAGCAGTGCAGTTTAAGTTTTATTGTTGTGCTACTTATTTTATATTTAACTCATTTGTTGTTTCTCCCTGTTATTTGTTTTACTGCCATAATTTACTTAAATATTTTAAGTATTTTAATATCTCTGTTGATTATTTGTTTCCATTTTTAGTGTTTAAACAAAAGATTATGATATTCATTTTCAGTTTGTTAGTCTACCTGAACTTTGTATTATTTACCTACATATATACAAACACTCACAAACACACACATAAATATATGACTTTGCTATTGTATAATTTCATGTAGCTCATCTTTATGAAATTGTCATGGATATTATATGTGCATTTATTATAAATCTCTGAAAATTTTATAATTAACTTTAAAGAGTCATATGTATTTTCATTAGGTAGAGAAAAACTATATGAAATTAAAGTTTTTTACAGTCCTTCTGATGCTCTTTCTGTTATTCTGATTTTCTTTCAGCCTGATTTGCTTCCTTTACCTTTTCCCATGGCATAGATATCCTAGCTACACTTTACCTCAGACTTTGCTTATCTGCTAATTATTGTAATTATTATTTTTTGGTCATAGGGCTTGAACTCAGGGCCTGTGTGCTGTCCCTGAGCTTTTGGGCTCACAGCTAGTGATCTATCACTTAGATCCACAGTTCCACTTCCAGTTTTCTGGTGGTTAATTGGAGATAAGAGTCTCACAGACTTTCCTTCCCCAGGCTGGCATCAAACCATGATCCTCAGGTCTTAGCCTTCTGAGTAGCAAGAATTATAGTAATGAGCCACGGGTGCCCAGCTAATGATTTTAATTTTGACTTCAATTTTGAATCAAAGTTTTACTGCAGGTAATTTTTTGGTTCACTTTTTTTAAAACTAGTACTGTACATATACTATTTCATTGATGAACTCTATAATAATGTGAAGTTAGAGTGTTTTCATATTATTGAACCAAAATATGTACTACCATTTTTCTCTTTTGAAGATTTTCATTCTAGCTTTTAATTTGAACAGTTTGTCTATAATGTGCCTAGATGTTGCTTTCTTTACATATATAGTTAGCTTGGAGGTTTGAATGAACTTCTTAGACTTGTACGTCTATGATTTTCACTGCATTTGAAAAAGGAACTTTTTTTTCATTTTATCTTCAAATATTCATTTTCTTTTGGCTTCAGATACTTGACTTATATATGTATTAGAGTTCTGACATTGTTCCAGAAGTTACAGTTATTTATCTCTTATTCTTTGTTAAATTGTGTGATTTCCACTGGTTTGTCTTCCAGTTCAGTGGATGTGTCTTTTGTTATTTGCAATATTTTGTTAAGCCCATCCAGGTATTATTCAGCCCAATTGTTGTATTTCTTCTTTTAGGTTCTTTACTCACTTCTTTTATGCTAGCAACATGATGTGTTATCAAGTAAAGGTGTAGATGTTAGCTCTTCAGATGAAAGAGCTGATTATTAAAGTAGTTTAATGTGACTCAATTATTGTATTGTGCAGAAACAAAAAATAATTAATTAATTGAGCTCCTTTTAGAGAAAGAGTGATATAGAAATGTAAGCAACAGTTTTAGCACTTTCATTAGACCATAATTATTTCATTAGACTATAATTATATAACATTGTACTTTTTTAAGTGTTTAAATAAAATAAAAATGCTAAAAATTGCTTAAAGCACTTTAAAAATTTGAACAAGGGCTATGCAAAATTATTGAAAATTGCTTTTAAGAATTTTTTGGTGGTACTGGGACTTGAACTCAAGCCCTTGTGCTGTTGTTCTTACTCTACAAGTAGAACCATGCCTCTAGTCAGATAATTACTGTCTTTAGCCTATTTGTAGCTTTTTTCATATCTTCACCTCTGTAGAAACAAAATGCCTTATGGAGCACCAACATGCTTCAGATTGAAGTATCATATCCATTTCACTGTGGTCATGAAGGACTTTTCTATGAATCAAGCAATAAAGTCATAGTAGTGAGTATTCTGGGTTTTTCATCTTCTAGTGAATGATAAGGCCAGTAATTCCTTGAATTCGAGCTATTTGGCTTGAGTATAGTATTGGCAACTTGAAAATGTCACATTCTATAGTTACTTGGCCACCTAGTTGAACAAAAAAATCTGGAACTTCCCACACTTGGCTTTTTATGCTTGAAACAAAATCATAATATAACTTTAAGAGGTGAGGTCATGAACATCTCATTATCAGTCTACAGCTCTACAGCTAGTCAAAGGAAGTATTACTTGTTAGTCACCCAGTGTCTCTGAGCTATGTCTGGCCTTGTCAAGCTTGTAGCCCAACCTTGATGAATAGTTTCTATTCAAATGGGTATAGCCTGAGGAACCCAAAAGAGACTGATGAAAGGTTGTGTTAAGTATCAATTAGTGAATCATGATTCTTAAGTGACTCTCATCTATGGTGTTAGAAGAAAAAGCAGCTCTTTTATTTTAAATGTTTGATTCAGTGAGCACCTGTCTGACAGAACTGATTAAAGGGGATAGCAGAAATACACACCTGTGGATGTGAACATTCTTTCATAAATATGGGCTTCTTTCTAGTAAATAATAGTAGCAGTAGTATTTGAATGTAAAGCAGGGTTGTTTATAACTAGAAAATTGACTTCATAAGTCATTCAAATTGGAAGAATCACACAATCTTAAAATACAAATATATGAATTAGAACACCGATTTTCTCACAAATGGTTTCGTTAGTGCAAGGACCACTGAGTCCTGTCCTGAACAATGGGTGAAAGTGGAGAGATAGGAAGCTCCAGAAAGAATATTTATTATAAATCTTTAGAAGTATTTTCCCTGAGGTTCATATTTTTTTACAAATTTAAAATATTAAAAAAATTAATGTTTTACTAGTGTTTAAAGATAATTATTGGTTGAGAAACATCTTAGAATTAAAATTTAAGATTATTTTCTTCCTACTGGGGATTTCTAGAGTCTTTTTACATAATATTGTTAAGAAAGATCTTCATAGCACTAGATATCTGTTCTGTTACTTGTTCTTTTCTTTTCAGAAGGAATATTTGTATAAGAAGCAATTTTCACTTTGTGGTCTCATTTTGGATACTGGCCTTCAGCTATTGATATTTCCTAATGGAGTGAGGGGATATAATACATTTGTATAATTTTTTAAAAAGCTGATGAAGAAGCCAAATCTACCTTCTTCCAATTAAGAAGAGTGAAGAAATACCTGTGGCTTTAAAACAGGATCACTACTTTTTATAGTAGCCTATTCTGCCTCCAGTAGGGCACCAGTTCTTAGAAGTTCTTAGAAGATGCTGTCTCTTACAGAACAGGGGTAACTGACAAAGCTCTTACTTAGGAACAACTTATCCAGACAGGCTGGGTAAGCCTTCCCTACCAGAGTCTATATGATAGTGAGATTGCTGTCACTGTATCACCAGGAAAGGATGCTGGGGATGATGTTAGCTAGTACAGAGCTAGTACAGACCCTGGTGACATTTGCCTGAATGTAAGATGACTCAACCTTCTCAAATATACATCCTGAGGCTGTGGCAATATATACCTAGTCTACATATGGATGTCTGTTAATCCAATGTACTCCAAACTTGCCTGATAAAAGAACCATAAAAAGCTTTAAAAATGAGTTCTTCCAGAGAGACAAAGGATACATATTCTCCCTCAGATGTAAAACTAGAACTAATTTATAAGTATACAAGTAACACATGGAGCTGTATGCAATTGCCTACAGACGTATTAACCAAAGTAGGGGAGAATTTAAATGGTGTAATTCCTATTCAACCAAATGGATACTGGGAAACTGGTACTTGAACAGTGTAGGAGAAACATAAAGGAATGGGGGTAGAGGAATAAAGGCATAAGGGAGAGGGAGAATGCAGTCATATTCCGTGCATATCCTTGAAACTAAGAACACTGAGGGAAGGGAATGAGTTAGGAGGGATGAGGGAGAATGACGAAAGGAGTGACATTGATAGAGATTCATTGTACTTACAACTAATTTGTTGAATGTTAACACCTTTGTACAATTACTTAAAGATAATAAAAATATGACAAAAATGAGAGCTCTCTGGCTCTGTCCTATGTATTTTAATTTTGCAAAATTCCGGGTGGATTTTTTTCCCCCATGTTAGGGAATTTTGGATCTAATCTACCCTGTGAGGGCTTAGTTTTATGTTCTGAATAAAAATATATCAGACTGTAGAAACAGGCACTGAAAACATGATGTTTGGTATTTCACATTGCCAAAAAATGATGAGAAAGCTTAATGTGTATTTTACACATATTCACAAGAAAATTTGGAAGATTTTTTTCACTTTGCTGCTAAGTGAGAAGCCTTTTCACTTTTAAAAATTGACATCTGCATATAGAAAGTGTGAATGGCAAGCATTCAGTCTTTTAAGGTTTTGTACTTTTGTTTTTATCACGGCTGCATCTGAGAATGATAATTGGCTGTTTGCAGAAATGTATGACTTGGATTTTCAACCAGTCTCCTATTAGTCCATTCCATCCATACCTAGCACGAACATCCATTCACCTAGCTTGTTAAGTTTTGTACCAAGGCTTCCTGGTGCTAATAAAACCGCTCAGCCCTGAGCAAGCTTGAGTAATTAGTCATTCAAGCCACACCCAATCAATACTTGGTGGCTCCAACCCCATGGTCATTCAAAGTTCTGTACTGCAAACAACCTTATAGGTTTGTGTAACAAGGATTTAGGATTGCATTTTCTCTAGTCTGTTTACTTGTAGGTCCTAAACTGTTGTTGAGTTTTCTTTTCTACCACAGTGTGTTGTCTACTCTTAGATTTTTTTCCTTATTAATCCAGACCTGAAATTGACCTTTCTCAATTTCTACAAAATTCAGCTCATGCTCATAGATTTCAGATATTTAGAAGCTTTTCCTGATGCTGTGTGGAAGGCAATGTTGAGAGAGATTACGTCATTGGCTATATTCTCTTCTTATAGGTTTTCTGGCTCTCAGAAAACTTCTGTCTGCCCACCGACCCTTCAGTGTCTCCTCTTTGACACTCAGAAGTATATTAAAAATGTTCTTTGTTCCTTGCCATAATATTTGAAATTAAGGAAAAATTAAAAGTTCAGTAATTAGGGAAGTTTACAGAGTCAGAGTGAAATGTTCAGAATTAAACCTTCTTGCCCTCTGAAGTGAGGAAAAAAAACAGGAAGCTTACTCTGTTAAACTGGCCTCTCCAGTTCAGATAATAACAATGGAATCTGGGTGTGCTGGTGCTTACCTGTAATCCTAGCTGTTCTAGAGGTGAAGGTAGAATCACAGTCTGAGGCTAGCTGTGGCAAAAGCATAAGGTCTATCTAATAAATAAACCAAAACTTAAAAACAGGGTCTGGAGGTATGTGCAAATGATAGAATTTTCCTAGTAAGTGTTCAAGTTTCAGTACTTCAATGAAATATGCATTAATGGGAGTGGGAAACAGAACAAATGCCTTGTATATCATTTCAGTGTAGTGAAAGAAATATCAAAGATGATGATGAAAGCTTTGATCAAGTATTTAACACATACAAACAATTTTGTTTTGATAGTCTCACTCTTCCTAATACACAGTTGAGGAAGATGTAGCTTAGAACAGATAAACAAAACAATAAAAAAAACTCACCTAGGTTCATACATGTAGTCACGTAGCAAGTGTCAGACATGGGATTCCTTCTCAGACAATCTAGTCACAGAACATGAGCTCTTTACCTATACTCACATTTTGATGTGCATGCTCTTTTCAACAGGTGAATTTTCATGCACATAATTAGAGAGATGCTGGACAACCAGTACAATTATACCTCTTTCTTCTATCCTTGCTGTGGTTTTAAAGGTCTAGTTTCCTAGTACCTGAGTGCCACCAATGCCTAGGGAGTGTACTAATGACTCTCTGCTTCGGCATCTATGAGAATCTGTAAAAGCTGCCCAAACCAGGGTCCTATATCACTGTCGTGGTAGGATTGCATTGTTAGAGGGCTAAGGTATGTCTAGCCTCTGTGGTTCCCTTCCCAGCAGACCTTGCTTACAACCTTCTCTTTGGGGTCTGGGTATTCTTTTAACTCACTTCTCTCTGTGGTCTGGATGTCCTTTTACTGGAGCTCCAGCCCCAGTAAAGGCTTTCTCCCCCCTTCTGGAATCAGTCTAGTAGTAAGCAATAATATCACAAATCTCTGCTTCCAATAACAGAGTTTGATAATCTGTATTTTCTTTTACACACACACACACACACACACACACACACACACACACACACACACACACACACACACACACACACACACACACACACACACACACACTTTGTGCTCAGGATTGAGCCAAGGGGGCTATTGTGCTCTCAGCATGTGTTCTACTACTCAAATACAGCCCCTGGTTCTGACAGCTTTTTGATTTTATGACAGTGCAAAAGCAATACATATTCAATAGAAACTGTACTCTTTAAATTTTTATCTCTTCCTAGGTCATCAGTATGTGATCCTGGGCAGTTTCAGGGAGTTACAGCTCCCATTTGGCCCCCACATCATAAGTAAAAATCACTGAGAGTCTACTCACATACTGTGTTATGTAATGAAGATTTGATAGTTTATAAAATGTATTTTCATCTTATGATGTTATCAACTTACTGTGGGTTTATCAGGATACAACCCCATTGTGAATTGTATTTGCACATGTACATAAATAAAATTGAGTTTTAGTCATGTCTCACTTTAACAATTGAATGAATACCTTTTAGAAGCAAGAAATTATGCTCCTTTACATCTTCAAATATCCTTTGTGATTTAAGTTTCAAACAGGATATCTGGTGAATGACAGAATGAACTTGTTGAGCCTACATGTCACTAACTCTTGAAGAATACATTTAGTCTAGGTAATGAGAGCTCAGTACTCATTGAGAAACACAAGGAATCAAGATGTCATATTGAGAAGCAAACATCATTTCTCAATTTTATTTCTAAGACTTTAAATTTCATCATTAAAATGGAAGTATGACTTTTGGTTCTGTATACAAGGTGTTTGGAACTCATTGTACCTATCCTTACTAAATCTAAACCAAACTAAATCTCTTCTTAGACTCATCAGAAAATTGAAATCAAAGAGCTAACTACTGTCCCCAAGAGTTGGAGAGCTGACAGGAAGAAATGTAGGGTCACAACTTTATAGAGCAGAAACTTCCATGTGAAGCATTATCAGAGTGGGAAATCCTGTATTGTTGTTGAAAATAGCTGAATGAGTATGGACAAATCTGAGATAAAAATTCCCAAGGGTCCCATTCTTAGGGTCCCATTTCATACTTTTGTGACATTTACCTTCAGGAGCCCTGTTAAGTTCTTATAGTGAAATCAGAGAAAAAAATGTCTTCATGGTTTTAGCTCAGGAGGGAGGGAGGAAAAATAGCCATTTTAATTTATGCCATATCAATCTGTATCTAAAATGGGGACATTAATAGACCTCTTAAGAGTAGTAAAAGAGTTACGTGTCAGCATATGTAGAGCACATAGTGCTAGTTGATGAAAGCAGTGTTTCTTTTATTCCTTAACCAATTTCTGTACATAAGTGGGTTATCTGTACATGTGGTAGTCACTTTTGTCAGTGTGATTGGATTAAGAAGCACCTAGAAAATTAGTAAACCGTGCCTCTGTGTGTGTCTGTGATAGAGATGGTTGGATCATGAAATCTCTGATCTAATGAATGGATTAATCCCTTAATGGATTCACAATATGATGGCATTATTGGGAGATATTAAAATATAAGAGGAAGGGGCCTAATTGGAAGAAGTAGGTAACTGGGGGCATGTCCTTAGAAGTTATATTCTGCCCCACCTACTTCTTGTCTTTGCCATTCTCTGCTTTTTTTTTTTTTTTGCAAATTCTTTATTGTGATTAAATGATTACATAATTTCACAAATTTTACAGAATTGTGGAATAGTGATGCTTAGTTAAATTTACAAACACATTCTAACTTTTATGGGGCAAATTGTCTATTGTGGTCTGTAAAGTTTATGAATTCTATGGATTTTGACTATACAGTTATTTCTTCCACATCGGGTGATGTGTACATTCCTTTCCTTTTGCATAGTGTCAGCTGTTCCCTCTTTCCCACTCATTCCCTCCCTCCCATCACTGCCATTGAGTTGCTTAGTTCATTTTGATCAATGTCCAGTGCAGCTGATGGGTCCCACTGTTGTATGTTTTTCCCTGATTCCCTCTACTTCTGGGTCCTCCTCCTGGTTCTCTGCTTCTTGACTGCCATTAAGATACTCCTACCATCACAATGTTCTTTCCAAGCACATGGGCCAAGAAACCAAAGACTGAATTCCCTGAAACCATAAGCTAAAGTAAATTCGTCCTCTCTTAAGTTATTTCTCTGAGGTATTATTGTCACAACACTAAAACATACACTTACAAAAGTTGTACGTGAAAAGTGGGCTTTGGTTGTAGCCACTTGTAATCATTGCACCATTCTGGAAGCTCAGGCAAGAGGACCACAAGTTCAAGGCCAGCCTGGACTATACAGCAAGACCTTATCTCAAGAGGGGAAAAAAAGGCAATTGTACATGAGATGGAAATCAAGAGATACCTAAAAGTTATACTATTATATCCATTCCCCTTTGAATCCCATGAGGAAGTTACTTATTCTTTACTGAAGTAAAAAAGAAAAAACAAAGATTTCTGAATACTAACCTATTTTATCCAGGCTCTTACCTTAAGAACCCAGAACTAGACTTTAAATCTTTTGTGTCTTTACCACTTCTCATTCCCTGGAAAGCACCCTCAGCAACATGGTAAATTGTGAACATGACATGAGTTGAATCTTATTGCTTCTCAGCTGGCTTTTACTAGAGCAAATGGTAGCAGACGCATGGAGAAATTGCTGGCCAAAGACTGCCAGAAAAGCACTGCAGTTGTAATCTGTTCTCAGATATAAACAGGATATAGGCAAATTTGTGTTCAGAAGAGGACAGTTACCAAGAGAAGCAGCCTGTCCAGATGATACGTTTTTTGGAAGTCATAACCATCAGTATTTTCCTTCTTCACTTTGTAGCTCTCAGGAATAATTGCTATTTTTTGTCTTTTTCCCCAGATGACTATTAGGATATAAAACTACTGTTTCTAAACTTCTATTCACTTTGCCTTTAATTTAAAAGAAATGCATGTGGCTTTTTAAAATAATTACCCGTATTCTTCCCCTTCAGGCTGTTATCAATAGTGATAATTGGACACAATAATTAAAAATATATTCTTTTTTGTTTGTTTGTTTCTCAACAGATCCAAAAAATGGCTTAGTGTCATTGAGATTTTCAAGTGCCCAAGTAAATCCCCTGGAAGTAATTTGTTTTTCAAATTTAGTTTGAAAGGCAAATGTCAGAACTTCCATCTGAAGTAGGCTGTACGATTGCATGTGGGAGTCAGAAGTAATCTCTTTGGTTTCTGGTCAGTAGAATTTCTGGAGAAATGAGATTTAAAATGGCACTTCAGTTAAATCCATTATCTACTGCTAGTACACCAAAACACAATTCGATTGAGGGCGTAGTGGTCTTCCAAAGAGCTAACTCTGAAAAGTTCAGGATTATTTCAAATATTTTGAATTGTGCAAAGACGTGCTATAAAGATTTCATTTATAGACTGTTATATTCAGTAGGCTAAAAAGTTTGTTATTTTTTTTTACAAACTGGCAATGATTTTGAGAAGGGTTAGATAAATGCAAAAATATTGGTAAAATTTGGGAATGATATAAATCAGCGATAATTAATACTCTGGATAAAATGACAAAATAATCAGATCAGAGTTGAATTTTAAATTAAAAGACAAAAATAAATTTAGAGAACATGCACTTAAGTGTCAACACTTCCAATAATAAAACTAAGTGCCAAATATAGGTCAGGGATGAGGGATTGTGTACACAATCATAAAAATTTATGGTAATTGTCTATACTCCTCTTTGATGAGCATACTCTGTCAAATTCTCAATAGGAAATGGACTCATTACCTTGCTCATGTAACTGTAATCCCTCTGTACAGTATCTTTACAAAAAATATATATTAAAAATAATTAAAAATTAAAAATTAAAATAAAATGAACCAAAAAAATTCTATCATTTCTTGAAAAGGTTAAGGTTTCCTCTTCTTCCAGGATTTCTGTCTTTTTTTTTCCACCTTGAGCTGTTACTGGGCTTGAACTTGGGGATCCTAGGCCACTGTCCCTTAGCTTTTTTGCTCAAAGCTAGTGCTCTACCAGAGCTACCACAGCTCCACTTCTGACTTTTTGGTGATTGTTGTAGATAAATTCTCAAGGACTTTGGTGCCTGGGCTATCTTGGACTGAGATCTTCTGATCTCAGCCTGCTAAGTAGCTAAGATTATAAATGTGACCACTTGTATACTCAATGTATATATCTTTTGGCTCTCTGTGAACCTTATTGTGGATCAAAATGAGGAAATAATGGGGTGGGAGAGCTAAAACAAAACCCAAAACTAGTCTTCAAGAGTCCTATCAGTTCTGGGAGCTGGTGGCTCCTACCTATAAACTTAGCTACTCAAGAGATTGAGATCTGAGGATTACAGTTCAAAACCAGCTCAGGCAGGAAGTCCCTAAGATTTTTATTTCTGATTAATCATCAAAAAACCAGAAGTGGATGCCGGGCGCTGGTGGCTCACGCCTGTAATCCTAGCTACTCAGGAGGCTGAGATCTGAAGATCGCGGTTCAAAGCCAGCCCGGGCAGGAGAGACTGTGAGACTCCTATCTCCAATAAACCACAAGAAAACCGGAAGTGGCGCTGTAGCTCAAGTGGTAGAGCGCTCGCCTTGAGCTGAAGAGCTGAGGGACAGCGCCCAGGCCCAGAGTTCAAGTCCCACTACCGACCAAAAAAAAAAAAAAAAAAAAAACAAAACCAGAAGTGGAACTGTGGCTCAAGTGATAGAGCACTGGCCTTGAGCAAAAAGCTCAGGTTTAGCTCCCTGGCCCTGAGATCAAGTCCCAGGACTGGCACCACATGAAAAAAAGAATAAGAAAGAATAAGACTACTTAATTTTTCTCATTAATACTTCATTTGGTAGGCTGAAACAAGGGAATCTTTTGAATCCACAAGACTGAGATAGTTTGGACAGCATAGTGAGACCTTGTTTTTGTTTTGTTTTGTGGGGCCTGAATTCTGGGCCTGGGTGCTATCCCTCAGCTCTTCAGCTCAAGGCTAGCGCTCTACCATTTGAGCCACAGTGCCACTTCTGGCTTTTTCTGCTTATGTGGTGCTGAGGAATTGAACCCAGGGCCTCATGTATGCAAGGCAAGCACTCTACCACTGAGCCACCTTCCCAGCCCCATTGTTTTTTTTTCCCCAGCCCCCTCCCTTCTCTTTCCTTTCCACTTTCCTCCTCTCCCCTCCCCTAAACACACAACAAAAGAAAACAGCAAGCACTCCTGACTCTTCACACAACCAATTTTTCCTAGATGAGCCTAAATACCATTCACTCTTTTAGTGGTCTGTTACCTGGTACTGGGAACAGCTTATGATTCTGGAGGTCCAAGAGCATGCTGGCTGCACCTTCTCTGTCTGGGCAGAGTCTTTTGTCTATATCACAGCATGGCTGATGGTATCATGGTGAGAATAAAGGTGAAAAGTGGAGGTCATATGGAGAGACAGGAAGCCAGAGAGATTTAGGAGCCAAGTTATCTTTTTCTATAACAACTAACTAGTGAACACAAACCAAGGTCTTTGAAAACTATGTTAATTGCTTCTGAATTCAGTATCTCCAAGGACCACCTTCTATAAAGTTTCACCTCTCCAAGTTTCTACCACCTCAACAATGCCACACTGAGGGTCAAGGTTATATCATATAGGAAGGGGTAGGGCATAAGCTCTATATCTAACTCAGCACTCCTCAAGAGAGGATGCAAATATTGATCAGATTTTATGGAAATAAAAAATAAACTGTTTACCTTAGCATTATTCAAGAATGTTCTGCAATTATACCAGCCTTTTCTATTTAAATTATTCAGGACAGTTGCCACTAGTCACATGTAGCTATGTATATTTGAAATGTGAGTAGTTTGAGGAACTGAATTTTCATTTTTATTTAATTTTAATATAGCTTAGATGGGCATATATGATCAGTAGCTAACACTTTGAAGGCACATTTCTTCTTTTTTTTGAATTCATAGCTCTGAGAAGGCACTAAGTAGATACATTAATTGCTCATTGGGATTCACTATTCTGAATCTCTCTCTCTGTTTAATAGTGCTTATAATTTTACAAAAGGATTCCTTATAATAAGTCCATACATGAATATAATGTACATTGGCTAAATTCATCCCCTCTATTACTCTTTTTTATACTGTGTCCCTTTTTCTATTTTTGCAGTTTCAGTAACCTTTATTTTTCTATTTTAAATATGCATATCAAGTGCTTTGATAATAATCACCCCTTCTTACTCTTTCCTTTACCCTTTCCCACCTTCTAGTGCTCTCAGCAGACTTCCTTTCACATTCCTGTCACTTTTTCTTAGGTCTAGATCCTGTATATGAGGGAAAATATGCAATATTTGTCTTTCTGAGTTTGGCTTATTTCACTTAACGTGATGATCTCCAGTTTTACCTATTTCCCCCCAATTGACATAATTTAATTCTTCTTTATGGCTGAATAATACTCTATTGTGTATATATACCACATTTTCTTTATTGATTAATCAGTTGATGAGTAAGTAGGTTTCTTCTATATTAAGCCAAATGGTATTTAGAAGTAATACCACATTTTGATATAGTTTTCTTCAGAAAGTCAACAACCAGCTAAAGCATTTATAATTGAAAAGAGACCATTCTCTATACTAATTTACAAATATATGATCTATTTTCATAAGTACTCTGTTAGATATCATTCTGTTTCCATTTCATACAAGAAATGAAATGGTGTTACAAAATAATAAAGCCAGAGACACATAGCCAGGAAGTAGTGCAAACAATGTTTGAAGCCAGGTAGGGCTTATCATTGGTGTGTTTAACAATGAACATTTCCCTTATTGATTCCTGGAGCTCTTGTGCTTATTTCCCTAGACATCACTGGGAAAAAGAACATGAGTCAGGAATATGAGCTCTAATTCCAAGTGCCTGACTTGAATCCTGCCTCTACTAGTTACTACCGTATGGACTTGAGCAAGACAATATCACTGAGTCTGAATTTTCTAAAGTGAAAATAGAAATAATAAAGGCACCCACTTCACTGGGTTGTTGGGAAGGTTAAATAATAGTGCCTTGACACTGTTTGACCCATTTAAATTTGTCATCATTATTTTTAATTAGAAAGAGACTAACATTTTGTGTTAGGAGGGATTCAATATGACATTAATAGGTAATATAGAGATATAGTTTGGGTACGTTTCCCAAAGCAGTATGAGAGACACTAAGAATTCACACAATACAGGAAGAAAAGCTCTATTGTTAAAGCCACTTTGGTGTCTCTGTCACTGAGATTATAGTTTCAGAGCCTTGTGCCCTGGCCAATTCTTCATATCTTTGCTTTTATGTTACCCTTAGAGATGTCTCCTTTGGTGTCTTTGATTGGTTCTGAATGCTGAGCAGTGACAAGCACCAACACAGCTGGAAAGAGCTGTAAGATTTGCTATTCTGTCTTCCAACAGGGAATTATTGCCATGGATACTAGCATCAGAGGGAGACTGGGTAGCACTCTCCACTTACCTCCTGAGTGTCTGACATCTGTTTCTGGCAAGGCCAATAATGAATGTGCTGCTAACTTCATATCAAAACATCCACACAAGAGACTGATCTACACCTTTTTTTTCTCTCCCCCCCCTCACAGATGGCTTCTACTCAAGATGCCAGGTATGGCCAGAAAGACTCTTCTGACCAGAACTTTGACTACATGTTCAAATTGCTGATCATCGGCAATAGCAGTGTGGGGAAAACATCTTTTCTGTTCCGTTATGCAGATGACTCCTTTACATCTGCATTTGTCAGCACAGTTGGGATCGATTTCAAAGTGAAAACTGTGTTCAAAAATGAAAAGAGAATCAAGCTTCAGATTTGGGTAAGTGGCTTTGAACTGACTGACACTATTCCAGAGGCAGGGGTATTAGACATGTACATGTGTAAGGGAAAAGCTTTTCAATTTGATCTGTCTCTGCGGTGTCCACAGCTTTTGTTTCCAGCTCTTTTGCTACAGAACATTCTGCAAAGAGATGGGTAATGCCTTGTGAAGGTAGAAGATTGAATCGTATCTTGTAATCTAGTGGTGCTTCTTAAACAGTCTTTAGAAGAAAAGAAGTCCAAACTTCATTGTCTTGGTGGTGGAAGTAGCACTCTACGAAAAATCTGGTTCTGCCTTGTATGATCCATATGGGCAAGTTTGTGGATCCTTCTACAGTCAATTTTATAATTAATACAGTAGGCAATGCAGCTCTGTCCTTTTAGATCATACAAAAAGCAGCCTGCCCCAAACATTTTAAAGAAGGCAATAAAACGTAAACATAGGATAAAGCCAGGTTAGTTCCTTTATAAAACCCCAGATCTAACTTTGCACATAGTCTATATGTTACCATCTTTCTCTTTCAGCTCTAAAAGCCATGTTTACATATTCAAAGGAAACATAACAAGTGGAGCATAATATTTGTTAGAAAATTCTCCACGAGTTTTGAGATCACTTGACAAGCTTTCTGCCTTTTCCCTCTACCTAAATATCAGATGTTTTTTTTAACTTAATTGTTGGCATATATTTGTAAGACTAGTTAGCATAATACAGAAGAAAATTGTATTTAGGTAATAGGTTTAAGGTAACATAAGCGTTGGTGTTATCTAAATCATTACTTGCTATGCTAAGAGATTTGTGTAGTAAATGCTTTATGGAATTATACTATGTACATTAATAAAATGTATTAGGGGTCATTTTGGTAGTTTTCCCTGTCAACTCATACCTCTACCACTCAAACTGGTTAGAGCTGTAAACAAGTATTTTCTATGAGGTTTTATTTTTCTCTCAATTCTAGACTTTTTCAATAATTACTGGTACTAGTTATTGGTTGCTTTAATCTATATGAATGGTTTATAAGTCTCTTTTCTTAAATGTGGGAAGCTTCAACTGAGGAAGAAATCCAGAGGATAATATTTATTTTTTTTTAAAAATGGAAGAACCCTTTATTTAACCCTTTATATAAATGGGATTGTCTTTAAATGTCTTCAAAGTCCTAGGAGTAAAACTTAAAGAGGCAGAGATATACATTGGCAGATGTTGTTTTACTTATTCCGACTGAAAAATTTCTAATCAGAACTCACATAAGAGCTTAGACAATTAGTTCTCAGGATAAGCATCTTCAATGATCTTCCATTTTTTTATTGTCAAGGTAGTGTACAGAGGGTTTCAGTAACATAAGTAAGGTAATGATTACATTTCTTGTCAACTTTCTTACCCCTTCCATCAATTTTCTCCTACTTCTTGCCTTCCAACTCCCCCAAGTTATACAGATGCTTTCCAATATATTGTCTTGTGTATATAGCTGTTGTATTGTCTTGTGTATCTCACTGTTGCATTGATTCTTCCCTTTCCTTTGTCTCACCATTCTGTTGTTCCCCTTCTCTTCCCTAATTCAAATAAATGTATATACAATACCAGGGTACCAAAATCAAATACCATGACAACAGGGGATATAGCATAGGGGGAAGAACATACAAAAGAAATAAAAAAATCACATAATACATTAAAAATAACAACAAAGAAAAACCTCATGTGTCCATATCTTGAAGTTCATTTTGCTTAGCATCATCTTATATGGTCATATGTACATAGCTATTGAGCTATTCTGCTCTTCTGCTTAGATTATCCTAGACATATACTAATTATTGCAAATAAGGGAAATCATGGGATCTATATTTCTTTGAGTCTGGCTTACTGATCTACCATTTCTAAAGTCATTTAATTGGGAAGGGCCCTGCTTAGGAACTTGATTTCAGTCAGTGGAGTCCCTAGACACACCTCTATGTCTGAAGCAATGTCTATTGTTTCCCATTTGGCTTATCATAATAACAAATGTTATATGATAAGTTTCATATTCAAACTTAAGATACCTTCAATCTTGGGGGCCTTGGTAGATTGAAAATGAAATAAAAAATTGAAAAGGGTGACATTAATCACGACACTCTGTATCTATAAACTGTTTTGTTAAATTTCAACTCCTTCGTACAACTTAAAAATAATAAGATAAATAAAATTAAAAATAAGTTAAAAAAGAAAATGAAATTAACTTGATAACAATACATTTCCTCACTTCAGTGTTCTTTCTGCTAATAAGAGAGAACAATCATTCTTCTGGCAGATGGCTTCTAGTTTTTTTCTCTCTCTTTGTGTCACAGATATTTTTAAATGATTGGTCTAATCATAGAGACAAAACACCAACCTAGTATGTTCAGTTAGTCTTAAAATTGTTAGTAGTAATTTGTCAGTGAGGGTTGTTGCCAAATTCTTTGTGGAGGCACAAAACCTTTTATCCTTAATGTAAAGAGGGTATATTTGTAATAACAGAAATTATTACATTTAATAAAATATATTCTTTAAAACATTTAGTGTTAATACCAGGCCAGTTCTAATTCATTCTCTTTTTGTTAGAATTGAGGTTTCATTTTTCTGTCTGCATCTCACTTCTGAATGAATGCTGAATGAATACTCTGAGGAGCTTGTGCTATTTCTCCTTTACTGCTTTTACATGATTTTGTCAGTTTCTGTAACTTTGTGCAAAGAATGTGGTATATTATTTTACTAGATTCATTTTAATCTTTCAGATTCCATTTTCTGAAACTTCCAAATGCCTTCATAACCAGGGTAGCCTGGGAACCTCTTCCGAGAGCTTCATTCCTTTGTTCTTGCAACAACCATATTCCCTCAGTGGTCAGCCACTGGGAGCCCTTCATCATTCCATCTTCTCAGCCCCAACAGTAGTTTAGTGGTCACTAATATCTTTGTAATAAATCATAGCATTATTTTATGCTCTTCAGATGTGTTATGAATTCTTCATTCACATGTACTTCTAAGAGTTAGAAAATTAGTTTTATATTATTTGGCTTACTAGGTTGCAAAACATTCTAATAAGTATACAGAGGTAGCATTGAATTTATAGTAAAATGCTATTATTCATGGAATAATTTCATGCTCCTCTAACCATTTGCCAAATTGTGTAAGTATTATACACACCAGCTCACAAGTAAGGATTGTCCATCCTGATCTCCCAGTTTTCACAACAATCCAATTTTGTATTTGTTAACATCTCTATTTTACCTGAGAATATGAAAGTGAGACAAGTTAAATAACTTGCTTAGTATCATACATTATTCCAGGCTAGATCTGTCAGGTACCAGTGCTGTTTCTCCTTCTCCCCCACCTCCATCAAGAAGGAATCTTGAATGTGGCAGATTGGAAAATATTGGATAAACGCATCCTGAGACACTGAACATGCTTTGGAAATATTTGACTATCTTACTAAATTAAGGTATGCAGGGAAGATATAAGGAGCAACAGAGTAGTATGTTTAAGTAAATGCATTTGTATGATTCCAGGGATCCTTACTTTAGGCCATGAATGAGCCATACATATTTATTTGTCTACAAATATTATTAGTTAACAACTTTGCCTAATAACTTATTTGGGAATATATTTAGACACAACAGCTTGTCATATCTTGGTATTTTAATAACCAATTAGCTGTTCTTCCCAATTTATAGTATTTTTCACTTATATTGATAGTCAATTAATTCATTGGGACAACAACAACATCTTAGCCTCATATTTGAAAGTAAAAGATGCATAAGAACAGTTATTAGGCAATATTTTCCAGTAGGATAATAACATTGAAGTTCAGAGAAAGAGTGTTGGCAATGATTGGAATTAGACTATCTAGATGGTCAGAGGTGACAGTGTAGTTTCTAAAGACATGACAGTTTCCATTGCCTAAAAAAAGGCTATAGTTCAAGCCTAGTACTGGAACACACACACACACACACACACACACACACACACACACACACACACACACACACACACACACACACACACACCATACACACACACACACACACACACACCATACTTTTGTCCCATGCTTATAACCCTAGCTACTCAGGAGGCTGAAATCTGAAGATTACAGTTCAAAGCTAGCCCAAATAGGAAGAGTCAGTGAGACTCTATTTCAAATTGATAACCAGAAAACTGGAAATAGAACTGTGGCTCTACCTAACGGAAAGGTGAGCCTACAAAATACACAGCTTAGTAGATTGGGCCATGCTATCATGGAGATTACTATTTCCTTAGAAATCAACCACACTTTTAGAAATTTGGCTCTCTCTTATTTCCTATTCTTAATATCTCTGCACTCATTATTTTTTTTCTCTCCCTCCAGTCCTTGTCCTCTTTCCACTCCTGTTTCTGAGTTCTGATCTGGCTGAGTTTTTGGGAATCATACCTTTCAGGTGTTCTAACACCAGGCTGTCACCCAGAGATGCACACACATACACAACACAAGGATGAAAGAGGTTACTCTCTAATTAAAGCTCCAGGAAGGAGGGCCTTGCCCTCTTTACAAAGTTGCTGCTATCTGCTGGTCAAAAATTTTCCTACTGCTCTGCCTTCAATCAAGGGGATTCTTACTTATACAGCAGTTATGGATGCAAACAGTTAGTTGGTCAGAATCTAACAAAGGAGTCAGTGTGAAGTTACTAGAAGATACCAGCCCTGCTTCCCTTTTGGAGGGCTACAAGATGGTATTGTAAAATACATTTTATTATAGAGGTGTGCCAAGACCAACAGATGAGGAGATGATTATCACTGAGAAGTAAGTTTTTTATACTCACAAATCCCAAGAGAAGGATGCATAGTCAGGGGGACCACAGGGAATCAGGAATCATTAGAATGGTCAGGAAGAGAAGTAGGGAGCACCATGAGCAAGAGTCACATTCAAAATTCCTGCAGGAAACAATGCAAGAGGAGATAAGCAGGTGTAGAATGACTAGTTTGAATAGCAGCAGGTGGTGAGGCATTGGGGCTGTTCATAGAAGTTTGGTACCTGATTCTACAGTGATTGACCAAGTGGAGAGTAGTGGCCCATAGTGTAAGAGCCTTTAAAAGGACTTGAAGGGGTATGTCAGCTCAGGAGTGGTTGGGTTGCCTTTGGCAAACATGCTCCAATGAGTCCTTTCCTATTTTAGAAATAGACAAATATAGAGAGGTTCAATAACACTTGGGGCAGTAAAGCCTCATATGTGAAGCATAAAAATAAAATGAAATAAGCAAAAGAAATGGTTAATACAGAGAAACATTTCTCAGCCTTCTAAGTCAGGCTCTGTCATTGATTCCACACTGCTGGAGGCTATAATTCCAAATATTCCTATTTAGGCGCTGTATTTCTGGTCTCTCTACTTAACTTAGACACTATGTTAGAAATGAACTATACAGCTTTGGGGGAGGGGGTAAGTTGAGAGAGGAAAAGCAGGGATAGAATGAGGGAGAGGGTGACACTGTTCAAAAGGAAATGCACTCATTACCTGTCTCATGTAACTGTAACCCCTCTGTATATCACCTTTACAATAACATTTTAAAAACAGCGTTTATCAAGCCCAGTGCTGACCAACAAAGTAAGCAATTTATATGCATTTTAGAATTTATATTTTTGCTATAGTCCAATGGAAAAGGTAGCATTGTAGCTCTGTTTTCTAGGTGAGGAAAAAGAGAATCAGAAAAAAAATGTGATTTGCCCAATATTACAGGTAAGAAATATCAACAGTAGAATTTCAGTATAGACACTGTGTCCAAAGACCATGCACCTAATCACTCAGTATAAATGAGGGCCAGAGAAGATACAATTTGTCTAACTCTTTTAGGTAAGATACTTTTAAATCCTGCCTATCTTATTTCCTAGCAAATACTTTTGTTATGTAATTACTCATTTTCTTTCAGTATTCTCTTATTATTTCTTCCAAGAAATTATCATTATAGAAAAAAATTCACTTGTTTGGCTTGGAATTTTCTGTCTGCCAGCAGGACCACTTCATTCATTATCTATTTTGTGTTTAAAACACTTAGATACGCACAGTCGGATGTACTGGAGCACAATCAACTGACTTTTGCACACTTCTGGAATACCTGATCTGCTTCTGGGAAATGAGCTTACAGCCAGGGTATGCAGAGGGAAGAGTCAGCAAAACATAAAGAACATCTGTGGGAAAATATTCTTGCCCCTTATCTTTGCCTATGGTGCTCATTTATCCCAATCACCTTGCTTATTGATTTCAGGATGGTGTTCAAATCCTCTAAGTCTATTTATAAACCAACAATATGCTCTACAAATGCTAGCTCCTTATGAGAACCACCAAAGGCAGTGACAGCTGCTAAGACCATTCTTGGTGCTGTCATTTGTGTGTTCTTTTACCCATCATATTACTTCTAAATCAGCATCTGTGTCTCCTGAGAGATGGAGAAAGGCATTCTCTTATTTCCCTCCTGAGAGGAAGCCGATACTGTACATGAAATGTCAAGATGCATAAAACCATTTGCTCTGTCAAGGGGTTAAAAAGTGTTGTATCCCACTGCATTTGATCCACTCTTCCCAGCATTGAAAAGATACAGAAGGTAGTAATGACTTTGTTCCCATGTTTGAGTAAGCTCTCTAGATACTGAGAAAGACCATAGAACAGCCATAGTAGTTCTATGGCCATATTCTGCTGTGGGGGCTGAGAGGCTGAGAGGCCCAGAGGCTGGAACAAGGACTTTGGGGTTTGGTGATTCAAGCTCTAAATTTTTATAAGTTGGGTGACATCAGGCCCTAACTTTCTAAACTTCTGTTTACTCACTTGTAAAATGGGGAAAATAATACTTGCCCCTTAGCTGCTGAGTACTTGCTTACATTGATTTTAATACCAAACATAATAGACATACAATGTTGATGTGTATCATCCTTTCAAAAAGTAGGATGCAACCACTGAGATTTTTGTACTTAGTTTCGTAATTTTACAGAACCAAAAACTTGTTGAATAATTTAACAAGATGAAATTCTGTGTGACAGGAAGGCACATTTGGTAAGTGTTGGATATGGACTAGTGAAGGATGCATATGGTCTTTCATAAGGAACCAAGATTAGGACAGGGAGATAGAATTCTACCTGCTGCTGTAAGTGATCCAGAAGACCCGAGTATGGGACTCATAAGTAATATACCTCTAAGGGCTCTAGAATAATTTACCTGGGCATCTATATCTGAGCTGAGAAATAATAAATGAAAATGGCATTATGTATTTGTTCTTCCATCCATCCATTCATTGTCTGCATTTATTGTTTTCAGTATGTACTAGACCTTTTGAAGGAATTTGGCATTGAATTAAGCACCCTCAAATCAATAGGTTATGATAAATGCTATGAAGAAGCAGAATATTCTGAAAAGTGGAAAAAACAAAAGGAGTGGAGATCTGTTCAGTTAGAGCCTTCAGAGAGGTTTATATGACCTAATTCCTAAACAGAGAAATGGATGGTAAAAAGCAGACAGGTAGGGTGAACTCTAACTGTAAAAAGATAGAGAGAATTATTGTTATTTTTAACAATAGCTTTCTATAGAGCTATTATTAAACAACAAAAATAATATTGTTGCCTATTGTTTATTAACTCAGACTTCCCCCATTTTGCTTTGCATTCACACTGGGGTGGATTAAGACTATGGAGGCTGAAGCTTTATATAATTTTTGATTCTAAGGAAAAAATGTATAGAAAGCAAGTGACATTGTTAACACATTGCTGAGGCACATTCAGAAGATACTTAAAAGTCTTAGTCTTCAGGCAACTTCTTGGTAAAATTTATACCCTGCTTTCATGGGTACTTGGCCTTTCTGACTGTGAGGATTTGTGTGAGTGATGAAAAGCAATTAGAATGAAGATCAACAGAATATAGGAGCATGACAGGCTAAGGTATCAAGATGGCAGATGCAGAAAGAGATTGGAGCAAGAGAATGAGCTCCAGATCTCTATGTGTAGCTTAGGGAAATGGCTGTACCACTCCAGGCATCAGTTATCTGATGTGCAACCAACAGAAACAGAACTGGCATTCAGCGATCTTTTATGTGCCAGGTACAGGTGTATGTACTTTATTGAGAGTAAGTGATCAGTCCTCATCCAAACTCTGTGAGATAGATGCTGCTTTAATCTTTAGTTTAGAGATGAGCAAACTGAAGCATAAGGAGTGAATACCTTTTCCTGGTTATTATTAGGTTTTGGACATGAAGTGTCTCTCAAAGACTTCATGTTCAAGATCTAGTTCTCAGCTGGTGACACTATCAAAATTTTATTGGGTCATGATGATCTATTTAATTGGTTTAAATCTTGGTTTAGTTTGGGATATATCAACATTCTTTAGAAATTCTTCCATTTCTTCCAGGTTCTTCAATTTGTTGGCATAAAGATGTGCAAAGGGTTCCCTGTTCCCTTCTTGCTTGTTTCTATCGTGATATTTCCATTTTCATCTCTAATTTTACTTATTTAGGTATACACAAAGTCTCAGTAGCTAGGTGCTTATGATCATATAAAATGATGTTTATCAAAATGATCTCCAAGAAATGGAAACAAGAAGTTGTTCTTTACCTTCCTGTTTTCATTTGTTTTTTCCTTTGTCATTGTTTTTGATTTCTGTATCTTTTGTCTTGTATGTAAGCCTATCTGTTTTGAGGCTGGTAAGGGAGAACACAGAAATGGTGTGACAAAGGGTGAATAAATATAGCAGTGATACTCACGAGACACTATGTTGAAAATGAACTACACAACTGTGGGAGAAGGGGATACAGAGGGAAAAACTGGGAGAAAATGAGAGAAGAGGTGACACTGTTCAAAAATAATGAACTTATTACTTGACTTACATAACTAAAACCCTCTCTGTGTATCACCTTTACAACTAAAACACAGCAACAACATGTATTCAATGGGGAAAATTCCCTTTGTATTCCCATAGCTGGAATATTTTTTTTTAAAACACACAATAGTACAGAAGATAAGGAAAATTTACAGTCAAGGTTATCAATGGGGGAATTCACTCCACTTAGTGGTCATTGAGTGTTGTATTCTTAGGTCTGCTATATTGTTTCTTTCTTTAGTATCAAATTCCCTTCTTGCCCCTAGCTGTGTTTGTCGTTCTGCTTTTTCCCTTTCATTATTTTTGCATAAACAAGGATGTTCTCATTGTTAGCTAAAATGAAAGAAAAAAAGGTTTCAAAGTACAAATATGGAAATTTTTTTTATTAATTTTCTTGAATTTTTCCATAAGTATATTCTTTAACCATTGCTACTGTACTGTAATTTTTTGTGTATTTACCAACCAAAACATTTAATCTTCCTAAAAATTCTAAACTTGGATTGAAATTCCCTCAAAACAGCAATATCACATAATAGTTTTGTCATTAAATGTGAGCTCTAAGCTGTCTGCCCGAGTTCAAATCTTTTTCTTAATAACTTTAACAAGTTAAATAATATTCCCATATCTCCTTTTTTCCATCTGTAAAGTGGGAGGAATAATGACATCTTGTTTATAGTCCTATAAATTTTAAAGAAAATGGCATTTATAAAGTTTTTAGACAATACTTTGCACATAGTAACTCTTAAAGAAAAAAGTTAACTATTTTTTACATCCACTATTTTATCAGTATAAGTCTTGCCCATCTAATTTCATACCTTTTAGAACGACAAAATGGCATTTTAGGCCATGGATTTCTAGTTGTAATGCTTGCAGACATTTATAAAAAGAAATTGATTTAATGTTCTGATTCTGTGATGAAATTGACAAGTGAACTGACTGATGAGGTGGAACATCTTCTGGACCATGAGTTTCTCTCACCAGTTATGTGTAAATTCTAATATGCCCAAATTCAGTCGTTTGTGTTGTTGGGGTATGTCCTGATGTTTTGAAGACATCTGTGCATTTAAATAGAATCATCAATAGCACAGAGAAAACAAGCTCAAATAGCTTGTTTATTAAATGCACATAAAATTGATGTCCTACCCAAGAACAAAACAATTATAAATCACTGGGTTCACAGAGAGATGTTATTAAATGTTGGGATATGATTTGCTTGGTATACTGCCTAGTGATGCTGGCAGCTTCTGGTCTGATGGTGAGCTGTACTATGCTTGTGCCACTAGATTATCAGTTGTTATTCTTTTGATTCTATTACAGTTAAATTGAACTGACTGGTGGTTCTGGCATTATAGAAACACAGCTTGAATTATGCTCCAAATTAGGCATTTAATTACTCCATATATTTATTTTTAGACTCAGAAATTTAGGAATAAGCAAGCATTTTCTAACTGGATAGTAGTTATTTTCAGAAGTATCAATAATTTTTCTTATCAGTTTTGCTCCCACACTAATTTTGCTGGTCCTGAACATTCTCATTGTGGAAGCCCAACCAGAAAAGATTAAAGAGAGTAAATGTCAGCATGAATCGATGCAAATCACTTTGCTTCAGCTGATGATGGATGTGAAAGAAGTAGAAGGAAGATCTTTACCTTGGGGAAGGTTACTGTTTGGGGAAGTAACAGAATCAGTGTTGGGCCTGGGGAGCTTATCTTCATTCTAGAATCGCTCTGCAAGTTAGAATAGGAGGATCATGAGCTACAGGCTAGCGTGTAAGTTCCAAGTTATTCTGGTTATATAGACTATGTTGTCAAAAATAAAAGAAAACACAAAGCAATGGAAACAGTTTTAGGGTACTTATAAAAATGGTAAGCATAAAAAGGAAAGTACCAAGGAAACAAATGTTAAAAAGAATTGGAGTGGATAATGTATCGGCTTAGAGTTTTGGAAAGAGGCAGATGGCTAGTTAGGAGAGTTTAGTGATTTTATAAAGTTATATGCAGGGTTAAGGGGAAGTGGTGCAGACCCTAGTGCTAGCATCAGAGAATCATTGCTGCCTTCTTAGACTGAAGTGAATGGAGAAAGAGCAATTACAAGGGCCAAGAGGGAACTATACTTCTGTAGGATGAGATCCTCAGCCATTTATAAAACAACCTCTGCTCTGCTTACCAATGGCTAATCAAGGAAGGCCATGGGAATAAATGTCCTCAGCTCTCTTTCCTCCTCCCTATTGAACTATTTCCCATGCCTCTCTGGCTCAGACCCTAAAGAGTGGGATCTGCTTTGTGTTAGGGGTTCACAAATTAACTTCCTGGAACACTGGGATGGGGTTGGTTAAAGAATGGATCTGGAAGGCAAAGGAAATTATCTAGCACAATGATAGTAGTGTTTTTGAGTTTTTTGTTGTTTTTTTTTTTGTTTCTTTGTTGTTGGTTTGTTGTTGTTGTTGTTTTGCCAGTCCTGGGGCTTGAACTCTGTCTGGGTCTGGGCACTGTCCCTGGACTACTTTTGCTCAAGGCTAGAGCATTCTGAGCCACAGGGCCCCTTCCAGCTTTTTCTGTAATTGGAAACCAGTCTTCCGGACTTTCCTCCCCAGGCTGGCTTCAAACCACAATCCTCAGATCTCGGTCTTCTGAGTAGCTAGGATTACAGGCATGAGCCACTGGTACCCAGCTTTCAGAATTATTTTTTATATAAACATTAAACTATTAAACAAGGCTGGTTATCCAAATAGATATTAAATGGATTTCTGTTAAATTTGTACTTCTGATAATTTTAATGATGTGAAACATTTTTAATATTGTTTTTTATTTTTAATTGAGTCTTTACCTGGTCCTCCCTAATTTCACCATGAGATAATTCTGTTAAAATCCCAAGGGATTGTTAATTTCGTTTGAATGCATATAAGACCCTTAATGTGTGTTTTGCAGAGATATAACTCATTTCTTATTCTAAACTAGATGAATGTCTACATAGAAGATAAATACCAGTGAACCCAAATCTTTTAAGCCTCCTTAAGTGGCTCCAGTTTTCCCTTAGAAAAGGGAAAACAAATGGCTTGAGAACTGCAGCCATAAAGCCATGGACAGCTTGTGATTTTTGTCCCAAGACCAGGAAAGCCTATGTGCTATGGATAGGGCTGAGAACTGACCTTCTGTTGCACAAGGCAGAACACACTTACTGCCACATGAACAGTGTTCCCAAATGCCATTCACTGTCCCCACTGGCCTCTGACAAGCTTCCCTAGAGGAAGAGTAAGGTAATGCTTTTGCTTGTAAAATGAAATTTATTACATTTTAAGAAACATTTCAAATTTAAAATAATGTTATGTATTATAGTTGATTCTTTACTATCCTTTTAGTAATCTGTTAGTAGATTTTTTTTATCCTTTTTCAGAGGCAAATAAAACACAATAAAACAAAACAAGGGCAATCTTTTTTCAATTACCCATTTGTATTTATTTATTATCAACAGTATTTTGGTCTTGAAAGCCCAGAAATCTGGAAACTAGTCATGCAAGGATTTAATGGCATTGCCTCCTTTGGCTGGGCAGTTTGGAGAAAATAGCAAGAAAGCCTTTCTGTGTTCTACGCAAACAATCCTGGCACACTTTAAAAAAACCCTGTATTTATAAATGATTATTGTTAGATGCTGTGCAGCTTATTGGACTGTGTAGCAAAGGAGCAAATAGTTTTAAGTTTATCTTTTTGTGACTTACAGGCAAACAGCACAGAAACGTGTCAATATAAACAAAGACCACTCAAATGGGAAGATTTACTGTGACAAATGAGTCAGTCGCCATTGCTTGTATTTAAAATATTTTTAGTGTGATTAAGTGATTAAATTTCATAAATTTCATAGTATTGTGAGATAGTGATACTTGAAGTCACAAATACATTCTAACCTTCATGATGCAAATTGTCATTATTCCCCCCCTCCTATTCTTTTTTTTCTTAATAAGTTTTTTTTATTGGAAATTTGTCATTATTGTGGTCTATAAAGTTTGTGAATTCTATGAGCTTTGACAATACAACTATTTCTTCCATATTGGGTGATTTGTACATTTCTTTCCTTTTGCTTAGTATTAGCTATTCCATCCATCCCTTTGGTTCCCTCCCTCCCACCGCTGCCCTTGAGTTGCTTAGTTCATTTTCATCAATGTCCAGTGCAGCTGATGGGTCTCGCTGTCATATGTTTTCTCCTGTTTTCCTCTGTTTCTGTGTCCTCCTCCTAGTTTCCCTCAGATGTGTGCATATGTACCATATGTGTGGTCAGCAGCATGGGGTCATTTAGTAATAATACGACAAGATGAGTGAAGGTCCTTTGTTTCTTCAGTCTTGTTTACTTTGTTACATCTCCTTATATTTTGGATTTAATATCTACATATCAGGGATACCATGTGCTGTTTGTCTCTTTGCTCTTGGCTTACCTCACTCAAAATGATTTTTTTCTAGTTCCATCCATTTCCTTGCCATTATTTTGTCCTTTCGAATGCATTGCCTATATTTTAGCAGAAACCTCAATGCAGCCAACAGAGCAGGACAGTATTGTAGTAGAAAGAGGATGCTTCAGGTGTTCCTGATTTGGGTCTGATGGTATGAAGAAGCTGCAGAAGGGCTAACTTGGAACAGTATAATTGGTTAGGGTATGTGATTTTTTTCATTGGCCCAAAGTTGGAAGCAGAGGAAACTGCCTGTTTGACCCATTTGGGTTGATCATTACAGAAGATTTGTTTAGCTTCTTGCACTGTGTCTGGCTTCCTGCAAGTGGGTTGACTTCCTGGGTTGTTTACTGTAGATAAGGGGGTTGGTTTCCTTGGCAGGTTGCTGCGGGTTGTGGGTCAAAGTTCTATATTTGTATTTGGTCTGACAGTTGTCCATTTGTATATTCAGTCTCTCAGAAGTAAGCCAAACACAAGGGCAATTCAAGAGCAGTGAGAGGCTGCGCAGGAGCAGCAACAGCCTTGAATTTCTGATAGTTTGGCTCTGGGCAAACTATTTAACTCTGTTTTGTTCAGGTTTTTATTTTTTTAATCAAAATGAGGACAATTGTATTTGTGTGATATATAACATAACATTTGTGTCAGATATAACATAAAATGTGTAATGTTCTCTTTTATGATCCTGTCATTTCGGATCCATTTATGCCCATTTAAAAAAATGACTAAGGACAGAGAAGTCTCATGGGTACATGAGTTATATCCATTGATATAACTACTGATATTACTGGGTTACCAATAAAAATAAATACCTATTTAAAATAATGACAAATAATGATAAATCCACTGCATGAGAACAACTGTAATGTATTTTGATGGAAAAAATTCTGTATTTTAAAAATCAGTGTAATCAGTGAGGGGAGTGGCAAATAGGGGACAGCTGAATTTTTACCTCTGCTTTCTCATCCAACCTATTGAAAAATCTTCATTATACACTCATGAGGGAATGAGGACGAGGAAGGTGAATAATAACTTCACTTTATTGAAACATAGATTTGAGCCCAGTCACCCTTTAAAAGGGTTTAGGTTCCCCTCACCCCACATGTAGTTTGAACATATTGCTTTAGGTCATGTCCTGTGCTCAGATAAATTATGCATAACGTAAGCAAAGGGTTTCAGCACTTTGGGCATATATTATGAAACCTCTTCTTTATAGAGTGCCTTATTGCCTATATTAGGAAACCTCAATAGTCACAGGTGAAGACAAGATGTGAGACTAAGTGATTTTTCTGGAAGTCAGTTGAGTCTGAGAGCACAGAATGCAAGTCTTGCACACAGACAAAACCAGAAGGATATGTTTACTTTTTGGCATCATGTGAATGAAAATGAACAAATGGAAGCACAGGCACATACTCTGTATGCCTAGCAACATGGCAATGACAAGTAGCAAAGACTAGATAGTAGGGCTCTTGGCTCAAGTCTGGCTCACTGGAGTGCCAGTCTTCCCAACTTGTGAAAAAAGAAGGTTGTGAGTCTGAGCAATCATCTTTTCCCCAACTCTCACTTAGTTTGCACACTGGATGTTTATAGCTACTAACAATAAAGTCGTGGATACTGAAATCCCAATCTTTCTAAGTTTATCAGGGCTGAATATCAGTTTACATGATGTTCCTTCGATTGACTAATGTCTCAGTTATTTTATCTAATTTGAAAATAGCGATTTGTAAATCAAAGTTGAAGCAAATGGAATGGTGAGGACACCTTCCCTGAACTCTTCAAATTAGAACACTTGTATGGAAAGCTGATCCAGACTTCTAAGGCGTATTACACTTTACCTCATATGGAAAGTGGTGGTGGGCTGATAGGAATCATGTTAGTTAAGCTAGTAGATAACTCTTTCCTACTTCCTCCCCTTCTGCCCAACCCCCAACTCTTGCTGGGCATTGAACTAGGGCCTTGCATGTAGTAGGTAAGTATTCTACCACTGAGCTACATCCCAGCCTTTCTTGTCCTTCCCCTTATGAACACGAAAAGTACAGGAGATTTTTTTTCAGTTTTTCTTTTTTCTTTTTTGTTCTTCTCCTTCAAATTTTGCAAAACAATTAACCTCCAGGTCAAGACATAACTCAAAGATTTCATCTCTACCACTTAATTTGTAATGAATTTACAATCAACTAGAAACAAAAGAATTGGAAGAACTTTTCTCTTTCTGTATGACTAGCTTCTGGAAATGTAATGAGGACAGTAGTTGTGGTTTTGAGAGCTAAATTTTAAATTGACTTTTGTAATGACATAGCTACAAAAGCTGGAAGTAATGAGTAAAGGAGACAGGCTTCTTTACTCAAACATGTGGGAAAATTAAGATGTACAGAGACCTTTAAGCTGGTCTTGATTATGACACAGGACTGAAACAACATTAAGATTGTTCTGTGTTTGGGCAATAACCAAGTTTGCATATATATAGATATATATATATAGAGAGAGATATATCTACATATATATCTATATATATATATATATTTGTCTTAGAAAGTGAGGGAGAAGTATCTACAAAATTTACAAAAAGTAAATCTACAAAAAGTAAAAATCTACAAAAGAAATGAAGAAGGGTGTAGAAAGCAGTAGCCTGAGTGAACAGCTTATCCCTGGATCTCTCAGTACCTTTTTGTTAGAAGAGTATCTAGTCAGTGATTTTAGCATAGAAACTATGGTATCTCCACATAGTAATGCTTTTATTAGAATCATTTGGAGAATTAAAAAAAGTCACCAATATCCAAAAACAAAGGAGGAGGTAACAATGCAGGAGGGGGTAACAATGCTCAACAAGAAATGTACTGATTACATTACTCACATAACTGTAACTCCTCTGAACAGCATCTTTACAATGAAATTAATTTAAAAAAAATTCACTGCTATACTATTGGGTCAGAATCTATGGACATGAATAAAGACTGAGATTCTAATAAGCTTCCAAGACGATATCTCATTCTAAGGAACAGGTCCTGACTTGCTACACATCCTGTCATATTGTATTTGTGATGAACTGAACATGTCTACTTTAGTCTATTAAAATCAAGGATAAATCCAGGGAGGGTAAGATTAGAATACTTTTTGTACAATCTCCTCCTGATTTATAGAGTCAGAGAACATGCTTAGATTAGACCAAACATGGCTCATAGCTAGAAGTCTATTAGAATAGCAAGAGACAGTATGCCTAGCAGAATAGCATCAAAGTTCAAGAATTCCAACAAAATTTGATGCATAGTGTCTGATTTTTTTCCTTCATCATCTTCTCTTTTTTTCCCTATCAGTCTGTCATCCTTCTTTCTCATCAAGAATAAATATAGTTCCACTTACTATTAGGTTCTTTGCTTTTTTGTATGTCTGTGACATTATTGTGACTTGGATTCAGGGCCTGGACACTGTTCCTTAGCTTTTGCTCAAGGTGAGTGCTCTACCACTTCAGCCACATCTCTATTTTGGACATTTTGCTGATTAACTGAAGATCAGTGTCTCTTATATTTGCTGTTCTAGCTAGCTTTGAACTGTGATCCTCATATCACACCCTTCTGAATAGCTAGGATTCCAGGCATGAGCCATAGACTTCCAGCTACCAACTTTGCTTTTGATTTCCTTTATTCCCTCATAATCACTATAATTTTAGATAACCAAGTCTACAAGCATTTCCATTCAGCTCAGTATTGTATTTTGTGTCTCTGAACATACTGTGGATCAAAGTAGGTTAGTTATAATACTATATCTATTTCAAGAAAAGAGAAGTTTGTTTTCTTTTTTCTTTTTGCATGTTTTTATTGTAAAAATACTGTACAGAGGAGTTACCATTACATGAGTAAGGTAATGAGTATATTTCCTATGGAGCATTGTTACCTCCTCCTTTGTTTTTCCCCTACCATCCCTTCCCTCCCCACCTCCTCAACTCCTCCCTCCCCTACCCAAGTTGTAAAGCTCATTTTCAACATAGTGTCTCATTGTTACAATGGGTCAACCTGTATCCTTATTTCAGCATTTCTCTTCCCCTCCCCAAATTAGAAAAATGTGTATACAAGATGTGGGGCACCGACATCAAATACAGTGAAAACAGGGGTTATACACACAGGGGTTAATCACACAGTACATTTTAAATACGATAAAAACAATAGCAAGCAAGAAAAAAAACCCACTTGTGTCCCTATCTTGGGGTTCATTTCACTTAACATCATCTTATATGGTAATGTTTTCTTAAGCTCTGATATTTGTAGCAGTGTTTTTCAAATCATTTTATAACAATTTTTCAAATATCAATAACTAGAGGAAACTGACCTCCTTTAAACAGAGTAGGTAGGAAGGGCTTAGCTTGGAGCACCATTATACTATTGTGCCTTTAAGAATTTGATGTTGGTGGCTGGGAAGGTGGCTCAGTGGTAGAGCGCTTGCCTTGCATGCATGAGGCCCTAGGCAGTGTAGTAACAATGTGTTGTGGTTTTTGATACTCAATGTAGAAAAAAGTCATTCAAGATAAAAACAGTGATAGAGACAATGAGGAAGGACCAGAACGTGAGATAGTTTATGCAAAAGAGCAACACTTTTTGGTTAAAAGGCATGACTAAATTTATGTGCCACATTAGGGTGAATGTCTGCTATTGATATTCTCTGAGATGTGACAAGGAAGTTTGTTCAGTTTGAGTTGAAGGAATAACACATCAGAGTCATCTATCTTAGAGATACACTGGATTTATCAACCATCAATATCCCAGAGTTCTGCATCCACAAATTCAGCTCTGGTAGGATTTTTTTTATTCACCCTCACCAAACAAATTATTATTTTCTTTGTGCCTTTCTCCTAATTTTGTAAGAACTATATGCATGGAATTTACATTGCACTAGGTATTGTAAATAACTTTGAGACTATTTAATATATGGACTATTTAAACATATGAGACTATTTAATATATTTCAATATATGCCTAAGATATGTGCAGATATAAAATGATGCTAATTGAAGTGAACTCCAAGTTATAGGAATAAAAGGGTTTTTAAAAAATTTACTATGTCAAGTTATTTCTTTTTTCTTTCATTTTTCCCTTTGGTTTATTGTCTGTTGTCACTGATTTTGATTTTGGTATTCTTTGTCTTGTATATATGTTAATCTTATTAGGGGAAATAAGGGTAATAACAAAATGTTGAGACAAAGGACAAAGGGTGAACTAATGCAATACTTATGTAACTGTTAACCGCTCTGTACATCACCCTAAAAGACAATAAAATTGAAAAAAAAAAGAACTTCACACACACACACACACACACACACACACACACACACACACACACAGAATATGTGCTGATATTATGCCATTTTGCAAAAGACTTGATCTCAACAGACTTTGGTATCCGGAAGGGTTCCTGGATTAAATCCACTTTGGATACCTCTTGTACTATATTCATCTCTGTGTGACGATGATTAACTCTATTTTTCCAGAAGTTAAAGTATTAAAGTGATAGAATGAAAAAGAATCATAACATCATTTTTTCTGATGAATGCATAGAATTCTATTGTATATAGATATACATTGAATTCTATATATCACTTTTTCTTGATCCATTGGTCCTCTAAGGGGCATCTTAGTTGATTCCATATCTTGGCTATGGTAAATAATGTTGCAATGAATATGGTTGTGCTGATAGCTTTAGTGTGGCCTTGTTTGTATTCTATTGGATAAATGTCCAGAAGTGTAATTGGTGGGTAATAGGGAAGTTCCATGTTTAGTCTTGTGGAATTTTAATGTTGTTTTGGTTCACATTTCTTTTAAGCCAGAGATGTTGAACATTTATTCATGTGTCTGTTGGTCATTATTAATTCTTCTGAGAATTCTCTCTTTAAGTCTTTTGCCCATTTCTTAATTGGGTTGTTGCTTCTTTGAAAGTTCATTTTTGGAAGGTTTACGTTTTTTTTTAGCCTTAAATATATTAGATATGTTATACAATGGAATTCTGTGCCTCCATCAGGAAGAATGACACCACCCCATTTGTTAGAAAATGGAAAGACTTGGAAAAATTACACTGTGAAGTAACCAGAACCAAAGAAACATAGGTCCCATGGTTTACCTTATTTGCAATAACTAGTATACTTCTAGGATACTCTTACCAGACAAGTAGAAAAGGTTATGCACATATGATGCTATGAACCCAAAGATAGGGACACAAGAAGTTTTTATCTTTGTTGCTATTGTTTTTAATGTACTTATAATTTACTATATGATTTCTTTTCTTTCTTTCATATGTTCTTCCCCACTGGTATAACCCTTGTTTTCACTGTATTTGATTCCATTACCCTGAATCTTTTTTTTTTTTTTCTCAATTTGAAAGTTCTTTTTTTTTGGTATATATTTTTTATTGTAAAGATACTGTACAGAGCGGTTATAGTTACATGAGTAAGGTAATGAGTACATTTCCTATGGAGCATTGTTACTCCTCCTTTGTTTTTCCCCTACCATTCCTTCCCTCCCTACCTCTCAGACTCCTTCCTTCCCTCCTCTCCTTCTCCCCCCCCCCCCCCCGCTCTGCCCCCTGGAAGTTGTAAAGTCCGTTTTTAACATAGTGTCTTGTACATCTCATTGTTACAATGGGTCAACCTGTTTCAGCATTTTTCAGGGGACTCTATTTAATTCCAGTGCCTTTACACTGGGGGGGGGGGGGAGAGGGAGGGTATAGTTGGAGAGGTGGGGAGGGAAGGAATGGTTGGGGAAAAACAGAGGAGTAACAATGCTAGATAGGAAATGTACTCATTAGCTCACTCATGTAACTGTAACCCCTCTGTACAGTATCTTTACAATAAAAATGTATATTAAAATTAAAAAAATATTAGATTCGAGGCCCTTGTATAATTCATAGTTAGAAAAAATTATAATAAGAGAAATAAGCCAGACTCAAAGAAACATACGTTGCATGGTTTCCCTTATTTGTTGTAACTAGAGTGTGCCTATAAATCAACAAGTAAACACACTGGATGGTAAAAGACTAAAATACACTTGGACATGATAAATTATCCATGACTCTAGACATTCACACAGTGAGACCAAAGAAGGATATTCTTATGAACATTTAAATGCATATGAACATTTAAAATAATATTTATCAAAATGAACACCAAGAAATGGAAATGAGGTTTTTTGTTATTTTGCTTCTGTTTTTCCTCCTTTGTCACTATTTTTATTTTTATTTCTGTACCTTTAATCTTGTATGTAAGTTTATCTGTTTTGGGAACAGAGAAATAATGGGCCAAAGAGGAAACCAATGCAGCAGTGATACTCACCAGACACTATGTTGAAAATGAACTATGCAACTTATGGGGGCTGGGGCGGGCAAGAGGGAAAAAACGAAGAGAAAATGAGGGAAGAGGTGACACTGTTCAAAAAGAAATGTACACATTAACTGATTTATGTAACTCTTACCCCTCATACAATAACATTAAAAAAAGACTCATAAAGAACGAAGTTTGTTGGTAGGTGTGAAAAGTAATATAGGGAGAATGCAGCCCATCCTTACAGGGAGCTTCATAAATGAATACATCTTAATCTAAGTGGAATTTAATGGAAGCATAGTAGTGAACTGATGACTCACAAAGATTCTTATTTCCAAGAAGAACTTTTTGTTTTAGTTATGATTCTGGCATGCAGAATCAATTCCCAAGCTTACAAGAATGATTTCTTGAGAATTAGATATTTTTAAGTCAGACAGAGAATTGTCATCTGGGAATCAAATAATTGTGCCTAGACCTAGAAAACTCCCCAAACTTGGTTGGTACAAGTAATTGTCCAGAACTGGACTGTACACCCTCCAGTTGTTCCTAGATTCCTTCTCTTGACCTTGAGTCTTCACTCTAGAGCATATTTTGCCTCAGAAGTGTGGTCCATGAGCTCTGGCTTTCTGTGTTGGTACAGAAAGGAAAGCAAATGATCTTTCTGTTATAGGTCCAGAATTCAGTCTATGATGCTGCCATAGCTAGTAGGGTGTTCAGGAAAGAGGGTAATTCCTGAAGGCTGTTGGTGGAATTCATCAGAACAATACAGGTGTTATATATATAACATGTTTATTAATTCTAGTTATCAGATTTATAGTTGCAGTTAAGGAGTACATTAAACAAGACACTGAAAGTTTATAAGTACATTAAAAATGAAATTTAATCAAAATATCAAAAACATCAAATATCAAAAATATAAGAAGAAAATGGGAATATAACATTGCACTAGTTATCTGTTAGCCTTTGCTCTAAATCTAAAAACCTGGAGTAGTATTTTGGCTTTCCCTGACATGGAAGATCAGTCCATCCTGATAAAGGGAAAATATATTAAAACATACTTGTTTACATGTTCAATTTCAAGTAGATCCTTTTCTTAATCTTCCTGGCCATGTTTCCTAGAAACTGAGTTTCTTTATTCTTTACTTCAGTTCATTCGTAGATGGGTTTTTGCCTAGTTTTCCTTTCCTAGCATCTTCATCCTTTTTAGAAACTATACTCCTAATCTCCATTGCTAATAACTGCATTTAGTGTAGGTTCTTCTCAAGTGTCCATCATACTCTAAACTTTGAATCTTGTATTTGACTCACGGTTGCCTCTTAACCATCACCTCGCTTTTAAACCCTGGGTCCCCTATTTAATTCTGCTTTATTGATCTGTTTGTACTCATATTCCTCAAGTTTTTTTTTAATGTGACTTCTCACATTCAACCAATTGTTTTGACTGCACAGTTACCAAGTCCTTCCTCTGGTATATTTTCAATTTGCTAAGATTATTTCATCAGCTTTCTCTAATGAGGAAAAGTCAAACAAGCAGACAAAAAGTGTCAGACAAGAGGAAAAGTGACTCACCCACAGAACAGTGAGTCCTAACTTGGAGTTGTCTCCTTTCCATTCCCCAGGGACACTGTGGACACTGAGAAAGCACAGATAAAAACAATAATTACTTATTCTACCCAAAAGATAGGAGACAGAGAATTCTGCCTTCCCTTTTTGGTTATGTCAAATCTTTTTGTATGTGTTTTTTTTTGTTGTTGTTGGTGGTGGTAATGGGGCTTGAACTCAGGGCCTGGAGCTTTTTTGATCAAGCCCTACCACCCTACCACTTTGAGCCACACTTTGGGTTTTCTGGTACTTAACTGGAGAAGAGAGTTTCACAGAATTTCTTGCTTGGGCTGGCTTCGAACTGCTATCCTCAGATTGTAGCCTCTTGAACAGGATTACAGGTGTGAGCCACCTGTGCTCCACTGTTCTGAAGTGATGACTTCTGTATAGCTTTTCATATTCACCAGACCACATTAAAATGCTGAAAATCCTGTTTAAGGGCATATGGAAATGAGACATATGATTAGGAAAGAAGCTTGTGGCAGTAGATTTGGTTGTTTTTTGGTTAAATACATAATCAGTATATAACACTCATGGAAAGAACTTGAGCAATGGGAATAATGCATTGTCATCCATTTTTCTTAATTCAAAGAGTAATTATTCTGTTTTTATCTTCAATTTTTTTCATGCATCTTTTCTAATTGCCTACCCTGATTTTTTCTTATGCATAAAGGTTTGGAAAATAGAAATGTTTACTAATCTTTTAGTATCCTTTCTTATTTTTAAGACTCAAGAACATAAAACATGTATTGAACATATTAGCTCTACTCTGTAATTCTATACATGCTTTTCTTTCTTTTTATCTGTATTTCTGTTTTCTTCTTTGTCTTTTCTTCCAACCCACTCATAAATTGTGTGGTGCTGGGGCTCAGACCCAGAATCTAATTCACACTAAGCCAGCTCTGTTTCACAGGTCCTTACCCCTAAACCTCTGAAGTAATTTTTAAAAATTAGGCTTATGCTTTTATTAAAATTTTAAAGTACATATATTAATTTTCATAAGTATGCTAATACAAAAATGTAAAAAGGAAAACAAATCACCAGAATTTTTACTTCCAAAAGGGTATTAGTAGTACTTTGGTATAAAACTTTCTAATTTTTCTATATGTGTTATGTATTTTAAAGATGAAATAATTCTGTATTACCAATTGAAATTTTATTATATGATATGAATTATTTCTAAAATATTTAAATATACTACTGTAGGAACCTAATTGTAAGTAGCAATATAAAAATAATTTATTGTCCTGGAAAACTTTGGCTTTTTCTCTTTATCTGACTATTTTTGCCATTATAGATAATGAGAATTTTAAAATGACTCTTTGTGTGTATAAGTGTCAGAAAATAGAATTTTGGAATTCTTACAGCTATGTATTCAAGGTGATGTCCTCAGTACTATGATTGTATACTTCCAACTACAAGAAGTGTGGTGCTCTTTACATTGAACTCTGAAGAGTTAGCGTGATCATTTTCTTTTGTTGCTATTTTAAACTCGATTGTGATTCTCTTTAATTTTGGGAATGTCTTTTTAAAATGTTTCTTTGCCATTCACTCTTTTTAAATTAATTTCTGATACTTTTCCCCTTGCAAATAAGCTTGCCTTTCCTCAAAATTAGCTTTCCTAATTGTCTGCTAACAATTTTTATTATGGCGTGGTTTTGACATATTTAAAATGTTTTTATATAAGACATATTTATCAAGTGTTTTCTAATAAGTGCTTTCAAAACACATCCCATATCAACATCACAGTCATTATGGAATAGTAAGTACAACATTATTATTTTGAAATTATAACTGATTTTACAGCTTCAGGAAATGCATAATGGAATGTCTACAAAACCTAAAATCCTGTAAAACAACAATGTCTGATCAGGTTCACAAGGTTTAGAATTGAGAACAGTAAGAAATAGAGATTGTAATTCCTATTAGATATTAAATGTATATATACTTTTGAAAGGAAGAATGTGAAACACTATTACAAGCTCTCAAATCAATTGACATCAGTACATCACTTTTACAGTAAAATTAATTAAAATTAAACACCACCTCATTAAAGCAAAAATAAATGTTCTTTTGCCTTGTTCAGTAGATCTTTGTAAGTGGGCACCTCTGAAACTCTTCAGGATGCCTGAGCCTTTCTGATGTTTAGCTCCAGCTGCAGCAGGTAGATCTGTGAAGCAGAGTATCTTATCTGAAGCATACCTCACTCGCCTTCATGCATTCTACCTAAGGCTTTCTCCGAGCTCAGCTGACTAGATCTATGTTTATAAGTCTGACCTGGAAGTGGACAATTGCCTCAGCTTTCCATCTGACAGTTCTGGAAATGTTTCTGAATACTTTTCAGGAGTTTTAAATAGTATTGAGACATCCTTACTCAACAAAAAGAGTGAGAATAAACTATTTTATGCAAAGGCCAACATAAATCTATCTGCCTATCTATCTATTTGCTATGACCTTGGCAATATATCTATGCAAAATATCAAGATAATGGATATTTCTTTACGCTTTCTTTTTTTTGCTTTTCTTGTCTTACTCAACTTAGTTTACTGGTGATACTACAACAAAATACCCTAGTTTACTTGCCTAAGCAAGAAAAGATTGTTTTCTTACAGTTCTGGGGGCTGGCAAGTCTAAGATAAAAGTGCTGGAAGATTTGTTTTCTGGTAAAGACACTCTTCCCCTCCTTGGCAGATGGCTGCTATCCTCACAAGACAGAAAGGAAAACTGTGCATACTCTAAAGATCTCTGGTTACTGTTCTTGTTGGGAGGACACTACTCCAATCATGGAGCTACCTCCTCTTCATCTCATCTAAGCGTCATTATCACCTAGAGGCCCCACCTCTAAATACTATCACTGTAGGGATTAATACACAATATGTAAGCTGTTGGGATGGAAAAACCTAGTACTAGTACCTAATATTCTGGTCACTTGTTTCCCAGCATCACCTACCAAATAGTCCACCTATTCTCATATTGTCTTTTTGGGCTGTGTTTGTGGACAACTCAAATTCAAACAATGTCTTCTTTTGTTATTTTCTGATTGGGAGACAGAGTCTTGTTAAGTAGCACAGGTTTCCCTTATACTTGACATCTCCTACTGCTTTCTGCTACTGAATGCTGGGGTGACAGGTCTGAATCATGCTGGCACACAAGCAGTGTTTCCTCGAAAGCATATGACCCATGGGTGATATAAAGTTTTATTTTCTCAAAGATCCATTTGATAATGTTGAAGGTGTTACCTCTTTCTTCCCTAATAATCTTTATTGTCAGAGATTCTCTCATTTCCAACTTTGTGTACCAAATCCTGCCAAATAGGCAATGGCTTTTAAAGAGAAATTTACTGTATAAAGGGAATCCACTATATATATATATATATATATATATATATATATATATATATATATTCAGTCATTTCTTTGCATCTGCAAAAACACATTCTATCCCTAGTACCTTTTGACAGTGTACTTGATTTCTTCCCTACCCTCTTTCTAGCCAACCGTGAAGGAAATGGTGGAGAACGACAGCAGCCCTCCTGAGTCCATTCCCGAAGTCAAGCTTATTCCTGGCTCTTGGAATGAATGAGCCTCCAGCTGCTGCCAGTAAATTTGTCAGCCTGCCCTGGAGCTGTTTTTCACTGACCTATATTTCTGCCAGGAAGATAAATATCAGAAGTCACTGTGTATAAGCCAGAATTTCCAAAGTGGGGTAGCTGTCATTTCTCTCTTTCCCCCAACTGTTATGCCTTTAAAATAGCCTCAAGTGGAGAATGATGAAGGGAAGATTCAAGTTTGACTATGAAATCATTTTAGACTGTATTATTCCTGCTTGGATAAACATTTATCCGACAGATGCCAAGAAGGTTGGCAATCACCATTGCAGAGAGTACTCCATTAAAATTTATGAGCCAACATACCGTGAGGAAGTAATTATAAATAATAATTACTTCCATGTTGTTCAGTGCCATTTTTATTTCAGGCTGCCTTGCTTCAGGTGATATATATGATGCAGCTGAAATATCTGACTCTAAAAATCCTCTATAAGTATGGGCAAAGGTTACTGAAATGGAAGGATAGAATATACAATCACTGAATATACCAATCATGCTGAAACAGTGTTGGGAGAGAAGGTGCCTTCTCCTGATGGGGGTTGGCCAAATTTCATAGCATTATAGAATGAAGACTACATTTCTTTTGCTAGGACTTTGGTGAGAAACTGAATCATACTAATTTTTCTATTAGGTGACAAGGAGACTTTCGCAAACCAATTTTAGTTGAGATGCATTGTTAGTATTTTGCATCCTTGCTTTTGGAAAGAGGATCTTTCCTTGTATTTTGATTTATCCCATTAAACCAAGCATCCTGGAGTCAAGTGAGTGAATGAAATGCTTTCACTGCTTCTGATCTCCCTGATGGACTGAGAGCAACTTCACATTGTCAATTCTCATGTGATTTTATAGGTTTTTTAATCAGAGCAAGTGGTAAATGAGTAAATAAATAAATAGGAAATTGAATTGGTCCCTAGAAGACTAGAAGGTGTGGCATTGCTGGTTCCAGCTATTCTCTGCTGTCAGTAGAACACAGTGGTCATATTCTCCCTGGATCATACTTGTGTTCCATGGTAGTAAGGCTGTTTGATTCTTCTCTCCCCATTTCTTCTTATTCTTTTTTTTTTTTTTTTTGTCATGGGTTTGAACTCTGGGCCTGGGCACTGTCCCTGAGCTCTTCAGCTCAAGGCAAGCATTCTATCACTTGAGCCACAGAGCCACTTCTGCTTTTCTGGTACTTAATTGGAGATTAGAGTCTCATGGACTTTCCCACACAAGCTGGCTTTGAACTGTAATCCTCAGATCTCAGCCGCCTGAGTAGCTAGGTTTACAGGCATGAGCCCCCAGTTCCTGGTTTCTTCTAATTCACTTTCATTAGATGTTCCTCTTATTTGGTTTTCTGGTTCATCCTATTAATTTTGAGACTCCTTGGGTTTTTCCTTTGTCCACTCAGTTTCTTAGTTTTTCCTGTTTATATCTGTTTTACCCGTTTATATCTCAAAAATCTTTGTGTCTGATCTTGTCCTCTGCATCATGTATGACACCCACTGGACAGCTTCATGCTATGGTCACTCAAGCATAATTTAAAAATGCAAGTGTTTCTTTATAAATGAGACTTCTTATTTTTATTCCAGACATTCACAGGTCTTCTAATAATGACAAGTCCAAATCACTGGGCTAGTATCTCTTATTATACCATTAAATCTCCTTACACCCTGTAAAGTCAGTCGTTACCCTCCTCATAAAGGTAACCAAAACAGCACAGAGAAGTACAGTAACTTCCTGCAGTTTCTCAGATAGTAAGTTTTAGCACTAGAATTTGGATATAATCTATCCTCATATTCTTCACCCCCAGGATACTGCAAATTTTGTTGTCCTATTATTTTACATACATTATTTCACAGAAGACCAGTAATTTATGGAAAATAAAATGTGTATTGCTTTGCAATTTAAGCACATATAAGTGAACATTAGTGTTTTAATTAATTTTTCAATCTTTACTCAGTTCTACAACTTGCTAACACTGTAGCCAGTTTAATTTGGTTCTCAATTTCTATAAATAATTAAACAAAATATTACTTTTTTCAGGGTTCACTTTCATTTTTTAATTTAATTTTATTGTCAAGGTGATATACAGAGGGGTTACAGTTACATACATAAGGTAGTGAGTACATTTCTTGTCGAACTTGCTACGCTTCCCTTATTTTTCTCCCACTTTCCCTCTCCCCCACCAAGCTGTACAGTTCATTTCCAACATGTTGTCTTGTGAGTATAGCTTTTGCATTGTTCATGCCTTGTCCTTTGTCTCACCATTTTGTTGTGCCCCTTCCCTCCCCTAACTCAGTTAAACATATATACATTACCCAGGGTACCAAAATCAAATACAGTGACAACAGGAAAAAACCCAAAAGAAAAGAGAAATCACATAGTACATTAAAAACAACAACCAAGAAAAACTTTTTGTTTCTATATCTGGGAGTTTATTTCACTTAGCATCATCTTCTGTTATATTCTGCTCATCTGCTAGGATTATTTTAGACATACTAATTATTACAAATGAGGGAAACCATGGGATCTATGGTTCTTTGGGTCTGACTTACTTCACTTAATATATTTTTTTCCAAGGATGTTATGCAATGTTATTCTTTCTGATGGAAGCATAGAATTCCAGTGTGTGTGTGTGTGTGTGTGTGTGTGTGTGTGTGTGCGTGTGTGTGTGTGTGTGTATATGTACCACATTTTTAAAAAAATTTTATTTTATTTTATTTGTGAACATACTGTACAGAGGAGTTACAATTACATGGGCAGGATAATGCGTACATTTCTTACCAAGCATTGCAGCCTCCTCCTTTGTTTACCCTTCACATCCCTTCCCAGCCTCCCCACTCCCCCCCAATCCCAATCCTTCTCCTTCCCTCCCCTTCCCCTCCCCCCCCCCCCCCCCCCCCGCACCGACGTTGTAAATCTCGTTTTGGACATGACAACTTGTACTTCTCATTGTTGCAACAGGTCCACCTGTATCCTTAAACAACTGGTTTTTCCCCATCTCCTCCACAAGTTATACTGACATCAAATATAGCGAAAGCAGGGGTTATACTGTGGGGGAGGGACATACAAAGCAACAAAGAGATAATCTTATAAATGCGTTAGAAACACATGCATAAAAGAAAAAAACATTAAAATACATATCTAAGGGTTCATTTTCCTGACATCACATTATCTGACCTTTTCCGCTTCACTCATTCATCTACTAGATATTACAAATAAGGGAAACCATGGGAGCTATGTTTCTTTGGGTACCACATTTTTTGATCCATTCATCTACTGAGGGGAATCTGGGTTGGTTCCATATCTTAGTTATGGTACATATGCTGCAATAAACATCGTTGTGCTGGTAGCTTTGTATGGCCTTGTTTGTGGTCATTTGGGTAAATGCCCAGAAGTGTGATTGTTGGGTCATAGGGGAGTTCTATTTATTCTTTTGAGAACCCCCCTCCATACTGCTTTCCAGAGTGGTTGGACAAGTTAAGATTCATATCAACCTCATCTTGTATATACATTTGTCTAATCTGGGGAGGGGAGGGGAAATAACAAAACGATGAAACAAGTTCACAGAATGACTCATTGCAATGAAGATACCCACAGGACAGTATATTGGAAATGAACTTTTCAACTTTGGGGTGGGGGAGGAGTGTGGGGGTGGAGGAGGGAAGAAGGGATAGTGGGACAACAACAAGGGAAGGGGTAACATTGCTCAACAAGTAATGTACTCATTGTCATGCAATGTAACCCCTCTGTACAGCATCTGTACAATAAAATAAAAATTTTAAAAAAGACCCAGAAATACAACAAATCAAAGAAAGTTTGGACAAATGGGGTTGCATTAAACTACAGAGCCTCTGCATGGCAAAGGACATAGCTAGCAAGATCAATAGAAACCCTGCAGATTGGGAAACGATTTCCACTATCCGTGCAACAAAGGTTTCATATCTAAAATATACTTAGAGCTAAAAAAATTAAATAAAAAACAAATCCTCAAAGAAACAACCACCCCATTAATAAATGGGCTGAAGAGGAAATAAGATTACTTTTTATTTGGGTTCTAAAAATCACCACTGATCTCACCAGAATGCAGAATAGTTAAATATGCATCAACAGTAAGTTAGTCAATAGTTCTTTCGTAAGTTTACTAAAGAATGTTTGCATATTAAAGTATTATTGGGGATTTTAAAAGGACAATTCTCTTTTATCTGTTAGTACTGTAATAATCTGGTGAAGTTGTCAACCACATGTCTTATACCAGGAATTCTAATAGTATAGCTTGTCAGATATCTGATTCCTAATGATACACAATTGGCAATTAGCTGTACAGATAGATTATTGGCAAATGCTCCACATTTTCCTTTTAATTTACGCAAATTGTCCTTAGTGGAAAACATACATTAAAGTGTCTGACTTGACATCCAGGTTGATGTATGATTGAAAGTAATGATTTTCTACCTTTAAGCCATTACACATGACCTTCTGAATTTCCTATGGTAAATTGCCTGTTTCTGAATTCATGGCTTTGTATAGCCACATCCAATTACTTACAACACCACTCCTGAAAAGGTTTCCTGCCTTACTTTCCATAAAATCGTTTATTATCTTCACAGGGATTTTTACTGCAATAGTATATTTAGTTTTTACCTCCTGGGATATGGTAAATGGAAGACTGAGTTCCCTAGGGAAGAAGCAAGTGTGTTTGAAAGAACAATCAAAACAATAAATATTTGACTTTTAAATGCTCTTGGTTGTAAAAAAAAAAAAAAAGGCAGTGCATTGATGCTGATAAGTCAACAGTTTAGTTTTTCTAAGTAGGCTTTTTCTTATGCTATCATTCCAGGCTAGTTATACCTCAGATTTCTGTAACAGAAAAATATTCTGTGAAGCTCAGGGAACATCTGTTGTTGTCGAAGCTTGTTACGGAATCATGTTGCTCACTGGACTTACTGCAGAAAATAGATAAACAGAATGACTGTGAGAAGGTCAGTTCATAGAGAACACAGTTATGAAGGAGAAAGTAACAGTAAAGAGAAAATAAATTCATATATTGTCTAGTCAGATGAAATGTCAAGCCTTGGTACCTTCAATGCACTCTTATGTGAACTTTTTTAGTTCTTGGCCCATTTCATTTTCCATTGAACTAGAATCTAAAGCTAAGATTTCTCAAGTCCCCTTTTGTTATTGTATTCTGTGCCTCAGTAATGGCTCAAGCTAAATGGTTTACCATGTTTAAATTCAACATTTGGCTGACAGCCACTGCAACCTGTCAAGCAAATGATGTGATTTAATAATAATTGAAATGACAACTGGGGACTGGGGGCTCACACCTGTAATTTTAACTACTTATGAAGTTAAGATCTGGAGGAAAGCCAGTGCCTAGATAGAAAGAGATTCCATCTCCAATTACCTAGACAAAAGCTGGGCTAAAGGCACGACTCAAGAGTACCATCTGAGTGAGCAAGCTCAGTAAGGTCCAGGTCTTGTATTCAAACACTTCTACTAGCAACAGAGAAAAGAATAAAAAAGAAATGTGTCATATAAAGGAATGGTTGGGCTAGCTCAGGTTCAGGGTGCATACTATAACTCTGTAGATAAGCTGCTGGCTCTATATTGTAGAATGGAAATGAAACACAAGAGAAGTTATGATATATGCTCAAGAGCACACAGATGATAGAGACAAGATACAAACTTAAGAAGTTGTGCTCTGAATAACCATACTTCCCACAGGCCAACATTGGTCAGACATATTCCAGAATTCTGCAATATAAATATTGGTCAGACATATTCCAGAATTCTGCAATATAAATAACATAAACAATTACTGTTTTCTCTGAATTCGGGGGGCGAGGGAGAGAGACAAGCCCAAATCACCTTTGCTAATTAGACAGCTGACATTGGAGATAGTGGCTTAGATGTGAAAGGCCAGAGTTAAGATTTGTCTCCCAGTCCATCCCACAGCAGCCAGTGGGTCCTCTTGGAACCTGTATCCCTGAACAGAACAGAACACCAACTCCTGCAGGATGATCATTTCTTTGTTTGCTTGTTTTTGTTTTGTCCCTCACTCTGGTTGGTGTTGAGTGAGGAGTGGAGAGATGACATACCCTTCCTGGAATTGAGAAGAGATGTTTACATCCTAACAGGTCCTCTTGGTTCTAAAGTTCTAATTCATTTCCTTATTTTCATTTTGCATGTTTCTTGTGTTAAAATTGTTCAGAATATGTTGACCAATATGAAAAGAAAAGATAACAGTGTATAGTAGGAGTCCACCTATCCTTTTCACACTGGTAAGTGGCCCTCATGGGAGGAATGCATAGACTCAGCAGAACACACAGTGAGGAGGTCTGTCCTCTAAACCACCTCAGCAAAGCCCAAGTGAAGTACTTATTTGACTCTTTGTTGATTAATGACCAAACTGAATAGTTCATTAATCAACCAATGTTCATGAAAAAGTGATGTATGATCAACTGAGTAACTTTGTTCCTCAGAGATTGCCCAAGGCAGCTGAGATTTTAGAAATGCAAATAAATGGCTCTTGCTTATGATGACATTTGACATATTTGGCTCAAGTGAGTCTAAGCAGGCCTCCTTCTGCAACATTTATTGGTCTGCAGCACACCTGCAAGTTCTGTGAACTGATTATTAACGCCATAGCACACAAACTGAGAGATCACTGAATTTTAATTTTCTCCTGTCGCTCTGCTAAATGGATGTGTAAAGCATATATTTCCATATCCAATCAATCGTGTATCTTGCTTCTGATAAGGAAAAGCTTGTTTCAGGTTCACACAGATGTATGAAAGTATAGAAAAAGAAATGGAGCACCAATTACTCTTCACATAGAATAATTATTGGAAGTGCTAGAGGCTCTTGAAAAGTATCAGAAAATAAAGGCATGCTGTGTTCCTCCATCTATCTACTTACCCACTGTCCATCTGGCTTACAAATTTGAATTATGAACACCTATTATTTGTCAGTTACAGTATGAAAAGAAGAGGCAGATAGAGATTTCTCTTATTAAGCTAGACAGAGGTAAACACATGAGTCAGGACCATCAGTGTAATTTGTGAAAGATTAGTAGTATCCAAATAGTGAGTTTCATGGGAACATTTACTGGCCTGGCACAGGAATGTTTTCTGGAAGAAATAACTTCTCTGAGCCCTGAGGGCAAGCAGAAATTAGTTGAGAAAAAAAGAGTTGGGATTGGGGAGCAGGACACTGAAGGCAGATATTATAGAATGAGATCAGGGCTTCAGGACACTGCTGCTCTAGCAGGGACTGCTTTTGAGAGATTCAGCCTACTTACTCCCAAACCAGAAATGGGAAGGATCTCCAGGAGCAATTATATTTGCCTTCACTTTGGCTTATTGTGATTTGGCAAGAGCCATAGTGGTCTCTGGAGTCTAAGGGGCAGCCTGACAGCACAGATTTTTACTTTTTTTAGTAAAAAGTTGAACGACTACTAATTTTTTTCCCTCTGCAGTAAGATTGAGTAGTAACTCATCCCTGTCCTAGGCCGGCTAAGGGCCCTTCTACGTTCTCACCAACTCTTCTCTCACTGTGTCCAACATAGTGTGCAATACTAGGCACTTAAAAACAGCTTTTCCATATCCTTTTCTTGAGGGGAATGAAATGTTAACTTTATCCTCAACCTTTGCATCCTTAAACACGTAGCATGTTGCCTTGAACATATTAGCACTTGATAAAGGTTCATTAAAATCAATAGATGAATTAGTTACTTGGATTAATTTATTTTTTTTAAAAAGCTGTTATACATAAGATTTCCCAAGAAAAGCCTTCTTAATCAGGTAAGCTTCACAGTAGGAACCTATAAAACAGATACAGTATTCTTCTGGGTGCTTGGAAGACTTCCAGGCTTACTGTGTGGTATATTAAGACAAAAGGATAGATCATTTTACTGGTCGGCATCAAACTTGTTCAGATGGTTGGGGAAGGCTGCAAGTAGTGGGGAGAGCATGCGGTAGAAAACAAAATTAAATTTGTCTGCTTCTCAACTTTTACCCCCAGCCTCTTGGAGTCATTCCCCTCTACACTGTGGCAGTAGGGAATGTTAGTGCCATGTATCACTAACCTGGGTTATAGTACATTCATTAAATAGTGAGACTAGTGGTCAATTATAGCCAATATATTCAATTAGGCACCACACACATTAATCCTCCACAAGTTCCTTGGCACCTTCTGCTGTATCATGTAAAGGGCATAGGATCAGCTAAGGAGAATAATGATTTCACTGAATAGCTTGTCTTATTTTGCATGCTTTGATTATGAGCTGTAGGGCCAGACAGACAATATCTAGACATAAAGGAGCAATGTGGTGCTTGACTATTCCTCTTTAGAAGCTGGATTTCAAGTTAAATCCACATTTTCTATTTTGAACAACTTGTTGGAGAAGGCATTTAAACCAACTAAAAGACAATTTAGTCCTCAAAGTGATTTAAAAAAACCTTATACCCAGGTTTTTAGTTAATAAAATTCTTCAGCTGTTTTCTGATTAACAAAATAATAACTTCCTGACCACAAAACTTTGAGTTCCATACTTTGGCTGACAATTTATGCCTTCAGGCAATCTCACAAGAATATTTGAAAGCAGATGGTATTGTGTTCAGTCTAGTATAAATAAGTGTCATAGTATTTTTTAATGACACATTGCAGTTAAAGATAATACCAACCCTCATATTTAATCATCCACACAGCCTCACACGTTCCCGAATTGATTAAATACATCTAGAAAGTAAGGATTGCCATGTTCTTTTAATATTGGGTGCAGTATATCCCTTGGAGACTATCCCCTGTTTGCAGCAACTGTTGGGGTGAAAGGAATGTGATTTTCTCTATTTTGGGGAACAACTGAGAATCAAAAATTATAAGTGACACTGTATGGGAAGTCATATCTTTCTTTTTTTGTATGTTTTTTATTGTACAGAGGGATTATAGGTACATGAGCAAGGTAATGAGTATATTTCGTATTAAGCATTGTTGCCTCCTCCTTTGTTTTCCCTCTACCATCCCTTCCCTCCCACCTCCATTCTTTTGATGTGTAGTTTTGATGTATAGTTCTCTAGGTATGAATTGACTACTTTATTTCCCATGCCCCCCTCACTGGAACATGAGAACGAAAGCTAAAATTAGAATACTTCTAAAAAATAAATTGCAGTAGGTACATGGAGAATTCTATGCTGTCATGTCAATTATCAGAATACTTTAGATTGGTCTTCATAATTTCCTTTTCCTATGCACATAACTTTTGTAGTAGTTATGATTTCATTCATTCACACTTATTAAATGAATTCTATATATTTTGTCCTGTGACATAGGTTAGCAAACCTTTTTCTTCAACGTCTCCCCTTCCAGATATCATGGTGTGTGTGTGTGTGTGTGTGTGTGTGTGTGTGTGTGTGTGTGTGTGTGTGTGTGTGTGTGTCTGAAAGAGAGAGAGAGAGATAAAGAGAGACAGATACTAGGGTATAGACCTGGGATATGCTACTTTCCTGTTCATGCTGGAAAAGTGATCTACCATTTAGAAATCATAATTTGATATGTTTTCAATTCTATTCCATTGGATCTGAGATCTGTTCTTGTGCCAGTAGCAACATGTTTTGATTACTATGGCTTTGTAGTAGAGTTTGAAATTTGGTATTGAGGGATGGGAAGGGGAAACAAAGGAGGAGACTACAATGCTTGATTATCTTATCATTATCTTGCTCATGTAATTGTAACCCCTCTGTACAGTATTTTCACAATAAAAAAAAAGAAATTTGGTATTGATATTCCTCCAGCACTGTTCTTTCTGTTAAGGATCAGTTTTGCTATTCGGGGTCTTTTATTGTTCCTTATGAATTTTTGGATTGCCTCTTCTATTTCCTTGAAGAATGAGGTTGGAATATTGATAAGTATTGCATTGAATTTGTAGATAGCCTTGGGAAGTATTTCCATTTTCACGATGTTGATCCTTCCAATCCAAGAGTATGGGAGGTTTTGCCACTTTCTAAGTTCTGTTTTGATTTCCTTTTTCAGGTTTTTAAAATTTTTATCATAGAGGTCCTTCACTTCTTTGGTTAATTAATTCCTAGGTATTTTATTTTTTGTGGGGCTATTACACATGGAGTTGCTTTCCTGATTTCAGCCACACTTTTCTCACTGTTGGCATACAGAAAAGCCATTGATTTTTTTTTTGGGGGGGGTCCAGTCATGGGGCCTGAACTCTGGGCCTGGGCACTGTCCCTCAGCTCTTCAGCTCAAGGCTAGCGCTCTACCACTTGAGCCACAACGCCACTTCCGGCTTTTTTTCCTGCTTATGTGGTGCTGAGGAATTGAACCGAGGGCCTCATGCATGCAAGGCAACACTCTACCACTGAGCCACCTTCCCAGTCCCAGCCATTGATTTTTGAGGGTTAATTTTATACCCCGCTACTTTGCCAAAGTTTTGAATCAGCTTGAGTAATTTGGGAGTGGAGTCCGTGGCATTCTTTAAATACAAAATCATGTCATCTGCAAAGAGGGAGAGTTTTACTTCATCTTTCCCTATTTGGATCACTTTTATGTTTTCATCTTGTCTTATTGCTGTGGCTAAGCATTCTAATACTAGATTGAAGAGAAGTGGAGAGAGTGGACATCCTTGTCTCGTTCCTGAGTTAAGAGGAAATGGCTTTAGTTTTTCACCATTAAGTATAATGCTGGCTGTAGGTTTGTCATATACAGTCTTTATTGTATTGAAGAATGTTCCCTGAATACCTAGTTTTTCCAGTACCTTCATCATAAAGGGGCGTTGTATCTTGTCAAATTCTTTTTCTACATCTATTGAGCTAACCATGTGGTTCTTATCCTTGCTCCTGTTAATGTGATGAATTATATTAATTGATTTGCGTATATTGAACCAGCTTTGCATCCCTGAAATGAATCCTGTTTGATTGTGCTGGATGATTTTTTGGATGAATTGTTGAAGTCGATTGGCCAAAATTGTGTTGAGAAGTTTTGCATCAATGTTCATCAAAGAAATGGGTCTATAGTTCTCTTTCTTTGATGAATCCCTGCCTGGTTTTGGGATGAGGGTTATGATGGCTTCATAGAATGAGTTTGGTAGTGAACTTTCTCTTTCAATTTCATTGAAGAGTTGGAGGAGTATTGGTGTGAGCTCTGCTTTGAAGGCCTTGTAGAATTCTGTTGTAAATCCATCTGGTCCTGGACTTTTCTTATATAGGAGGTCTCTTATTGCTGTTTCTATTTCAATGCTTGTGTTAAGATTGTTGAACTCATCTTGCTTTAGTTTCGGCATGTCAATATTTGCTAGCAAAAGGTCCATTTCTGCCAAGTTCTCAAACTTATTAGCATAAAGGTTTGAGAAGTATTCCCTTATAATGTTCTGAATCTTGGTTGTTTCTGTGGTGATGTTTCCATTCTCATCTCTGAGTTTATTTATTTGAGTTGATATTTGATTTCTGTTGGTTTTAGATTTGTACTTGTGAATGCAAATGAGCTTCTCTATCAATATGAATGGAAGCCCCCAATAGTTTTTTGTAATATAAAGAGAAATGGTACTCTCCACTGTAAGAAAGCAGATGAAAAGATTGTGCCAACAGATACAGAAATCTGTTTAAATTACTAAGAATTTAAATTAACTAAGAATTTTTGTAAAGTATTGATAGCCTTTCAGAGAGACAAGTGAATCTGGAATCTGCTCATATTGATCAATGTGGAGTCTGTGCATTAAATGGTAATGTTTTTTATGCCTCTGTGTGTGTGTGTGTGTGTGTGTGTGTGTGTGTGTGTGTATGTGTGTATGTGTTACTATTGGGGCTTCAGGGGACCTTGTGATATCACTCAGCTCTTTCATTCACGGCTCTCTCTCTACCAGTTGAGCTACATCTCTACTTCCACTACTTTTTTGTTGGTTAATTAGAGATAAAAGTCTCATAGATTTGTCTGCCTGAGCTGGCTCTGAACTACAATTTTCAGATATCAACCTCATGAGTAGCTAGGATTATAGGTGTGAGCCAACAGTGTCCTACTATGTCATGTTCTTATCAGAGCAAATTAGCCAATATGAAATCCCCTAGACTTGAGTAAGTTAATTCAGAAAATTTTAATTTCTCAGTCATAGAAAGTCCAATTCTGGTTTTCTTTGAGGGTAATTCTGAGTATTCCATCTTTGATCTCTGAATAGTAACCCAATGCCCTGGGATGCTTCTATTTAATGGATTCATGATCCTATATCCTGATACTCTCTCAGTCATCTGTGAGAAATTGACCTGACACCTAGTGCTTACAGAGCACCCTTTCTTTCATATTAATTTAGCAAGAACTAGTCATATTACCCACTCATGGCTGAAAAGAGAGTAGCAATAATACTATGATACAGTTGTTTTAAGTTCCTAAGTGTCTTCCACCAGTTGGTCCATTGGGAGTCCTGACTCCCCTAACAGTCCCAATATTAAACATACAAAGGAAGTGGGCTCTAGGACAGTTTTTTTTTGTCTTGTACATCTTATTATTTCAATGGGTCAACCTGTATCCTTATTTTAGCATTTTGTTACTTCCCTTCCCCTCCCCAAATTAGAAAAATGTATACATAAGATGTAGGGCACTGACATCAAATCCAGTGAAAACAGGGATCAGACCTTGGTGGAAGAACATACAAGAGAAACAAAAAAAATCACATAGTACATTTTAAATATGTTAAAACAATAGAAAGAAAAAAACACTTATGTCCCTATCTTGGGGTTGATTTCGCTTAATATCATGTTATATGGTCATTTGTACATAGCGTTTGACCTTTTATGCTTGTCATAGGCTTATACTAGTTATTGCAAATAAGGGAAACCATGGGACCTATATTTCTTTGGACCTGGGTTACTTCACTTAATATAATTTTTTCCAAGTCTTTCCATTTCCTAACAAATGGGCCATGCCATTCTCTCTGATGGAGGCATAGAATTCCATTGTATAAACATACCACATTTTCTTGATCCATTCATCTACTGAGGAGCATCTGGGTTGGTTCCATATGTTAGCTATGGTAAATAATGCTGTGATAAACATAGTTGTGCTGGTAGCTTTAGTATAGCCTTGTTTGTGATCATTTGGTTAAATGCCCAAGAGTGGGATTGCTGGGTCATAGGGGAGCTCTATGTGGAGTCTTTTGAGGAACCTCCATACTACTTTCCAAAGTGACTGAACAAGTGTACACTCCTACCAACAATGTAGTAGGGTTCCCTTCTGTCCATATACTCTCCTGCATCTGTTGTTATTAGAGTTCTTGATTGTAGCCATTCTAATTGGGGTGAGGTGGAATCTCAATGTTGTTTTTATTTGCATTTCTTTTATGGATAGAAAAGTTGAGCATTTCCTCATGTGTCTATTGCCCATTTTTATTTCCTCTTCAGAGAACTCTCTTTAAGTCTTTAGCCCACTTATTAATGGGGCAGTTGTTTCTTTGAGGATTTGTTGTTGGGGGATTTAATTTTTTGAGTTCTAAGTATATTTTAGATATTTGACCCTTGTAGGACAATTTTTTAAAACCCAGCCTGTCAGAGTTTTAAGCAAAGCTCATCATTTATTGATTGGTTGGTGCCTGTTTGGTAGTGGTTCCAAAATACTCTGTTTGTAACTTCTGCATCCAAGCATCTTTCTAAGCTCCATTTGCCAGTCATTGACTCTAGTTTACATGTATGGTCAGTATGTTCTGACTTTAATCTCATTCTCCTGTGAGAGCTCCTTTGGGCTTAATGGCTGTTACCTGCTTAAAGTTTTCCATATTCTCTTGCCATGATACAGACCTACTTTGCACCTATCAACTACAGTCCATTGGCATATTACTCCATGCCCATTCCATTCCCAAGTCTCCTTATCTTCAAAGAGAAGAGTCCTTTATTCCCTGTAAGGTGCACAGAAACATAATCTCCCTTGGTTTCCTGAGATCCTCCCATGATCCAAAAGGCCAGAAACAAGCTCCTAGTTTCCCTTTTACATTTTCTCCTTATCAGCCTCCTCCCAACAGAGATTTCCATCCTTACCTCATTAAAATCAGTCTAGTCAATATTATGTTTCCTGGGAACTCTGAACTCTATTAGCCAAAATAATGAACATGTCTCTGCTAATGTTTTAATGGTCTGCTCATCTCAGATGGCACATTTGCTTGACAGGTGGAGACAGCTAAAGATAAATCTCTGCAGCATTTGCTGCTGGTCTTTCAGTCACTACTGCCGTGTCAAACCATGCTATTCCTCCACAGTTGGTGACAGGCTCTGATTTATTCTTTCTTTTGTGCATTCCCAACTTCCTGCCTGTCTGCTGATAATTTACAATTTATATGCAAAGAATTTTCAGCATCTGATCATTAAAACTGGAGATACAACCCTGCATAATGTTGTCCTTGAAACTCTAATTACATGGATTGAAAATCTCGACTCAGAAAGCCAGAGACATTTTAAATGAGGAAACATTAAATACTGGCTTTGCACCAGTTTACATTTTCTTAAATATGACATAAGCATTTCTAACTCTTGCCGCTATTCACATTTAAATTGTGAGTTATATCTTGTGCTAGTAATTTAGCAGAGACTAGTGGGGAAAAAAGCAAGGAAATGAGGGGAAATAAATTAAGGCAGCTAGTGAGAGAGAAGAGAAGATGAACATATAGCTAGAGATCAGAGCAGCAGTCAGATTAAAAGAATAAAATATAAACTGATTTTCAAATGAGGAATGAAGAATAATGCAAGATGAATTCATCCAGTCATCCAGTAAGTAGTTGAGAAGAGAGAAACCCTGAGATTCTGACATGTGTGTAATTGTTATATGTTTGTTAGCATTATCAACTGAACGTAATATAGTGCTACCATACCTCAGTTCATCAGCTTTCCTAATTATACTTGTAAATTATAACTAAAGAAACAGATTATGGAAAAAAATAAATATGGACAGATGGGGTAGATTTCTGTTTATTATCTCTGACTTTCTTGTAGCTGTATTTCTGCAGATAGTTTGAGTACAGACATTGACCTCCATAATTCCTCTATAAATTATTGAGACTGGCTAGGAAATCCTTGCAACTCACTTGGAAATTAACTTCATAATACCATTCTACATTCTACATTCCTTATATGCATTCCTTAAGGCAAAGAAAAAACATCACTGACATGGAGATGTTGAACTTGGAGAAATGAGTTCCTATTAAAATCAAATTGTTTTTGTTTAAGATAGAACAGGATTAACAATGCTAAGAGACACCAGAATGCTTTGACATAAACTAAGTCAGATCACAGAGTTGTAAAATGTAAACATTGACCTCCAATAACTATGGCTATGGAACCATTGACTGCTGGCCTACTCATAACTGACACTGACTTTTTTTTAGCTTCCTGACTTTCTCCGGTGTTTTCTGTCACCATTATTGAGCCTGTGTGTGAGATCAGTTGTCATCAAAGAGATGGGTACAGATGACAGTCAAGATGGTGTGCAATCCAGGGCCAGTAGAGAGAACATTAGCAGAAAAGGCTAGAAATGTGTTTGTACTTTGAAACCTATTTTTATGCATGTTTCCAAGTGTATATGCTTCCATATTAATAACATATTAACATAGTAACAACTTATTATATGTGTGTACACTACATATGTAGGCTGTTACATGTGTATAAAATAAATAAAAAATTTAGTATAAACTAAAATGTGAATATACACGTGTGTATTTATATATACACATATATACATATATAATCATACTTAATCAATTATATGTAAAATATAGACATAAATTATATATAATACATTATTTATTTATTTGTGCTGGTACTGGTGCTTGAATTTAGGGCCTTAATGCTGTTCCTTAGCTTTCATTTCAGGCTAACTCTCTACCGCTTGAGTCATAGCTCTACTTCTGGCTTTTTTATGACTGGTTAAGGATAAGATTCTCACAAACTTTTCTACCTGGGCAGGTTTCTAATTTTCAGACCTCAGCCTCCTGGGTAATTAGGATTATAAGCATGAGCCACTAGTATCTATCTGTCTGTCTGTCTGTCTGTATCTGTCTGTCTACCTCCCCCCCGTCTCTCTCTCTCTCTCTCTCTCTCTCTCTCTCTCTCTCTCTCTCTCTCTCTCTCTCTCTCTCTCTCTCTCTCTCTCTCTCTCTCTCTCTCTGCTTGTTTATTTATTTAGTGCCAGTACCAAAGGCTTGAATTCAGGGCTTTATACTCTCACTCTGCTTTCTTTGTCCACAGCTGGTACTCTACCACTAGAACTAGCCAGACATTCGGTTGAACTGAAGAAGGAATTTTGCAGACCTTTTTACCTGATTTGGCTTTGAACCTTGATCCTCTAGTTCTCACAGCTCCTGTACAGTGAGTCACCAGTACAGTGAGCCACCAGCACCTGGCCATTCATGTAATATTTTAAACCCCTGCTTTGTGCCAAGCACTATGCTGAGCATTAAGGATATAATAGTCAAAGACACAAGTCCTATAATTAAGGCTCAGAATATAATTTATTTATTTATTTTTTGGTGGTAATATGGTTTGAATGTAGGGCTCTCTACTTCCCAGGCAAGAGGCACTTGAGCCACACCCCTAATCCTGACAAGTTAATTTTTATTTATTTATTTATTTAGTTAGTTTTGTAGATTGTGGGGCCTGCACTCTGGGCCTGGGTGCTGTCCCTCAGCTCTTCAGCTCAAGGCTAGTGCTCTACCACTTGAGTCACAGTGCCACTTCCAGCTTTTTCTGTTTATGTGGTGCTAAGGAATCAAACTGTGGGCCTCATGCATACAAGGCAAGCGCTCTACCACTGAGCTACCTTTTCAGCCCCATGACATATCAATTTTTAAAGTGATGCATGTTTATACCCTAGTCTAGTATGCACACTGTAAATGAGGATATAAACCTTATTATTTCAATTTTCCTTTAAAACTAGATTATATTTTACAATATATTAATGGCATGTCCAATAAAGTGAAACTTCTACAATCAATTTGTATTTGCTAAGGAAAGGATAATGATTTTTCTCATAAAACTTGATGAGTTATATGTTTCATTTCACCCACTGTATGTAGAGAATAAAACATTGTTATATGAACTGAATAGCAAAGTATTGTTATTTCTGAGGTTAGATCATGGCCCAGAAGTTTCCTTAGTAAATAACAGTAGTGGCATTATTAATGATATATTCCTACTTACAGTTCTAATATATGTTTGCAGACACCCATGTATATATAGAAGTTATGAGTTTTTTCCTTGAATTAAAAAGAAAAGGAAAGATAAGATAGACTTGTTTATAAAAATTTATGAACCTTCATCTATTAAATATCTAAGTCAGATGAAAGTAATTCAATCTTTAAATAAGAACAACTCTTAATAAAATATGTATTCTCTAAAGTGATATTTTTGTTTAAAATCATTAAAAGTGTTATTAATCATATGCTGTACCTACAACATAATTCCTTTTTGGGTCCGCTTGTGGGGCCTAAACTCTGGGCCTGGGCGCTGTCCCTCAGCTCTTCAGCTCAAGGCTAGCACTCTACCACTTGAGCTACAGCGCCACTTCCAGCTTTTTTCTTTTTTGCTTATGTGGTGCTGAGAAATCGAATCCAGGGCCTCATGCATGCAAGGCAAGCACTCTACCACTGAGCCACCTTCCCAGCCCATATTTATGAATTTTATAACAAGATCAATTAAATTTTTTGTATAGCAAATCACAGTGAGCAAATCAAATAATGAACTGAATCTGAAATAAAGTAGTGAATTTAGGTTTTTTTCCCCTGAACAACAATTAAAATAGATTGTTTCTTTATATGCATATTAAACTATGTGCCTGTAAAAAAATTTACATATACAGTTTCTTTATATCAATATATTCTTCTTTAACTGTAATTAGCTAAATTTTAGAAAAAAATCCACATAGGTATTTAAATATATTCATCTAAATTTCCTTCTTGTGATTTTATTTTCCTTTTCACATTTGAACTTTTTATTTATGTAGAAACAGTGAATTTATCAAGTCATCAAGAAAAAAATGATAGTTTTACAGTGTCATGATGAAATGTTCATGAGACATTTAGTTGGTGAAGTTCTTTGAAGTACATGAGACAAGGTTAGATACCATTGGACATCCTTGCTCCTTTAGATGACTGTTAAAGCCATATTATGTTGCATTTTATTGTCATCGAGATAAAAATTAGAGAGTTTTGTTCAGCCTAAGCTCCACAACTTTCCATTTATGTGTGTTTACTACTCATGGATGGCATTCTATCACTTGAGCCATGCCTCCAGTCTGGCATTTGCTTGGTAATTTAAGCTGGAATCTCACAGATTTTTCTGCTGACTTCAAGCTATGATCCAACAGACTCAGTCTCCTGAGTAACAAGGATGGCAGGTACGAATCACTGGTGCCTGGTGTAAACAAAGCATTTTAGATAAAATAACTCCAGAAAGGAAAATCCATAAAATTCATTATTTTCTGACAAATTTGATGTTTTTTGCATTTGATTCTCCCTTGTCATCATCCTTCTGGTCTTTTTTTTTTTTTTTGAAGATTTTTCATTTAATTCAATGAGCTGCATTAAGTGTTTGACTTTTTAGAGCAGGTTAAAGGTTCCCAAAACATTCTTCAGTCTACTACAGAGTTCTAATATGTCATGTAGTTAATGACCATTACTTGGAGAGCGCAATTTATCTGAAGTAAACCTTTTTTTTTTTGAGGTCAGATAATAAAAGGGCTTTTCATGGTCAAGGATTTTGGGGTTCCTTCTAGAAAACTCAGCAAATTGTAATGTATATATATATATATATATATGTACATATATATATACATATTCCAAAGCAGTTTTATTTACCCTGTATGATTTAAAGCCAACATTCTCAAATAGATTATATAACACAGGATAAACTTGATTATGCCAATTATAGTTGTAATTTAAATGACTTAAGTCACAGGAGCCATTTACACAACAGACCATATAACTAAATAATTATATTTTCCAAATTTTGAACAAAAGCATCAAATTAAACATAATAAATAAAATGCCACAGTAAAAACAAGCTAAAATATTATGATAGACTTGAGATCAAGAATATCCAATATATCAGTACTATAGACTTCTCACATCATCTATTAAAAGAAAAGATCTTCACAAAGACTAACAAAATCACACCTAATTCTTATGTCTCTTTTCCTAGAAGAGGTAATGACATCACTGCATATATTTTATTTGATTTCTTCTGAGAATTTATACCTGTCACATAATCAATTCTCAGTGAATAATATTACAAATAGTATTAAGCAGGATATATATAATCATTTTCTTAACCATAAGAAGATAAAAACAATCTTCTGTTATTATTATTTCTGTTTGCCAGTGGGAAATAGACATGATTGCTGCTATGGATAGCATGTATTGTGTCCTCCAGAGACTTCAGAAGGCAGTGTTCAGTTACTTTCTCACTTCTTATACCAGGAGAATAATAACTATGTTTCGTTCCCTGTAAGATTCAAGTATAACTTGCCCAGATGACATTTTTACAGAAAAAAGTTTTAAATTCACCAATATTAATATTTCATATAAATAAAACTAATTAGCTTAAAAACTATTCTAACTCATGATCTCATGATTATCACCATTTGCCTTAAACTTTGAATACAGTGATTACTCTCAGCTACAAAAAATAAACTAAACAATGAAATACTCCAGCCCTATATATGCAAGGTAGATGAATATGTGAAGCTTATTAGAGCTTCTCTAAACCAGGGGTTATTTTTAAGTTTTTAAATTTTTACATCAAATATAACAAATATTTTTACATTTTGATGACAATCTTAATAGTCAATCTTTAAATCAATCTTTTATAATTGTAATTGTTCAAATTTTTATTTATTTTTATTTTTTATTTTCAGGTAGTTGTACAAAGGAGTTACCATTTAACAAAGCAGTTTATGAAAACAATGCATCTTGATCAATGTCATAACTTCCAACTTTCTCACCTATTCCTCTCCTACCCACCTCTTCCCTTACTCTTCTTAATTTTGTAAGATATACATTAGATTTATGTATTCATTTTGCCTCTCTTCTCCCTTTCCACTTGACCCCATTTCATGGTGTTTATTTTGTTGAACTTAGACTTTGCCTTTCTGAGGGATTACATTATTTGAGTCCTCCCTTGAATCTGCCATATATCCATTAATACATTGGTATTTACTTGTATCCCACCCAAAATATTTACTTTTGAGTTATAAGCTAAATCTAGCTTCCATATAAGAGGAAACATACTTGTCTCTCTGGGTTCTAACCCATTTTGCTTATAATTTTTTCAGGTCCTTCTATTTCTTTACAAATGGTATGATATCATTCTTTCTTATGGATAAGTGTCTCTTAGACTCTTCTTCCTAAGCTGACGTTGAACTGTGATCTTCAGATCTCTGCCTCCTAAGTAGCTAGGACTACAAAAATGAGCCACCGTGTACATATGGTATTATACATGTTATATGTATGTATATATATATATATATATATATATATATATTTGAGAATGAAAATTTCTAATCTCTCTTATGACCTCCCTAGTAGCTAGTATCATATCTCAACCAGCTGTTCACTCTCTGGTTGCAGTGACTGCTAATTTCTGATTACGTTACTGGGTAAAATGCTACTTGTCTTATAACATGTATTAACTTTAAAATGGACTACTATAATCTTTTATATTTAAAAAATTAATTTGAAATAGTCCATGTAACTAAATGGCTTTTCTTGCTGTGTTATATTGATAAATGTTGCTTATTCCAAAAAAAGATGCCATGGGTGCCTATTAAAAGAAGAGATGACAGAGGGGGAAATACAGGCAAAATGGAACAAACAATAGTAAAAGCCATAAATTATGAATATCAGTTGTTTTCTAGTGTGCAGGAAAAGATTTCTTAGAGGCTAGCAATCAAGGAGGAAATAGTTAACCAGTACCAGTGCTCTTCCTCTTACACTTACATATTTCAGTTCTTCGTTTGACAAAATCAGGTCAGGAATGATGAGGTCTTTTTCAAAAGAGAAGAAGGCCTTTTCTATGTAGTTTTTCAGACTCGACTTTTGCCAGATGACATCCTGAGGCTATTGGTCCTGCTCTATCAGTCTTTTTCTGGGGAAAGGGAAAGAGTACATGCACCCTTTTCTTGGAAGTTATCTGTAACTATTTCTTGGGAACATTGTTTTCCTCTAAAGAAGCAAAATGAGACTTAGGGCAGACAAAGCTGAGCTTATCGCCACCAATTTATTTGAGCTCAAAAGAAGAAAGGAAAAAAGGAGCCAGATAGGAGAGTATCTCATTAAATGAAGAAAACCAAAGATTGTAGAGTTTTATTTTTGCTGATTCCTCTCATGAAATAAGTTGTACCTTAATAATGTGTGAATCAAAATAGTTTCTCTTTCTTTCGGGTAAAGGAAAAGTCCATAGTAATGAAAATTATATTCATTGTAGTTATTCTGATAGAATTATTAAACACTATGCATGTGGCTGAAGCTAATTCTCACAGTAACTATCTGGAAAGATGTTAATTGACCATTTCTCAGTCGAGAAAACAGAGATTAAGTCATTTAAAATCACATAGCTTGTTAAGTACTGGGAGTCAAGTTGAATGAGACAGCTGCATCTCAGAAACATTATGTAGGACCAGTAAAGTCAGATACAAAGGAGAATATGTTAAATGGTTTTATTTATATGAAGTTATAAAACATAAAAAATTTAATCTACAGTGATACAAATCAAAGATGATGAGGGACCCACTTCCAGGGAGCATGTTAACTCTGGAATAATAGGTATTATCTGTTTTTTAAATTGTGGTAATAAACAAATATATTTGTCAAAGCTCATTGAACTAGGTGTAAAGTGAATTATTTTACTGCATATAAATTTTAATAAAATAAGATTGGTTTTTAAATTAATGATCCTGCCAATATAGCAAACTTTCTCTTCAAGGAGCTGCTGCCATCAAGAAAATAACTGACTGTAATGACAGAAGCAGAATGAGACAGAGAACAGAAGCACAGAATTGCTTACACTAAAGCAAAAGCCATTTAGCTTCCTTTTTTTTTTTGCAACATCTAAATTAGTACTTCCACATTGTTTGTTTAACTATTTGGTGTTTTACTGTATTTAATAGAGACATTTTTACCGAAACTGCATGTAAGTAGATAGTATCATCAAAGTGAAGAATCCAGATATGTGAGTTTATTTCTTTTAAATTATCCAAGAAAAGACATTTCAGACACTTAGAATATCTATATGATCATTTTGTTTATTTTTACTTATATGTGTAGACATTTTATGTATACAGAGAGACTTATTTTTTTTCGGTTGTGCGCTTGAACTCTGAACCTGGGGCACTGTTCCTCAGCTCTTCAGCTCAAAGCTAGAGCAGTACCACTTGAGCCACAGCACCACTTCTGGCTTTCTGGGTGGTTTATTGGAGATAAGAGTCTCACAGACTTTCCTGCCCAGGTTGGCTTTGAACTGCAAACCTCAGATCTCAGCCTCTCGAGCTAGGATTACAAGTGTGAGCCACTGTCCATCTTTACAGAGAGACTTTTTATTATAAAGGTGTTGTGTAGAAGGGTTAGAGTTACATAAGTATGGTAATAAGGACATTTTTTTGAAGTGTTACCCCCTCCCTCATTTTCTCCCACCCAATGTCCCTCCTCGCAAGTTGTAAAGTTCATTTCTGACGTAGTATCTAGTATCACTTTTGCATTGGTTCACCCTTTGTCCCACCGTTTCTGTGATTTCCCCTTCTCTTCCCCAAATCTGATAAGCTTATATACAAGACAAGAGGTACAGAAATAAAAAAAAAAAGTGAAAAAGAAATAATTACAAACAATACACTAAAAAAAAAAAACCTCTTGTTTCCATTTCTTGGAGCTCATTTTGGTAAGCATCATTTTATATGGTCACATGCATATAACTACTGAGCTATTGTGCTCCTCTGCTAAGAATATCTTAGACATATTCTAGTTATAACAAATAAGGGAAATCATGCAACCTATGATTCTTTGAGTCTGGCTTGCTTTGTTTAATATAATTTTTTCTAAGTCATTATGTCTCCTTACAAATGGGGCAATGCCATTCTTTCTGATGGAAGCGTAGAATTCCATTGTGTATGTATACCACATTTTGTGGATAAATGCCCAGGGATTACTGGGTCATAGGGGAGCTCTATGTGTAGTCTTTTGCGGAACCTCCATACTGCTTTCCAGAGTGGTTGAACATGTTTGCATTCTACCAACAGTGTAGTAGTATTCCCTTTTGGCCACATCCCTGCCAGCATTTGTTATTATTGATTTTCTTAGTAATGGCCATTTTTTGGGTGAGGTGGAATCTCAATGTAGTTTTGATTTGTATTACTTTTATGGTCACAGATGACATTTCATGTGTCAAATGGCAATTCTTATTTTTTCTTCAGAGAATTAAAGAAAGGCTTTATTGGCCACTACTTTGCTTCAATCTGGTAGGAAATGCATGTTACAGAATTAATATCAGCCATGTCAAAGGGACAAACTAACTGCCATCCTTAGCATCAATGTTCTGTCTAGTAAACTCATTTCACACAATAATTTTTTGGGAAAAAAATCTCGTGTGGAAAAGTTAGTTTTCAAAGATATTTGCCATCTCTTGCCTAAGAAATTAAGGTTTAACTTGTTCAAATGTAACTAAATTTATTCAAATGGAATAGAATTACCCAAAGATAGTATAGCTATTAGCCAAAAGTAACTATTATTTTGGATCTGACTTATGCCAAAGATTATTTGCAAAAGATCAATAGGAATGTGAAAAGATATTTGTTATAATTAGTCATTAGGAAAATTTAAATTAAGACCATATAGATGTACCACCACACACCTACTAGAATGCTAATATAGAATAAAGAAAACAAGTATGGGGAACAAAGCAAAATGAACAACAAACATGCAACTAAAGTTGAAAATGACAAGTGCTGGCAAGGTTGCAGAGTGACTGCAACTGTCTGATTGGGATGGCAAGAATGAAAAAGGTGCAGCCACTCTGACCAGCAGTTACTCAATTTTGCATAAAACTTTTTTTTTTAATTGTGAAAATACCATACAGAGGGGTTAAAATTACTTGGGCAAGATAGTGAGTACATTTCTTATCAAGCATTGTTGCCTCCTTCTTTGTTTCCCCATACCATCCCTTCCCCTCTCCAGGCCCCAACCTCCACACCACCCTACCACCACCTCCCCCCATCCCCCCACCTCCGACCCTGCCAAAGTTGTAAAGTTCTTTTTTCGACATAACGTCTTGTACGTCTCATTGTAATGGGTCCACCTGTAACCCTATTTAAATGATTTGTTTTTTCCCTTCCCCTCCACAAATTATATCAACAACAAATATAGTGAAAGCAGAGTTTATACCATGGGGGAGGGACATACAAAGCAACAACTTTTAACAAGTATGTCTTTTATATATTCATGGTGTTGCTGATGTGCCTTGAATGTTACAGGTTTTCTGTAAGTATATTTTAGAAAAAAGGAGTGAATAGACAAAGGAAATTTAATTCTGTTTCACACATTTAGGAATAGGAACCTTGAAAAATTTATTTTCTCTGCAACCCCAAGAAGTGATAGAACATTACAGTTCTAGAAATTCATTGTAGTCCAGCAATAACATTATTAAGCATGTATCACAGAGCAATGAATGTTTTATGTTTATGTGAAAACTTATAGACAAATGCTCATAGCAGCATTATGCTTAGACTCGAAATGTAAACAGCAGATTTCCTTCAGTAACTAACTCAACTAGTGAATCAATACCTTGGAATATAAATTAGCAATGGCAAGAAAAGTATGAACCTAACAACCTGGATAAACCTTCAGAGATTTTACTGAGTGATAAAGCCAATCCACAAAAGTCATGCACTATAAGATTCTATTAATACAACATTGTTGAAATGACAAGATTATCAAAATGGAGAGCTTTTTCACTTTAGTAGTTGATAGTGGTCAATGTTGGAAGAAAGCTGGTTGAGAATTGGATATGGATATAAAAGAGAATATAAGGAATCACTTTGAAGATAATGGAATTAATCTGCAACAAAGCCAATAGCCATTTTGTGCAAGCTGTGGATAGGTTCCAATAATTTGGTAAGATGTTGTCATTGAGAGTCAGAGACAAGGGTATACAGGATTATGCATCTGTTGTTATTTCAAAATAAAAAGTTCTATTTTAAATGCATATCATTTCATCTTTCCTTGTAACAGTTATTAATAGCTTCCATATTGTGAAAAATACAAAATTCTTCATTATTGTCTTGTACGACTTATAGGATCTGGCCCTTGACATCTAATTCTAATTCATTTCTTACTGTTTTCCCTTTAGCTGGCTTTGCAGCTATCCATACTTGACTTTTTTTCTATTTTTTAAATACTGTAATGCTCTTCCCAACTCAAGGCCTTTCCATATGATCTTTCCATCCACTGCATACTCTTCCTGGTGCTTAGTATACTTGATTTCCCCTTTTACGGTCCTTTATATCACTTGCTCCATGTCGTTGCAAGTGGACACTGCATCAGGGAAATTTTGTATAAAATTTATCACAAAAAATTCACTCATTTATATTTACTAAGTAGGTAAGTGAATATTGCAAAAGCAGAATACTACATTGTGAGCAATAGTGGTAAATAGTATGTAATGTCCATTATATATTATATATACAGGAAAATATTGTATACAGTTTTGGTGATAACTCATTTCTATTACTGTAAAATTTCTACTTATTTCTTTTAAGCTATTTTATTGAGAAATTAAGCACTATTGACATATCCTTATCAGATCCCAACAAAGCTGAAGCATTATAAGGAAACAGAAGGCTAATTATTTCCAAAATTCGTACTAATGCTTTGAAATTGAAGAAGTACAATAAGTAGTCCATTAAATGATCTCAGGTTTATGTGCTTCCATTTCTTTGTTACTTGATTGATAGTCTTCATTGGAAAAAAATGTCATAGGATTGCTTCTCATTCAGAATACTCAACCTCTATTTTACTCATTTTTTACATAATTTTGCTAGAATGTGTCTTGCACGCTATAGGCCTTCCTATAATGTGTTTTCCATTTTTTAATTAAGTTTTTTATTGTGAGAATATGGTACAAAGTGGTTACAGTTACATGAGCGAAGTAATGAGTACATTTCTTATCTAGCATTGTTGCCTCCTCCTTTGTTTTTCCCCTACCATCCCTTCCCTCCCACCTCCTCAGCTACACCCTTCCACCTCCCTCCCCCACCTCCACCTAAATTGTAAAGTTTGTTTTTTGACATAGCATCTTGTACATCTCATTGTTGCAATGGGTCAATCTGTATCCCTATATTTAAACAATTTGATTTTCCCTTCCCGTCCCCAAATTATACCAACATCAAATACAGTGAAAACAGGGGTTATACTGTGGGGGAGGGACATTGCAAAGCAACAAAAAAATCATGTGGTACCTTATAAATACGTTAGAAACAATAGCAAGCTAGAAAAACCACTTGTGTCCTTATCTTGGGGTTCATTTCGCTTAACATCATCTTATCTGACCTTTTCTGCTTGTCCCAGACATATACTAGTTATTGCAAATAAGGGAAACCATGGGACCTATGTTTCTTTGGGCCTGGCTTATTTCACTTAATATAGTTTTTTTTCCAAGTCTTTCCATTTCCTAACAAATGGGGCAATGCCATTCTTTCTAATGGAGGCATGAATGAATAATAAACATTTCTATTCTCACATATTTATGAGTAAGGCCCTTTGACACATTTATTTTTTTCTGAAACCCCATGGAGCCATATTTTTAGATATTCTTAAGAGGAGTCAATGAGAAATATGCATGTCTTCTAAGGACACACATATTTTTTTCACACATATTTATTAAGCCACATCCCTAACTAAATTCTAGAGGTACACAAAGATCTTCTTTTTGCCCACTATACAAATAACTCATTTGTGTTTGCTGCAATATATTTTTATGAATAGGTGATAAGCTTTTCAATATTCCAATTCATTGCTTTTGACAGATTTCCACACACAGGAATAAGAGGGTGAAGTAATAGGTAGTTTTCTTTCCAGTTAGGGATTGGATAAGTGAAACATTGACTCATAGGAAATTGGAACATCTCATAAGATTTACTTCACTTTATCATATTTTTAATGTTTCCTTTTCTCCAATCATTTTGGTTTTATTGAAGTAAAATTAAATGAAAAATATTCAAGGCATTTTCGGCTACTAAATGGTTGTTGACAGAGAAGACACAAGCAAACAATTTCTCTGTATGAATATCTAACCATACATGTGAGCATCAGCATGAGTGTTTAGGCTAAAGATAAATATACTGAAAACACTTAGAGAAACAAAGACAGTTTTTTCTCAGACCTAAGCACCCTTGAGAATCACATGGAGCATTTGTTAAACGACAAGATTTGATTCCAGAAGAACAAGGTAGATACAAGACGTTCCATTTCTGAAAGAGAACACCAGGAGATGTTGGAGTCAAGACACACACTAAACCAGCCAGTTAGTCATATAACCAAAACTAGAGAAAGGGGCTGTTTGTTGGTAATCTCCAAGTTGAAATTTAGGTGAAAAACAGAGGGAAGCTTTGAGGTGAGGTTGGAGCTGGAAAGCCTACATTTTCCTTTGGAGGGAATTGTGACCTCTCTGAAGACAGAGCATGAATGTGAAACTAATAAAGTGTATGATGAGTCAGAGGATAATGGTGATGAGTCACGGAAAATGTAGCTCTATACTTAAGCAGAGACATAAAAACAACAGTGCAGTGTGACGTGCATAGAACGTCAGACCAGAACTTAAGATTTCTTTTATTGCATCTGAACCTTTAAGCATTTTGTCCTAGGGAGACAACCAATTGTCCTTAGCATCGGAAAACAAAATTATCAGATGTTTTAAAATAGAACATGTGATGTGTAAACGCATTACAGTAATAGTGCTGATAGTCACTTCTGATTGTTTACCTAATATCTTCCTTCCCAACAGAGCCATAATATACTAATAATTGAGGACAAAATAGAATATTAAATAAAGTAAATTGACCTGAACCTCAGAGATAAATAAAAAGAGAAAATAACTTGTGTGCAAATATAACAGTGAAATACTCCTCTGTATAACTAATATAAGCTAATAAAAAGTGAGAGAGGGAGGGATAGAGAAAAAAAATTAGTTTTGTTTCTAGAGGGGGCAGGTGTTATAGATGGTAGCTGTGTGCTCTGTTATAAAATTGTATTCCCAGGCTCCTTTACAGTTGTATGGATCTTGATGACCACGCGATACATAATTAGTAGTATACTGTATAGTTTTTTGGAAGTCCTACTCTTCTACTGACCTAAAAAAGTGAGAGGCAGGATTGGCCATTTTTTTTCCCCTCCAGTAAAGCCTGGATACTAAGGAACCATCCTTGAGGACATTAGAACAAAATCCGTAAGGGAATATGGAAGAAAACTGTGAGTTGTTGGCATTAGGGAGCATCCAATCCAAATCAGCTCTGGATTGCCGAACACAGATTTCTGGAGCCTAATAAAAACATTCACTTAGTTAAACAGCTGCTCTATGTGCTTGCTATATGGAGCCAAACAAAATTCCTCTGAGATAAGATTTATTTACTCTGTACCAGCTACCTTCCTAATAATTTTGTGTGCATTGTTACACATTACTTCTGACAGTAATTACTTCTGACAGAAAAACAATAGTATTTTTAATGAAACTTTAATTATGCTAGGGGAAATTTACTTTGGTAAATTTGAATTCCTTTTATATTTTAACCTGTTTTGACATCTACTTTATAGTGATATTATACATGCATATATATATAAACAAAAATTACCTGTATATGTATGCATATATAAATAAAAAGTTATCTGTATATGTATGCATATAGTATATTATATGTGATAATATATAGTATATAACATATATAGTATATAATATTATACATAGCATATTATATATTATATAACACACACATATAAGTTCCCACCTCCTGTTGGAATACAAAACTGGTAAATGTTCTTACAAAAGTACCTTTGTAATCCTAGATGAGATCTAGAAGATCATGATTTAAGGTCACAGAAAAGTCTGAGAGACACCATCTCCAAAACAGCCAGTAAAAATATAGGCTAGGCCCATGTCATAATTATAGAGTGGCAGACAAGCAAGCCAAGCAAACTTGAGATCCTGTACCACAGTACCAGAAAATATAAACTTAGAAACTCCTGTTTTCATCATTGTAACATGGATGTAAAACTGTAGAGACCGACTCACTAGAATAAAAATTTACTCATGATAGGTATTGTCAGTATAGACCTCTTACGTATCTTTAAATTAATAATCAATTTCAGTAGTGCGGTTTCATTATTTTTTAAATTTTAATTGCCTACCATAAAAGTCTCTCTGATGTTTCTTCCTTTCTTCTTTAGAGAAAAGTTATTAGAATATTAAATAAAGCAAATTGACCTGAACCCCAGAGATAAATAAAAAGAGAAAATAACTTGAAAAGAAATGTTTCACACCACCTAGAATTTATTTGCAACTTGGATATGAGGGTGGAAGGTTAGGATCCTGGTAGATAAATCTAATTTTAAATTAGATTTTAATATCTGCCTGGGATTCTAGTTAATTATACTCAAAGTAACTGATAATTTCTTTGGCACTCAGTGTTCCAAAAGATCATTACTAAAGCACAACTAATGGTGTTAATGAATCCCACTGCCAACTTCCCTATTGGAAGAGGACCACAAGACATAATTAAGGTCAGACTATAGAAACATCAAATTAAAAAAAAATCTCAGCGTATCTAGTTTAATATACTAGTTTATAAATGAAAACAATGTCACCGAGAGGTATAAGTCACTCCTGCTAATGTCTATACCAGGGCTAGAATCACAGGCTTATTCTAACTCTAGCTTAGAGGTCTTTCCAGTCTGCCGTGGTCTCCTGTGAAAGATTCCTAGGCTCACCTACTTAGCCTGCTAAAAAAAAATAATCATAGACTGTGTTGCTCAAACAACAGACCATTATTTCTAACAATTATATAGACTTGTAAGTCTAAGGTTAGCTCATTCATTTTCCAGAGCTTCCTTGGCTCTTGTTGCCTGGTAGATGCCAGTTTTCTCACTCTATCCTCACACAACAATGGAGCGCTGCATGGAGTAGAGAAAGGACATTAATTCCATCATGAGGGCTTCGCTGTTTTGACCTAACTATCTCCCAAATTCCCAATACCCAAATACTTTAAGAATTAAAAGTCTCAACATAAGAATTTGGGAAAGGACAGAATTCAGTGTATAGCAACTTTCCTAGTGTTTTTTCACACTATAAATCTCACTAGATGTGTTTAATTTTGTCATTCTAGGCCAAGCAGTTGATGACCTAAAATCAAACCCTCACCCTATATGTACTAAAGTATGTATCTTTTCCCCAGTTAACAGAAAAATCAACATTCCCCTGAGGAGAAGCCACCCCGTGTGCACAGAGCTGCTCCCTGTTCACACAATTCCACACATGAAGCGACTAGATCAGGGAGGAGAGTTATCACAGGAGGTGGGTTAACTCATTTGCAACCCACTTTCCAACAACTGCTCCTTTACCAAATTTAAGGTACATATGAGAGTGATGGCATAAATCCCAGATCTGAGATCAGCTGGTATATCAAAAGAGGCAGTAGACCTAGGTGTCTAGGTGCTGGCCAGCAATCAGGTCCATTTGGGGCTTGATTATTCATATTTAAATTTATATTAAGCAAGCATGAGTTTTCTTTTTTGTCTTGTTTTGTTTCTTATACAGTATTGTATCTCAGACTCAGGGCCTGTTGCTCAGTTTGCTCCCTCTACCACAGCTAGCATTCTACTATTTTAGCTTTGCTCCAGTGTGGAATTTTGCTGGATAATTGGAGATGGTGTCTCAGAGATTATTCTGCCTGGGCTGGATTTGAACTTAGATTCCATGATCTCAGCCTCCTGAGTAGCTAGAATTACAGGTGTGTGCCATAGGCAGACTGTTTTCTTTTTTTCTTAATAAGTTTCTTATTCTGTCTGTGGTTTGATTTTGTTTTTCAATCTGTAAAATAGATCTAATAGTATAAACTACGGAAGAGATGGAGGAATCCAGTGACTCATGAAGATGCCTTGATCCAAAATGCTGTCCACTCAGTTAAGATCAAGGCTCAAATAAATCAAAAGTTCTTTGTCCACTTCTCATCAAAGATGAACTCTTTATCTATTTATGTATTGATGATGGTCACTAAGATTAGTTCCATAATTCACCTACTAGGAATAAATAGCACAATGATAAATTGTGGGGATGGTGGTGTCTCTGAAGGAACTTTTTTATTGGAAAGGTGATGAACTGGATCGGGGTGGGAGAGGCGGTGGTCAGGTCACAGTTACATAGGTAAGGCAATAAGTGCATTTGTTTTTAATCATTGTTACCCTGTCCTTCTTTATCTCCCATTTATCCCTCCTGTTCTCCCTTCCAAGTTGTAATGTTCAGATCCCACATAGTGGGATAGTGTTGCTGTAGTTTATTAGTTGTTCAGCTGTATCTGTGATTCCCTTTCCATTTCACATAATGCATTGCCTATTATTGTCTATTATGCAAAACCCGAGGTACCAAAAACTAGGAGAAATGAAGAAAGAAAAAAAAACAATAGAGGAAAAAAAGAACGAACTATAAACAGGGTCTAATGAGAATCTCTTGTTTCCATAAGTTGTAGTTCATGTTAAAATGCTTCATTATATATAGTCCTTTGCACTAAACACTTGGTTGTTGAGATCCCCTGTTAAAAATAGCATATTCATATTCTAGTTCTTACAAATGAGGGAAATCATACAACCTGCTTTTCTCTGGGTCTGGCTTACTTCACTCAATATAATCTGTAGTAACTTTGACCTTGATTTTTTAAAAGATATATACCGGGTATAGTATACCAAGATCAATAGAAGTTCTGTTTTTAATTTCTTGAGGGACTTCCATACTTATTTCCATAGTGATTGCACTAATTTACATTTTCACCAGCAGTGAGTAATGGTTCCTTTCCCCACATCCCAGGTTCCAATTCTTTCCCAATATTTTGGGTGTTTTTTGTTGTTGTTGTTTGTTCTGTTTTTTTTGATGATAACCATTTTGACTAAAGTGAAGTAGAATTAGAAATATCATTATGAAAGTTTTCACTTTGTACAACTAATATCTGGACATATAAAATGAGCAGATGAAATGTTCATATTTCTTTTTTTAATGTTTTTTATTGTGAAAATACTGTACTGAGGGGTTACACTTACATGAGCAAGGTAATGAGTACATTTCTTATCAAGCATTGTTGCCTCCTCCTTTGTTTTCCCCTCCCTCACCTCTACAACTACACTCCCCCCCACCCCCGGCCTAAATTGTAAAGTTTGTTTTTCAACAGTGTCTTCTACATCTTATTGTTACAATGGGTCAATCTGTATCCCTATTTAAATATTTTGTTTTTTCTCTTCCTCTCCCCAAATTATACCAACATTAAATACAGTGAAAAGGGGTTATACTATGGGGGAGAAACATACAAAGCAAAAAAAAAAAAATCACATGATATGTTAAATACATTAGAAACAATACCAAGAAAGAAAAAGCCACTTGTGTCCCTATCTTGGGGTTCATTTCGCTTAACTTCATCTTATCTTACACAATTTTTCCATGGATTAACTTGGAGATTTCTAAGTGGTTTAATCTTTCTGTTCTCTCATCCTCTTTTATTCTGATGATTTGGAGAAGAGGAACTACAGATCATTTTTAGTCTCTGCTGGAATGTTCTTCTATTGTCTATGTCCCCAAAGCATCTTCTCAGATATATGGCTTTTGTGGGGAAGGAGAATGTTATCTTTCAAATATCCAGGAATATTATCATTTTCTGCCTTTGGACAGAACCCTTTGGAAATGTTGGTAGTGATGAAGCCCTCTTCTTAAGCCCACTTCTTAAGGACATATTCCAGAAGATGTATTGAAAACACTTTTGAAAAAAAATTGGCTCAGTTATAATTGAAGAAAAAATGTGTTAAATAATCAAGTGGCTTGTGCTCAATATCCAAGGAAAAGACATATTTATCCTCCACTATTTTTCCTTTTTAGGTGACTTTAGACTTCCTGAGTTATGCAGAATGTGATAATATTCTAAGTTAGCTAGATCCCTCTTAAAGACATGCCAAATTTCAAAGAAAAGTTAGATCATTATGCATTTCCAGCATAAAAAATGTTGAGGGGCACTGAAAACCATGCCTTAAAAAGTGGAAGAGATGTGGGGAGGGAAGGGATGGTAGGAAAAAACAAAGGAGGAGGTAACAATGCTTGATAGGAAATGTACTCAGTACCTTACTCATGTAACTGTAACACCTGTGTACAGTATTTTTACAATAAAAGCATATGTGTATGTGTAATAGAAATCATCATGCAGTTATCACTTCAAAATCCATATAACACAAATGTTTAGTTCTTGTTTAAGCTGTCTGCCTAGGTTATAAATTTAAAAATGATTTAAGCAGAGGCCGTATGCCTGCTGTGTGAAGCAGCTAGACTCTTTTACTTTAATGACTAGTTTGTAGAACCTGGTCAACTTTCAGGTCAATGTTTTTGGTATTATTTCTGCTACTCACTCAGCTCAACCTTGCCTTAATGTCATACTCTCTATGTACTATCACTAGTCAATATGGAATAGCATCTAGGAAATGAAAGTCCTGCTAGACCCTCTGAGCTCCATTTATTGTCCATTAAGTGGCTGCATGAAATTGCTTACTTCTAGGGTTCCATTTAGAGTTTAGTTAGGGCTTCCTCATTATCAGGCCCATGGTTAAAGATACATACATAGTTCATGAGCTGTATACAGTTTAAAATATACTACAAGTGAATATAATTTAGAAGACTTTTGGATATGGTTTATGGTTAGCTGCAATTACACTTTTCATTTGCTTTTAGATATGCTAATCTCCAAAATCTTTGCCAGTTCATTTTCATGAGTAGTACTTGCGGAATACAATTGCTATTCAGAAATTCTGAGTTAGGCAGCTCCTCTCTGTGAAAGACAAAGAAATTAAGTGAAATTTAAAACATTGAAAAGTGATACAATGCAAATAAGAGTTCTAGAAATCATGGTAACAAATAATTAATTACTCAGCAGGTAGGTGCTATTACTTCCTTTTCCTAGTTTGATATACTATAGACTTACTGTCATCAAGTCAGAATTTTATGCTAAGTGTAATTTTAATATGTCTTACTATCATGCTTTAAAGAGCGTTTACTAGTTTGAAAAATAAATTTCAAGTAGAATGTTCCATTGTTTCCAGAATAATGAGCCAGAGCAAAATTAGCATTTGGCTGAAGGTTCAAGAGTCTTGTATTCTCCAACCTGCACTATTAACTTGCCAAATTATTGAGTCATGGACATTGTCTGGGACCTGTGTTCAAGACCTAGGACTGGAAAAAAAGAAAAGAAAAGAAAAAGAAAACCACTTTGTGTCTGTCCCATTAACTTAGATTCTTTGAAATTGAATTTTAGATGGCATTAAACATATGTCTTAAAAAGGAGTATTTCTTTTTCTCAAAACCAAATTTCTTCATCTCTATGCCTACTTCCTTTACTTAACTCTCATCACTTTAACACTTTGGTTTGAATATTTAAGATTCATTTGTAAAGATATATTTTAAGGTGTCTATATATTACAATTTAAGTGTTTTTATTCTCAATCCCATCTGTTATTCAAATTATCTTCTCAGCAGAAAACCACCATTGCTTCATTTCTACACATGGCAGGCATTCAAGCATAGCAAATGGGAGTCACAGTTACACTGAGAAAGAAATGTGCTTTTTCAACATGCCGCAGCATCTCTCACCAGAGGCCTTTTGTCTTCTGTATTTTTGATGTTTTTATTGCTTTTTAGACAAATGACTACACAAAGACCCCAGTCAATAGTCTCACCAGACACATTGCACAGACCATTACGTTTGATCTTTGAAAGTTTAGGATTTCTATTCATGATATTTCTAGCTTATGTGATTTTGACACAGCCCTGCAGTGTTCTTTCAGTGCCTCTTTGATTGACATCAACTTTCTCCTCCAGGTGGTTCTCCTCTCCATGAAGCTCAAGCTTGCCCCTTTAGCTTGGCCCCATCTGGCTCTGGAAATTCCTCGTTCACCCATTGTGCCATACCATGAAATGAAATGACAGGTCTTCCTGACCCAGCTGGGCTCTTTGCTCTCCCAAGACCTTTCCTCCCACCTAATATTTGCCTTTAGTCTCATCTCAAAGAAATCCCTATGTTCCAGAAGCTCCAGAGTACATGGTTTCTCTTTTTGAGAAGTTCACTGAAGACTCTCTCATTCAAATTCCATCCAGAACATTGTATAGTGCAGGCAACTTCTGTGTAAACTCTGAAGAACCCGTAACCAGTGCTAATCCTAGTCCCATGCTACGCTGGACTGGCAAAGAGAAGAACTCAGACAGGCAGTGAGGGATGGGCGAATCTGCATAGAATCCCGTTTGGATTTATCCCCTTCTGGATTTTTGCATAAATGATTGAGTACTTTGATTATCCTGTGAGAATTCTTACTACCTTCTTCCTTCATTATTCAGTAAACGCATTTAAAACTGAGATCACTTACCAGTGAACAGAATTGTCGATCTCATGATACTTATCTATTTGAGCAGATAAGAAATTATCTACAAATTAGATATCCAATTCTGAAGAAATCCTAGGGAAGTGATAGAGCTCATAGCAACAGTGATATAAAAGGATATTATGATTTTTTTAAAGTACAAAAACACAACATTTTCTTTTTTATTTTATTTTAGTTTTTATTGTGAGAATACCGTACAGAGGAGTTACAATTACATGGGCAAGATAACGAGTACATTTCTTATCAGGCATTGTTGCCTCCTCTTTGTTTCCCCTTCCCATCCCTTCCCATACTCCTCCCTCCCCCCACCCGACCCTCCCCCCACCCCCCACCAAGGTTGTAAAGTTCCTTTTTCGACATAATGACTTGTACATTTCATTGTTGCAATGGGTCCACCTGTATCCCTAGTTAAACGATTTGTTTTTGCCCTTCCTCTCCACAAATTATACCAACATCAAATACAGTAAAAGCAGGGGTTATACCATGGGGGAGGGACATTCAAAGCAGCATAGAAATCATCTTATAAATATGTTAGAAACAATTGCATGAAAGGAAAAACAAACAAACAAAAACATTTAAATACATATCTTAGGGTTTATTTTCCTAACATCACCTTATCTGACCTTTTCTGCTTGACTCTTACATAAACTAGATATTGCAAATAAGGGAAACCATGGGACCTATGTTTCTTTGGGCTTGGCTTACTTCACTTAATAAAATTTTTTCCAAGTCTTTCCATTTCCTAACAAATGGGGCAATGTCATTCTTTCTGATGGAGGCACAGAATTCCATTGTGTATATATACCACATTTTCTTGATCCATTCATCAACTGAAGGGCATCTGGGTTGGTTCCATATCTTAGCTATAGTAAATAATGCTGCAATAAACATAGTTGTGCTGGTAGCTTTAGTGTGGTCTTGTTTGTAAACATTTGGGTAAATGCCCAAAAGTGGGATTGCTAGGTCATAGGGGAGCTGTATGTGGAGTCTTTTGAGGAACCTCCATACTGCTTTCCAAAGTGGTTGAACAAGTTTACACTCCCACCAACAATGCAGTAGGGTTCCCTTCTGTCCACATCCCCTCCAGCATCGGTTGTTATTAGAGTTCTTGATTATAGCCATTCTAACTGAGGTGAGGTGGTATCTCAATGTTGTTTTGATTTGCATTTATTTTATGGCTAGAGAGTTTGAACATTTCTTCATGTGTCTATTGGCCATCCTTCTTTCCTCTTCAGAGAAGTTTCTCTTTAAGTCTTTAGCCCACTTATTTATTGGGCAGTTACAAAAACACAAAATTTTTTATATTGAAGACATTAATTCTTTACTAGCATATGGGTTGGCTTGATGCCATAGAATTGAAGACTGATTTTTAAATCAGATTTCTGCTTTTTTTCTGGGATGGAGTAGCTAGACTCGTAGTGTGTGTATGAGTTTGTGTGTCTTGTATGTGGAAAGAAAAGGCAAGGAAGGAAGCTGAAAAATAGCCATGAAAGCTTCTGGGAATGTTACAAGCAATGATTCCATTTATAATAATGAATTCATAAGTATATTTTTCTTATAGGTTAGGAAAGTCAAGAAATATTGAAAGCTAAGTTTTAGTGGCTCCAAATGAAAGTCATGTGAATTATGTTTAACATTCAAAACAGATAGGAACTTTTAATTTCTTTTTGCAAACAGCGAAATCTTCACAGTATAATTAAGTTCATGTTCAAAGTGATTAAATGCTAATTTGTATTTTGAAGGGTGTGCATGGAGTCAGCCAGACCTTTCAGTAGCTTCTTTAACTGAAGATGCTTTTTTTGGGGGGGGGTAGATCCAGTCGTGGGGCCTGAACTCTGGGCCTGGGCACTGTCCCTCAGCTCTTCAGCTCAAGGCTAGTGCTCTACCACTTGAGCCACAGTGCCACTTCTGACTTTTTTCTTTTTGCTTATGTGGTGCTGAGGAATCGAACCCAGGGCTTCAGGCATGCAAGGCAAACGCTCTACCACTGAGCAACCTTCCCAGCCCCTGAAGATGCTTTTTCCCAAATTATAATATCAGTCACTAGTTTTTTTAAAGTACTTAGGGAAAAAAAGAACATGAACAGGTTATGTCTCTTTTTTGTATTGTAACAAATCTTCCAAACATACTTCAGGATGCAATATAAATATGCTAGCTTGTAGAAACAAATACTTTTTTTCATTAACAAATAGGTTTCTTAACTCTGCCTAAAATGTTTTAAACTGTGTAGAAATGCATGCTGCTCTTTGGTTCAACAGTCTGAATCAGAACCAGACAGCCCAGTTATGAACGAGTCAGCAAACTATATGTAGGCTTTCTTTTGCATAGTGAAAGAAAGAAGCAGAGGCAATGTTTTCTTCAAAGTCAGAAAAGAGCAAACATAGCCTTTAGCAAGTGGGATGTTTGATTTTTACAGAAATGGCTGCTGAGCTCATTCTTTCAGAGGTTCAGTTTGTCAGCAGATTTTTAGGTGATTCAAAACTTGGTTTCTTTGGGAACCTAAAATCCCTCCATCTGAATATCTTAAATGGAAAATGGTTATTACTGTAAGACTGAACCTAAAAGATAAGTTAATCTTATTTATAAATGGTAGTAAGGGAAATATGTCACTAAATAATCAAGGAAAAAGGAAAAGTTACTTCTGAACAAGGTTTCAAGGTTTCACATTTGAAAATGCAGAATCTGGAATATCAGCAATGTCACTCCTTGTTAATTGGGCCAATATTTTTCTATACAATCCAAGACCTTGATATAAATAACTTTATCATCTAATTTAACCAAGTTGGGGGGGGGAACGTTGAATACCTAGAAATCAGATCAGGAATAATTTAGGACATACTGTTTTTGAATATGGAATTATTGATACGAATTGTGAAAATAGTTACCTAGAAAGTTATATGTTGTACCAGAAAACAAGAAAGACGAAAAGAGAAAGGTAATCTTTGTAAGGCACTAATTAGGAAAATAATGCCAGTTATCCCTTGTTGATGTAATAAATTACCAAGAACTATGAGTTTTATTATTTTACAGTTATATTACAGTTACTTTTATGATCTTTTATGATGGTTATTATCTTTTTAAAAAATGTTTTTGTGGGTCAAGGGGCCTGAACTCTGAGCCTGGGCACTGTTCCTCAGCTCATCAGCTCAAGGCTCTACCACTTGAGCCATAGTGCCACTTCTGGCTTTTTCTGCTTATGGGGTACTGAGGAATTGAACCCAGGGCTTCATGCATGCAAGGCAAGCACTCTACCACTGAGCCACCTTTCCCGCCTCCATGTTTATTATCTTACAGTTATCAACTTCAGCAGTCAAAGATCAGTCTCTGGGTCACAGTCAGGCTATCAACAGTGTCATTCTTCTGGAGGCTTAGGGAATAATAGGTTCCATGGTAGTTTCCAGTTTGTAGAGACTTGTGCATTCCCTGTATCACAGCCCCTTTTTTCTGTCACCATCAGATTCCCCACTATCACTCCCTGACTTTACTGTGTCCTTCTTAGGAGGACTCTTTTGATTACATTGGGCCAGCTCAGATGATCACAGATAATTCCCTAATCTCAAGGTCTTTGACTTAATCACATATTCTAAATCTCTTTTCCCTAATGAACATATTCAGAGGCTCAGAGGATTTAGATGTGGGCATCGTGGGAGGGCCTGCCACATTCTGTGCTTTACTGGCCTGCACATGTGTCTAGGTATTCACAAAAGTGAGACAAAAGGAGCACATGCTTAGGAGAGGATCACGTAGGCACAGTAGCAATCTGCCAGTAGTGATATAAAATAATATTCACCAAAATGTACTCTAGGAAATGAAAACAAGAGGTTTTCTTTTTCTTTGTGGCTATTATTGTTTTCTTTTCCTTTTGTCTTGTTTGTTCATTTATGTGTCTTTGGGAGCACATGGAGGGGAACAGAAACAGAAATGGTGTGACAAAGGATGAACAAATGCCCAGTGATATTCATTAGATACTATATTAAAAATGACTATACAACTTGTGGGTAGAGATGGGAGGGAAAAACTTGGAGAGAAAGAGAGAAGGGGTGACTTGTTCAAAAAGAAATGTACTCTTCATCTGACTTATGTAACTATAACCCCTCTGTACATCACCTTTACAATTACAATAAATACATTTTTACAAAAGCAATTGCATAAATCTTAAGAAGAGAAAGTCTACTTTTTACTTAATCATTCATAGATTCATCAATAAATAATTGATTATGTTTATGGAGAAAGCATAGTATTTGTGTAAAGATTGTTCAGGTTAAAACTTGCTTGTTACAAGCCCTAAAATAGGTGAAAAGATATGACTACATCAGGAAATATTGTGACATCATTTTCCATGTTTGTTGTATTTCTTATTTTTAAAAATCTTTTAATTGTTGGATAAAAATTGTATATATTCAAGATAATGAATTAATAACACACTAGTACAGCCTAAATATTGAGATCTTGTGAAGTTCTTCTTTGGCCTTAAGAAAGGAAATGAAAATTGATACTAAAAATAGAAAATCATTTCAGAAAATTCAACAGAAAATTGAACCAATTTATATTGTGATAAGGTATTTCCCATGAGAGAACATTATATTTAATAAGAGGATATTATATTTAAATGGCTACTATAAAACAGCCTCAAAATAAATTAAGATGAAGTATCTTAGCACTTCTAAGTAAAAAAGTACTTTTTATTTTTGTTGCTTTGTTTCCAACAAGAATAGGTATCACTGTCAGAACAAAGATTTTACATGAACACCATGAGTTACAGACTAGAGAGGAATCATGTATATTTTGGAATAGTTAGTGGGGTCAAAGATACATGAAAGACAAAGTTGGAGTTGCAAGTTTTGAAATTATAGCAAGAGATCCTTAATACCAGAATACTAACTGATACAGTAGCAAAGGGGGATGATTGAGGAATTTAAGCAAGATTAGGATGTTTCCAGATTGATGGAACTAGTATGTCTGATATGCAGGTTGAGTTGTAGGAAGAAATTAATAAGGAGCAAAGAAAATTATAGCAGAGGAAAAGGATCTGAACTGAGGCTGGATAGAGGAAGCATTTTCATGACTTAGCAGCTTAGCAGCTGTACAAAAATGTGACTCAAAAAGAATGGTGTTTCTGAGGTTGAAGTTTCATAACTGATCATGGCATTAACACAAAGTAAGATGTCATGAAGACAAATGTATATCTGGTGTGTTGAAGGCACATGGAAAGGCTCAGGTTAGAAAATATTGAACTTATGGTATCTACAGACAAGTTAATGGTGAGGTCAACAGAGTTGACATTGAAAGCTCAGGAAGAATTAGTAATTTACTTAGAAGCTAAATGTTTAAGTGACTAAATGTGAGAGTGTCCTTAAGTTAGATTTTCTTACTCACTTTGTGTTCAAATAAGGTTTCTGAAATTTAGGCATTTTTCTATGTTAAAAATACAATGAGAAAGGCTGCCATTATGTTTAAGATGCTCTCAGAACATGAAAGCCAAAGTTTGTTGCCAAACATTGTTGATCCTCACAATACTGATGAAGTTTAATTCTCATTAAATCAAGGTATATGCTATATAATTATTTTATGGCTGTGTGTGTGCACGTGTGTGTATGTATTTATTTATGATGGTACTGAGTTTGAACTTTGGTCCTCCCAATTGGTAGGCAAGCATACTAACTGTGGAGCCACACCATTAGCTCTATTTTCTGTTAGTGTATGTGTGTGTGTGTGTGTGTGTGTGTGTGTGAGAGAGAGAGAGAGAGAGAGAGAGAGAGAGAGAGAGAGAGAGAGAGAGAGAGGAAGGAGGAGCAGGAGGAGGAGGAGGAGCAGCAGGAGGAAGAGGAAGAGGAGGAGGAGGAGAAGAAGATTCCCTTCCTGGCCCAGGGCAGCGCTGGATATGATTCAGTTATGTAGCTAGTATAATAGGCACATGCTACCACATCCAGCTTTTCATTGAGAAAGGGAATCTAATGAATTTGATCGCATGGGAACCGTGGGCCCAATAATCTCAGTCTCCTAAATAGCTACAATGACAGGCATGAGATATTAGCACCCAGCTAATGCATTTCTCTTACAAGGGAAAGATATCAGCACCCAGCTATGCATGACTCTTACAAGGGAAATGAAAGGTTTTGAGACTTAAATGAATGGGAATTTTTGAGATCAAGGACCTATATATTTCAATTTGATTTTTCATTCAGCATATCACTGATGACTTGTAACTTTACAAAATGTTCACAAAAGGATTAATTTATCAACTCTTAATTCCCCTTACCTTGTGTTCATGTACATCAAATGGTTCCTTCCTCATCTAAAGTAGAGATCCTGTGTCCTTGTTCACACTGAATTATCTTTACTATCATACCTTCAGTCGGATTCAAGAAAGATTATATGAAGCAACCTTTGGTAGTTGTTTTGCATAAGTATGTATACATATGATATTGTTGAGTACACCATTGGTAATACAATGTCTTCTCTATGAGGATCTACTGCAAGAATTTCTCTCTGGTCAGTGTCGGAAAGAAATGTGTGTGTGTGTGTGTGTGTGTGTGTGTGTGTGTGTGTGTGTGTGTATTTTCTTGTAACCATGGCTTATTATTTTATAACATAAACACATGTATATCTCCTTGTACTGGCTACACAGACTTATGCTTATGTCGCAAAAGTTTAGATCCTTAAAAGCTATCATAATATACATATATTAATGCTACTATAATATTAATATAATATATTAACAACTTTTCAATTGATATTTTCTTAGATTCTTTAGTTTCTTATTTGAAAACAAATTTATCTTTATTTTATATTTTATGTGAGTGGCTCAAAATTCTTTTGGAACTAGTTATGCATGTCAGCATTTGGAATATATTGGCATACAGCCACACATATGAAGAAAACTGACTAAGATGATAAATGAATTTTCTATTACTGCAGTAACAGCAATTTGGGAGATGAAAGTCAATGAAATGAAACAGTAGCAAGTTAGATGAAGCTTCTGTGTGAACATTCTTAGTATGACAAGGAACAGAAGTTTGAGGTAAAACAAAATTATGTATCAGTATTCAAAAGTCTTTAGTGAATAGCAAGGATCAACTAGGATGGAAGGAGTGAGGATGACCAAAGAGCTGGACCACAGTGGAATATATGCTTTGGAGGAAACAAATTAACAAGTTAGGGAACACCAGTCCCATCATGAGCCATTAATTTCCTTGGGAAGAACTTTAGTTGTGCTCAAGGCAAGGAAAGGCATATATTCAATGAAGAAGTTGACTTTGTAAACAATTGGTTAAACCAAAGGACATCAGGAATGAAACTTCTAGTTAAAGAGGGATGTGTGAACATGGCTATTTCTCTCTTGTCCTCTTTGATATCACAATAAAATAATCGAGATACAGAGGAAAAGAGACAAGGACAGAAAGAACTTACATATTTATGGAAAGGGAAAGACATATAAAGTGTGGAAATTGAGCTTCCTGGTAATGAAATTGCATTCTTGGGTGCCAGAAGAGACTAGATTCAACCTTCTGAACCTCTTAAACAAATCTCAGAACCTAAAGGCACCAGTTACCACAAAAGGTGGATGTGAAGGAGGCAATGTTACAGCATTTAACCATAAGATAATAAGTTAAAAGGTTGGTGGAGTGACTCGGAAGATCATGAGTTTGTAAACTATGAAACAAATGGAAAAAAATCAAATTAACAATAACAAAATCTTAAAGATGAGCAAGAAAAGAGTGCTACTTCTCAACAATGACAGTCACAAATGTAATAGTTTTAAAGTACATTTGATTTGATGTAAAATGCAAGTTGCTATAATTTTACTAAGAGATAAGAGAAAAAGACATTTGGGATAGATGAATCCAGTCATCATTTAGTATTATAAGAAGCCAACAGATAATGAGTATTTAGAAATAGTAAGAGCATTGGAGGTGGGCTCAAGTGGTAGAACACCAAGCCTTGAATGAGCAAGCTGAGCTAGAATATACATAGATCTGAGTTCACACACACACACACACACACACACACACACACACACACACACACACACACACACACACACACACACACACACACACACACACACACACCCAGATAAAAGCAAGAAAATCTAAGAAATAGTAAGTAGTGCCAGAGAATTAAGTGATATTTTCATTAGTATTTTAACATTTGTTATACCTATTACTGAAATTAAAATGAACATTTGCTAAGATATAAATTAAAGTTTGAGAGAGAAAATTAAGAGAGAAGCACAGATATCTACAGGAGCTTATATTTGATTGGTAAAAGCATATGAAAAATGCATTTACATTAAGATGTCCTGTAGCTGTTATTAATGCTACCCTCCTCAAAAGGGAAAGTTGAAGAGGGTTTCATTAAAGCATTTGGTTATCAACTGCTTTAAATGTCAAGTTAGGTGTATAACTAAATAAATATGTAACATTAAAAGCCACATCAAACAGCTAAGAGGAATATGCAATTAAGAGAGCAATTGAATCTGTAGCCCTCCTAGCATCCTCTCTAGTCCTAAGCGAGATGGAGGTGAATACATGACCCCATACATTCCTGGGAGTGCTGAGACTAGAAATCCAATTCTCTAATTTTCAGTCTTTGGTATCATTGTGTCTCTGTGTATTAAAGGTCATCACTTGGAGATGAAGTGGAAAAGGAGAAAAGCAGTTGGGAAATGAAAAGTCATAGAGACAAATGTCAAGAAGGACTGAGGAAAAGAGATCTAAGAAAATATTTTATAGTAGAGAAAGAAGATGAATAAATAGAAGGATGTGAGAAATAGTTTAGTTAGTTAGTGTCTTTGCTAATTTTTATTGACATAATCAAGGAAACAGTTTTTTTCTGATAAAAAAACCTAATATGGATTTGCCTTTATAAAATAAATATATTCATTTTTGACACAGGTAAAAATTTCTACAGGTAAATGGAGAAGAGAATAACTGGAGAACTGATTAATGAAATAAAAATCTACAAAAAAAGAATAGTCTTGGTTTTAAAACATTTTTAGCAAAAAAAGAAAAGACCAAAATTCATGAGCAGGAGAATGAGAAAGGAAGAGGGATCATAAGGATTTGCCAGTTTCCTATCAGAAAGTTAGCTTTCTGTTTCATTCTCTCCATATCTCTGAATTCATTAAGGGCAGTCATGTATCTCATACATCTCTCTATCTGCTATACAAAGTATAAAGCCTAAACATTTTTAGTCACAAGTAAATGGTAATTTAAATGAACAGAAATAAATGTTACCTTTTCTCTTTCCAGTTTCCCTTTCTCATTCTAAAATGGAAACTTACCATGGGCCATATATAATAAGGACCCAATGACTTGTTCTAGAATATTTTTGTCTAAAAGATGAATATGACAGGGGAAACTGAAGTAATTATAGTATAACTGTGAAAAAAGTTATGTAGGTATAGAGTATAGATTTCCTATATAACTGTTGTACATACTTCTAAAGACAAATACCCAAATGCTGAGTAGAATAAGTAGCAATAGTTACTTTTAAGTGGTTATCATTTTAGGTCTAATTAACAAATATATAAACAGTTACTCTTGTTATAACCCTTGAATACTCTTGATACTGTTATTGCTCTTTATTTTGTATCTGATTCTCTCTCTGTCTCTCTCTCTTACACACACACACACACACACACACACACACACACACACACACACACACACACACACACACACACGCAAACATCCCTGATTTTTAAAGGCCAGCTTTCCTAAACAGTAGCATAAGAGAGGTAGGACTTGTCATTACCTTTCACCTTGAAATAAATTTATAAGTACCAGGGTCACGTGGGCCAATAACCAACACAATCAACTAAATCAACTGAAGGCAAAAAGAAGCCTCAATCTGTATAACAAGATCTTAACAATATTACCAATTTTGATGGAAGTCCAATAATCCTTCAAATAGAGTTGGAAAAAGAAACAGTTGGTTTAAATCACAAAATCATGCCTTGCTCTATGACCAAGAATTGAAGCACTTTTCCCATTGCTGACAACTCTTACCACCTGGTTCCCCAGTGAATGATAGTGCAATATAAACATTTTTGTTTACTGATTAATTGGGAAGAGATTCATTCTGTCAGCCTTCATGAACTGGAGCCCTTCTAGAAATGATAATAGTTCATTTTATCTGTCCAATAGTACCAAAATAAACTGCTGTCTTCGCAAAACATGTATTTCCCTCTTCAAATCATATTTTGTGACAAGTTATAAGAGAGAAGAAACTGCCAGATCTCATTTTATACCAAATTCTTATTTTCATTTCTAGTGCTAGTACATAATTGGCAGCTGGAGGGTAGTTTCATGATTTCTTTTTTGTCAGTGTTTCTTTTTAGATATAAATTAGCTAGACTAGTACCAAGAAGAGAATTCGCTAATTTCAAACTAAAAAGAACAAAATCAAAAGCATATCATAAGCTAGGTGAAGCAGTTAACATTTTTTCTGGTATTTAGGAAATATTAATTACATTAATGTTAGCAAACCTCACATACTAAATCCTGGTGCGTATGAATATGGTATGGCATACTTTGACAAATAGAACAAGAAAAATAAAAGAACCTACTGCAGCCAGAGAAGGCTTGGTACAAACCACATTTACTCTAATTATTCTAATCCAAATGGCATTGTTGTTTAATCCTAGGTATAGTATACACTCAGAATAAAAAGGATATGCCTGGTCATTCAGACATATAAATATCCTGTTTACAGTATGGGTTTTTTTTTTGCCTTCTTCATCTTGGAAAACCTTAGACTTTTACTATTGGAAATGCTTCTGATCTAAGGGTATCACTAGATTTTCTGAAGTTATGTTTAGTTTATAATCTGAATCTATTCTATTCTTTCATGCATCAATTGTCTCTGATACTTTTATGAAACATGATATTCCAAGGATATTTATTTACATCAGTTAATTCTAGCAACTGCATTAAAGAATGCAGAATGTTTGTGTCTATAGAAATAATGAAAAAAGCACAGCTCTTGATGCTAAGAGATATGGATTTTAATAAATTAATTTGCTTTCTGGTATAAACTGTATTTCTCTGACTATGATTCTAGAGCTGGGTATTCTCATGGTCTTTCCAGAGCTAATTTATTAAATAAGAAAAACAGAAAAACAGTAATAAAAGTTAATGGAAATTAACTGTAGTCATAATATAATGAGGATATGTCTTTTTATGGACCTTTGGCTCCAGAGCTTCTGTAATAGATGTTCTGCTTACATTATTCTTGCTTTTTGTAGACATATAACTTCTCTACTTAATTGTAGTTATTGCACTTATTTGTACATTCCCTATCCCAAAATTTTTTTGAAAATCTTATATTATCTACAGCTTGTCTCTTGGAATCTTTTAGTTTGTAATCCAACACTGGGTACAATGCATCATTTTCTTCTAAACATATTTGACATCGTTCATTGCTCTATGTGCAACAATCAGCAATGATGAAGCTATTAGTTCAGGAAGTGATGATCCTTTCATTTGTAATTTTAAGTCAGAAATGTGTATCTGTTTAATCATTCTCACTGTTGAAACAGGAAGTGTTTTTTCCCCATCCCTTTGTAAAAGGTAGCTAGTAAAAAGCTTAGCCACCATCTCAATAATCATTTCTCTGCTTTTTCATGGGAAGGGGGGCACTTCCCAATCTTATTTGCTTGTTTCTCTTTATTGGTGAGGAATTTTGACATGTCATATTGAAATAGGCCCTCTAGAAGAAAATTTTAAGATCATAGATTTCCCGTTCTACACCATCAGTTTCAAGTAAATTAGAAAACTGTAACTGTGATCTCATTTTTATTCCAGCTACATCTTTAAAAAATAATCCCCAAATTAGATTTCATACCAATAATGTTTTTACTGTTCTGTAAAAACTTTAAAAAGCAAATAAAACACCTAGGAGTTAACTAAACTAAAGAAGTGAAGGACCTCCATGATGAAAATGTTACAAACCTGAAAAAGGAAATTAAAGAACTTAGGAAATGGAAAAACCTCCTATGCTCCTGAATTCGGAAGATTAACATTGTGAAAATGGCAATACTTCCAAAGGCTATCTACAAATTCAATGTGATACCTACCAATATTCCAACCTCATTCTCCAATGAAATAGAAGCAACCCAAAAATTCATATGGAACAATAAAAGACCAGAATAGCAAAAACAATCCTCAGCAGAAAGAACAGTGCTGGAGGAATATCAATACCATATTTCAGACTCTACTACAAAGACATAGTAAGCAAAACAGCTTGGTACTGGCACAAGAACAGACCTCAGGACCAAAGCAATAGAACCAAACACCCAGATATGAACCTGCAGACATATAGCCACCTAATCTTCAATAAGGGAGCCCAAAAAATAGAATGGAAGAAAGACAGCCTCTTTAGTAAATGGTGCTGGAAAAACTGGTTAAACACCTGTAGAAAAACTAAAGCTAGATCCTTATATATCACCCTGCACCAGAATCAACTCCAAATGGATCAAAGACCTCAGAGTCAAAGCAGACACCCTGAAAACGTTACAGGAAGGAATAGGAGAAACCCTAGATCTCCTTGGCACAAGCCAAAATTTTCTTAATAAAGACCCAGAAACACAACAAGTCAAAGAAAAGTTGAACAGATAGGATTGCATGAAATCGCAGAGCTTCTGCATGGCAAAGGACATAGCTAACAAGATCAATAGAAAGCCCACGGATTGGGAGAAGATCTTCACTAGCCATAAAAGGGTCTCATATCTAAAATATACTTAGAATTCAAAAAATTAAATCTCCCAACAACAAATCCTCAAAGAAACAACTGCCCGATAAATAAGTGGGCTAAAGACTTAAAGAAAGACTTCTCTGAAGAGGAAATAAGAATGGCAAATAGACACATAAAGAAATGCACAACTTCTCTAGCCATAAAAGAAATGAAAATCAAAAAACACTGACATTCCACCTCACTCAAATTAGAATGGCTCTCATCAATAAATCTAATAACAACAGAAGCTGGAGGGGATGTAGGCAAAAGGGAACCTTACTGTATTGTTGGTGGGAGTATAAATTTGTTCAACCACTTTGTAAAGCAGTATGGAGGTTCCTCAAAAGACTTCACATAGAACTCCCCTTGCTCCAGCAATCCCACTTTTGGGCATTTACCCAAATGATCACAAACAAGACCATACTAAAGCTACCAGCACAACTATGTTTATCACAACCTTATTTACCATAGCTAAGATATGGAACCAACCCAGATGCCCCTCAGTAGATGAATGGATCAAGAAAATGTGATATATATATATATATACACATATATATATATATAATGGAATATATATATATATATATATATATATATATATATAATGGAGTTCTATGCTTCCATCAGAAAGAATGACATTGCCCTATTTGTTAGGAAATTAAAAGACATGGAAAAAATTATATTAAGTGAAGTAAGCGAAGCCCAAAGAAACATAAGTCATGGTTTCCCTTATTTGCAATAACTAGTATATGTCTGAGACAAGCAGAAAAGGTCAAAAGCTATGTACATATGACCATATAAGATGACATTAAGCAAAATTAACCCAAGACAGGGACACAGTATTTTTTTCTTTCTTGCTATTGTTTTTAATGTATTTATAATGTACTATATGTTTTTTTTGTTTCTTTTGTATGTTCTTCCCCCATGGTATAACCCCTGTTTTCACTGTATTTGATGTCGGTGTCCTGCATCTTCTATATACATTTTTCTAACTTGGGGAGGGGAAGGGAAATAACAGAATGCTTAAATAAAGATATAGGTTGATCCACTGTAACAGTGAGATATACAAGACACTATGTTTAAACGAACTTTACAACTACAGGGGCAGGGGCAGGGAGGAGTTGGAGAGGTGGGGAGGGAAGGGATGGTAGGGGAAAAACAAAGGAGGAGGTAACAGTGCTCAATAGGAAATGTACTCATTACTTTATCCATATAACTGTAACACATGTGTAATTATTTTTACAATAAAAAACATATTAAAAATAACATTTCAGCAAAAAACTTAAAAACCCAAATGATCAACATGAAACATATTGTATATTCACACACACATATGTATATAATATGTATATAATACCACATGTAAAAAAGACAGAAATTACCGAACACCGGGAAGTTACAATAGCTAACATGAATCATTTTCTTCCTATGTCTTAGTTCCTAGAGTAACCAAGGTACTGTGTCTACATGTTTGTCATAAATAATCTTAGATGTTCAAAACCTTCATTTTACAGTTGAGAAAACTAAGGTGTAGAGAAGGTGGTTGATTTGTGCAAAGTCACACAGCCAATATACAGTGGAGGTAGAATATAAACTCAAGCTCTTGAGTCCCTACTCCAGAGTTATTCACTCTTATACCACTAGCATCAAAATGAGCAAGAGATCTTGGGAAAAGTACAATTTTCTAGATGCAAATGCCTAATTTATTAAGAAAGAATTTCTGAGAGTATGGCTCCATTAAATTGCCAAATATAATTCATGAATAAACCAGTCAGAAAGAATAAGTCTCTTAGAAGATCCTTGAAGATAAAAGGTGAGAGAACTCTCCAGCTGTGTTTGTTCCTTCAGGCCAACTCTGAAGTTCACCAAAATTCATTGCTTGACTATAAAACGGAAGTAACAGGGACCTACTAGTTGCAAGTATATTTAGGTACCTAGAACTGTCCCTTCATCTTTCTTTGAAGGATGATAGCCTACTGGCTTACATCTCCAATTTTTGAAATAACTCAGCAGGTTTACCCTGTAGTTGTAGCCTAGGAAAGAATATGAAATGATCAGAACCCTGACCTTATAAACACTGAGTGATCTCTAGGCCTGGCATAATTCAGGCAAAGTAGTACCCAGCTGGAGAAGTCTGTCTTTCCTGTAGGAGTAGGATCAATAGATGCCAGTACATCTGTTCTTTGACTCTGTTAATAAGCTCTTCAGCAGCAGATTCTGTTTTCATGGTAAGAAAAATACATTTGTCTAGCACACAAGCCCTGAAAAACATTTTTGCATTGACAATTGGAAATTAAATTATAGTCAGAATACTAACAGCCTTTGTGGCTTTTTGTGCCAGCAGCCATGTTTACAGTGAAATTTAAATGTGGGAAAAACTTGCTGAATTGTTTGGTCAATGACTCAGGTCTATTTGTCTATTTGAATGCAGTAATTTTAATATAAAAAACAAAGAATTCTTAAGTTTTTGTCAATACATGGGCTTTATTTCCCCATAATAATTTTACTAGATACTAGTAACATCTCTTCTTAAATTTAAAATATTATATATATATATATATATATGTGTGTGTGTGTGTACTGATATATATACACACATCCATCACATCTATCTGCCTGTCTATTCTCTTTTATATACAAATTAATGTAGATTCCTTCTGATAAGTGTTTTTTTTTACTCATATTTTCTGTTGTATTTGAAAATAATGAGTTGGTTCATTTGTATCACTTCCTGGAAATTTGCTTTTTCTAACTTAGCAGAGAATTAGATCACAAAAAATTAATTCAGATTAAATAAATAGAATAGATGTTATTGTAGGTTTAGATGTGCAAATATTAGTGTATTTTGTCCCACCTTCAGATTTTTATATGTTATTTATTTTATTTTATTTTTTGCTTTATGGTAAGGCTTTGTCTCTTACAAAATCAGCACCTACAATAACAGTACAAAAGGGCCCTGAATGTTATGGAGCTCTGACTCCTCCTCCTTCTGGATTTTCTACCTTCCTGGTAAAGAAACACCTCATCTACAAAGGAAAGTTCACGCCTTATAATTCAGTCTTCAACCCAGGATGTCTGCGCTTGTAGCTTCCCAATATTTCCACTATCCTCCAACAAGATTCATTTCTGTCTCCAGTCCATTCTGCTCTCTCAGAAATGCTGATAGATCCTCAGAATTGGGAGATAGCCACTCCTGAGGGTTTTGTTTTTAGTAAGTATCTCTCAATGACAATTTAAGTTGTTACTGTAGCTGGCTTCTGTCCCCAGCCTCTAAGTTCATTCTCTCCCCATATGGAGCTGAGCATCAGGCTCAGCTTTACATTGGTGTCTGATCAGAACCCAGTAGAATAGAGTAAATTGCATAGCAATAATCTCTAGATGGTTTCAAAATAACTAAAAAATGGAGGCAAAAAGCCAACTTTTCACCTAATTCACTATATGATTTTGAACTCTCCTTTGCAATTACCATTGATCTTAGGAGGCATGGATGACTTTGCTCTTTGTAAAGTTTAATATTGTATTGCCACGTATGGAAAATCAAGTATGAAAATGACCCCAGCTGAGACCCCAGTCTGAGTGTCATTGTATCCAGAATGCTGGACAAACAGGTTTAATGTTTTTAAAGACTTGCCTAGTTGGTAAGATATTACTGGGAAACAGAATTGCCTTCAATGTTTAGATTACTTATTCAGCTATAATGTCATCTTACTAAGTTTTACAATTACTCAAGGTGAAAGGATATTGAAAAAGAAAAACTAATAAAACTTGTAAACCAAGGGCCTATAAGTATTATAGTGTTAATATTTGGGGTCATATCAAGAATGGGAACAAGCCACCCTTTCCCCAAGGCTCTTCAGTTTGACTTTCCAGTGTTTCTACCAGAACCAATCATTTACCCTCTTATCCCTCACATTGTCACTGCCAGCTGTCTGCTATACACTTTGCTTTGTATAGAAATGCAACAGCTTCTTTGTCTCTAGTATCTGATTTCTACATTTTCATTTCCTGTTCTTTCTCTATATTTTGGAGACCTCATTCATTGGGCATAAGCTTGTGTTTAAATCCTTGTTATTGATGGATAAAAATGGAAATATAGGACTCATTTTAATCTTGAATTGCTTTCATGGTAAAGCACCATGTAAATCATTTGTTATTTTGTTTAATTAAAAGTCAAAATAACCATAAAATAGGAGTGGGCACAAAACCTGAGACACATCAATAAGATAATCAAAAGTCATGATAGGAAATTAAGTGTGCATTTGGTCTTCGCATTCACTGTACTTTTTATGGGAGATGGAGAGAGAACCTAATGGTACCTGGATATTGGCTAATCTAAAAAAACAATTATCTTTCTTTTCTTTTCTTCCCTAGGGGTAGGATGAGAAAGGGTTAACCTGATGGTAATAAATTTAGTTTCTTCCTCCTAGTAATGAATTCACATACCTGCTATTGGGAGCTGGTAGGCTGGCTTTAATTCTTTACTCTCATTAACATGACTTATAATAATGGTAATTTCTATAGAATATTAAAGTTTATAGAAAACTGCTTTTATCTAAAGCTTCTGGTCCAACTCAGATTTCACTTTAGATATAAGGAAACTTATACAGGAGGACTTGATGGCATTTAATCCTATCAAGCACATACAGCTTAGAGCCAGGGTAGTGCCCAAAGTATTTCAACCCCAAAGTCTTTGTTCTTTCCTCTATATATTGCTGCTGTGAAAACAATACGAATCTTGGACGTTCCTCAAAAGACTCTAGCATTATTCACCATAGCTAAGATATGGAACCAATCCAGATACCCCTCAGTAGATGAATGGATCAAGAAAATATGGTGTGTATACATATATATGTATGTATATATATATATATATATATATATATATATATAAAATGGAATTCTTTTTTTCAAATTCTTTATTACGATTAAGTTTCCCAAATTTCACAGTATTGTGGGATAGTGATGTTTAATTAAAATCACAAACACATTCTAATTTTCATGGGGCAAATTGTCTATCATGGTCTATAACATTTATGAGTTCTATGAGCTTTGCGATACAGTTATTTCTTCCACATTGGGTGGTATGTACATTTCTTTTGTTTTGCTTAGCATCAGCTGTTCCCTCTTTCCCACTCATCCCCTTCCTCCCATCATTGCCATTGAGTTGCTTAGTTCATTTTGGTCAATGTCCAGTGCAGCTGATGGGTCCTGCTGTTGTATGTTTTCCCCTGATTCCCTCTAGTTCTGTGTCCTCCTCCTTGTTTTCCTCTGGTGTACACATATACCATATATGTGATCAGTAGCATGAGTTTATATAGTAGTGATTTGACCAGATGAGTGGAAGTTCTTTGTTTCTCAAGTCTTGTTAATTTTGTCATATTATCTTAAGTTTTGGATTTAACATCCACTTATCAGGGAGACCATATGCCATTTGTCTCTTTGCTCTTGGCTTACTTTGCTCAACATGAGTTCTTCTAGCTCCATCCATTTCCCTGAAAATGACATTATTTTGTCTTTTCTAATGGCTGCATAATATTCCATGTGTATAGACACCACAATTTTTGGATCCATTCATCTGTGGTGGGACATATGGTTTGTTTCCATATCCTGGCTATAGTGAACAGTGCTGCAATAAACATGGAGGTGCATGTGTCCTTGTATACTGGTTCCTGTTGTTCAGGATAGATGCTTAGAAGTGGTATTGCTGGGTCATAGGGGAAGTCAATATTTAGCTTTCTGAGGACTTTCCAGACTACTTTCCAAAGTGGTTGTATAAGTGTACATTCCCACCAGCAGTGTAATAGGGTTCCTCTTTCTGCACATCCCCTCCAGCATTTGTCATTGGCTGATTTTAGGATGTGAGCCATTCTGACTGGGGTTAGGTGATATCTCAGGGTTGTCTTTATTTGCATTTCCTTTACAACCATTTTTATCTCTTCTTCTGAGAAGTCTCTCTTAGTTTCCTTGCCCATTTAGTAATCGTTTGTTAGGTTTGGGAGGGATTAGTTTCTTGAATTCTCTGTATATTCTGGATATTAATCCCTTGTCTGATATATTGCTGGTAAATATTTTTTCCCAGTTAGTTGGTTATCTTTCTAGATTGGTTGCTATAACTTTAGCTGTGCAGGAACTTTTTATTTTAAGGTAGTCCCATTTGTCCAAGTGTCGCTCCCAATTTGTTGTGACCCTGGGACTCTGTTCAGGAAGTTCCTGCCTGTGCCTATAAGTTCAAGTGTCTCTCCTACTCTGTTCTGCAGTAGTTTCAGAGATTCAGGTTTGATGTTAAGGTCTTTAATCCATTTTGAGTTGATGTTGGTGCATGGTGACAGGCTGGGGTACACTTTTAGTTTTCTGCATGTAGCCGCCCAGTTTTCCCAGCACCAGTAGCTGAAGAGGCTGTGCTTCTTCCACTGTACTTCTCTGGCTCCATTGTTGAATATCAGCTGACTGTAGGCATGTGGTTTTATTTCTGGATCTTCTATTCTATTCCATTGGTCTTCAGGTCTGTTTTCCTGCCAGTACCATGCTGTCTTTGTTATTATGGCTCTATAGTAGAGTTTGAAGTCCAGCATCCAGATGCCTCCCATGTTGTCTTTTTTGCCTAGAATTGTTTTGGCTATTCTAGGTCTTTTGTTGTTCCATATGAATTTTTGGACTGTTTCCTGTATTTCAGAAATGCAAATCATGGGATTTTAATAGGAATTGTATTGAATTTGTATATTAATTTTGGCAGTATGTCCATTTTCACTATATTAAGTCTACCTATCCAAGAGCATAGAAGGTCTTTCCATTTCCTGGTGTCCTCTGTAATTTCTTTCTTTAAGTTTTTATAGTTTTCATTAAATAGTTCTTTGATATCTTTGATTAGGTTAATTCCTAAATATTTTATTTGGGGGGGTATTGTGAATGGGGTTGCTTCCTTTATTTCCCTCTCTGCTTGTACATTGTCGGTGTACTGATTTTTGTGGGTTGATTGTATCCTGCTACTTTGCTGAAGTGATTTATAATTTCAAAGAGTTTGGGGATGGAGTTTTGGGGATCATGAAGTTATAGTATGTCATCTGCAAAAATGGATAGTTTAACTTCCTTCCCTGTGCATATCCCTTTAATGTCTTTTTCTTGCCTTATTGCCCTGGCTAAGGGTTCTAGGACTATATTGAAGAGGAGTGGAGGGCATCCTTGCCTTGTTCCTGATTTTAGGAGAATTGGTTGTAGTTTTTCCCCCAGTAAGTATAATATCGGCTATTGGTCTGGCATGTATGGCTTTTATTGTTTTAAGGAATGTTCCTTCTATTCCTATTTTCTCCAGAGCTTTTAACATGAGTGAATGTTATATCTTATCAAAAGCCTTTTCTGCATCAATGGAGATAATCATGTGGTTCTTGACCTTGGATCTGTTGATGTGTTAGATTACATTTATTAACTTACATATGTTAAACTATCCCTGCATCTCTGGGATGAAGCCTACCTGGTCATAGTGTATGATTTTTTTTATGTCTTTCTGGATTCTGTTAGCTAGAATTTTGTTAAGGATCTTTGCAACTGTGTTCATCAAGGAGATTGGTCTGTAGTTCTCTTTTTTTTAATTGGGTCTTTGCCTGGTTTGGGGATGAGTGTGATATTGGCATGAGTTTGGGATACCCTCCTCTTTTTCTATTTTTCTGAAGAGTTTGAGGAGTATGGGTATTAGTTCTTCTTTAAAGGTCTTATAGAATTCTGTTGTGAATCCATCTGATCCTGGGCTTTTCCTTGTTGGAAGACTTCTGATTGCTTCCTGTATCTTGTTGTAAGACATTGGCTTATTTAATTGATTTATTTCTTCTTTACTCAGTTTGGGCAACTTGTATTTCTGCATTCATTTCTGCTAAGTTTTCTTTCTTTAGAGAGCATAACTTTTGAAAATAATTCTTTATAATTGTTTGGATGTCTTGATTATTTGTTGTAATTTTTCCCATGGAATCCCTGATCTTGTTAATTTGGGTTTCCTCTCTTCTTCTCTTAATTAATCTTGCCAAAGATCCATCAATTTTATTTATTTTTTCAAAGAATCAGCTTTTTGTTTTTTTAATTTTATTTATAATTTTCCTCTTCTCTATCTCATTAATTTCCACTCTTAATTTGATTATCTGGTTCTGTCTAGTAACTTTAGGTTTCTTTTTTTCATGCTTTTATAGCTGTTTTAATTGCAACATGAGATTATTTACTTGGTCTGTCTCTGTTTTCTTGATGTGGGCACTGAGGGTGATAAACTTGCCCCTCAGGACTTCTTTTGCTGTGCCCCACAAGTTTATATAATGGAATTCTATACTTCCATCAGAAAGAATGAAACCACCCCATTTGTTAGATTATGGAAAGTCTTGGAAAAAGATCATATTAAATGAAGTAAGCTAGACCCAAAGAAATATAGGTCCCATTCTTTCCCTCATTTACAATAATTAGTAGATGTCTAGGATAACTTTATTAGATGTATAGAAAAGCTCAAAAGCTATGTATGTATGACCATATAAGATGATGCTAAGCTGGGGGCTGGGAAGGTGGCTCAGTGGTAGAGCGCTTGCCTTGCATGCCTGAGGCCCTTCGTTCGATTCCTCAGCACCACATAAGCAAAAAGAAAAAAAGCCAGAAGTGGCGCTGTGGCTCAAGTGGTAGAGCGCTAGCCTTGAGCTGAAGAGCTGAGGGACAGTGCCCAGGCCCAGAGTTCAGGCCTCACGACCGGACCCAAAAAAAAAAAAAGATGATGCTAAGCAAAATGAACCCCAAGATATGGACACAAAACGTTGTTGTTGTTGTTGTTGTTTTTAAGTGCTATGTTATTTTTTTTTTGTTTCTTCTGTATGTTCTTTCCCCTATGGTGTATCCCCTGTTGTAACTGTACTTGATTTTGGTACCCTTCATCTTTTATATACATTTGTCTCATTTGGGGAGGGGAAGGGGAATAAGAAAATGCTGAAACAACCATACAGGATAACCCAGTACAACAATGATACCCACAATACACTGTATTGGACATGAACTTTACAAGTGAGGGAGGTTGGGGAGGGAAGGGATAGTAGGAAAACAACAAAGGCAGGGGTAACAATGTTTGACAAGAAATGTACTCATTACCTTACTCATGTAACTATAACCCCTCTGTACAGCATCTTTACAATAAAATAATTTTTTAAAAGACTACACATAGAGCTCCTCTATGACACAGCAATCCCACTTTTGGGCATTTACCCAAATGATCACAAACAAGGTCATACTAAAGCTACCAGCACAGCTATGTTTATTGCAGCATTATTCACCATAGCTAAAATATGGAACCAACCCAGATGGCCCCCCAATAGATAAATGGATGAAGAAAATATGGTAGATAGATAGTTAGATAGATAGATATAGAGATATAGAGATATATACATGTAGATAGTTATACACAATGGAATTCTATACTTCCGTCAGAAAGAACGGCACTGTCCCATTGGTAAGGAAATGGAAAGACTTGGAAAAGATCATATTAAGTGAATTAAGCCTGATCCAAAGAAACAAAGGTCCTAATTTGCAATAATTAGTATATATCTAGGATAATCTTAACAGATGAGCAGAATAGCTCAATAGCTATGTACATATGACACTAAGCGAAATGAACTCCAAGACATGAACACAAGAGGTTTATCTTTGTTGTTGTTGTTTTTAATGTTCTATGCGAGTTTTTATTTCTTTTGTATGTTCTTCCCCTTATCATATGTCCCCTGTTCACACTGTATTAGATTTTGGTACCCTGGTATCGTATGTGTAGGGAAGGGAAGGGGAACAACAGAATGGTGAGACAAAGGACAAGGGGGGACCAATGCAACAGCGATACTCACAAGACAATATGTTGGAAATGATCTGTATAACTTTGGGGGTGGGGTGGAGCGAGGGGAAGTAGGAGAAAAATGAGGGAAGAGGTAATGTTTGACTAGAAATGTACTTATTACCTTACTTGTATAACAATAACCCCTGTGTACATAACCTTTACAATAAAAAAGTGAATTTTATTTGTTGAGGATTTAGTATGCACAAAGAATCCTTTTGAATACTTTTTATTCTTAAAGCTGCCTTGAGAAAAAAAATGGTATAATTGCTTCAGTTAGAAAGTAGAAAATCCAAAGAATTTAAGTACCCCAGATCAAATCACAGTAACAGGTCATACCTTCTCTCCCATTCTAGATCAGCAATATTTTTTCATAATTAACAAGAATTCATCTTCAATATACACTCATATCTTTTCTTCAATACTATAGTATAAAAAGTGTGTGTGTGTCTATATTGCTGAATTTGTAGCACTTAGTGAATTTTCAGATGCCGAGATTTCAATATATCAATATTTCAATATTGTTTTGGTCTCTATAGAGTGAACATGGTAGATAAATGAACAAAGGATAAAGATCAGTCCAATCCCCTCATTCCTTGACCCATTTCCACAGTCTTTCCGTCATCTTGATTGTATTTAACTTTATTAAAGACCTTCTCCCAGCTTAATAACATCTAACTATCTCTTGGAATCTACTCTGATTTTGTTTTTACCTGGAGACAACTGCAGGACATACCAATTTGTCCTTATCCTCTCCATGATATGAGACTAGCTATGATGGTATATACCATATACAAATGTTAGTATAGTACCAAGGGTCAACATCTGTGAAGATTGGAAATCTGTGCAACATCTTTGAGGGAATCTGAACAGGAGTTTGCAAAGAAAACTGAAGAAGAAAATTTAAAGAAACTAACCAATCCATAGACTCATATCCTGGAACAGTGAATTTAATGAAATAAGATGTCATCATCCCTATCATGAGATGAGAAGTAAAAATTGAACATGTCAACAAGGAAGTCATTGACTACATTAACAAAAACAATTCTAATGGAGTATTTGGACTGAATACAGTGAAGATTGGCTGAAGAATGAAATTTGAGACTGGAAAGATGGACAAGATTGAAAGCATTACAAAAGGAAATTATTAAAAAGCCAAATGATGACATTCAAATCCAGGGCCACCATGGTATGCATAATATTAAATATATGGGTTGTTATTCATATATAAATATATGTAAGAGATATATACACATTTGTATAGATACAGATTCTTTACTCTCAATAAAAATAAAAACATGACTAGACTCTGTATAAAGAAAGCTGGTTTTTGGTATGACCTGTACCTTTTCCAGTGTTGTGACTCAGAATTGTTGCCTAAACTTTTTGAAGTTATCAACTTTAGCACCATCAGTCCATTTTTAATGTTTTACCATTTCCTTGGTTTGATAAGTGCAAATGCACTGGTGTTAAATAGAGTTTGGTATTATTTTCCATGCTCTATCCAGTGATTTATGCTCATCACCAACCATGCCCTAAATATATCCCAAGATTTCCAGTTCTTCTTTATTCTCTTTAAAACAATTGAGGCAGAAGACAAAGGAATTTTAGGGCAATGAAACTGTGATAGTATAATTGTTTATACATGTTATTACATATGTGTCCAAATCTATAAGATACACATCACCAATAGCCAGCCTATGGAAATATGGACCCTGCTGTAATAGTATAGGGTCACTCTGGTGGTTCTCTGGTGGAGGATACTGATAAATAGTGGAAGCTGTGTGTGGGAGCAGAGAGTATATAATAAATCTTTGTACCTTTTGCTCCATTTTTCGTGAACCTAAAACTTCTCTTGAAATAAAAGTCTGGTGGTACATGCCTGTAATCCAAGCTACTCAGGAGGCTGAGATCTGAGGATCACAAGTTGAAACCAGCCTGGTCAGAACAGTTTGGACACTCTTATCGCCAATTAACTAGTAAAAAGCTGTGAGTGGAGTAGTGGTTCAAGTGGTAGTACACTAGCCTTGAATGAAAAAGCTAAGGTACAGTGCCCAGGCCCTGAGTTCAAGCCCAATTCTGGCACAATAAATAAAACAACAAATGAAGTTTATTATATAGAAACAAAAACAAAAGATCAGAATATTAAGCCTGGTTTTAAATACCCTGATCATATCCTATTTAGCACTCATACAGGAGTTGGGTTACATCCCCACGCTGCCAGAACAATGAGAAGAGGAGTTTGATTTATCCTCTCACCATTTCTAATCCTCATTTTCCTAGTCCTTGCTGTTTCCACGTGGAGGATTCAAGAAGACAGACGTTTGGTCTGCTGGACACATAATTACAGTTCTCACTTGGTTTCTTGGGGAGAAGCCTATCCTGTTATGCACAACTGCTGTGCAACAAGGCATTGAGTGCTGACTCCATTGTATAAAATCTTCAAGGAGGCCAATAACCCTTTCACACTGCAAAATGTCATGAGAAGGAAGACTTGAATATTCATGTTGCTCCGGCTTCACTTTTTTCAGATACCTAGTGACATCCTAAGGCTGTGCCTCATCCTGGACACAGACCATTTGGAAGTAGGTTAATGGTAAAGTGCTACCTGCTACAGTGTCTGTTGATGCAAGGGAAACTCACATAACATAGCCATAATACTAACCTGTGTGAATCAAGGCCTCTCTACTGCCTCCCCTTCTTTACCCTTATATCCCTCTCAAAGTAACAAATGCCCTGTCAAATGCCAATCAACAAATCCTTTGCCTAAACAGAGAGCAGCCAAACAACCATGGAACTCTGGGCTTCTGTAAGTGAAAGTTCCCACACCTTTGTCAGTAGCCTGATTTGAGTCTTAATTGCCAATTTTAAGGTCACAGTACAAATCCCACTGAAAAACTTGTTTTTTTAAACTAGTGCGTTTGATCTGATGCAAGCATTTTATATTGTCTGCATAGCAAAACAATGTCCAACCTCGACTAAGAGCTCTAAATTGCCTGTGTTTCAAAACCTCCAGGTTTTGAAAAGTTGAGCATAATCAGAATCCCACTGGGAAGAAGCATGTCAAAAAGATTAATTAGAAAGAAAGCAAAAATAGTGACTTCCCCTGCCTTTGTGTTAAACATAAAAATGCCCAGAAGTAAAATGAGTAAAGATCTTTATATGGTTTTTGTTATAAATTTCATTAAGATCATGGAAAAAATCATCTAAGTATTGAAACAGCCTTCCTAAAATGGTCTCCAGCTTTCATGAACGGAAACATATGACTGGTAGATATGTCAGGGTATTACTGACAGTAGAGTCAAAGGCCTCTGGCTTCTCCTCTCTGCCAGGAAAGATGAATTGCCATGGCAACCTTGCCATGAAATAATAGGTCAAGTTTTATCTGTCTGCCTTGGGCAGATTTTATTAGGTTTAATATAGAAGTGGGTGCCGTTGTAAAATGAAGGTTTTAGTTTTCTAAAGTGAAACATCATGACAAGAAAAATCTGTTCAGTAAAATCTGCTGGTGTGAAGAGGATTGATAAAGAATAATGGAAAGAGAGCATTTAAATTGATGGAAGACCTATTTAGAAGCTAGTTTATAAGCGCTCTGTTCTAAAATGTGGGCTTGTTATACAGATACGTATAATAGCAATGTGTATGTAAATGAATTCACAAGATTGGTGGGGAAAGGGGGTTTGTAAATCTTATTTTAAAGGACTATTAACTGATTTAAGGGGAAAATAGTTCTTTCTGCTTTAGTAATATAAAGATGCAACAAGAAAGCATAAAATAAGCTTTGTATTTTGCTTGATATTTTTGTAAGACTAAATTTAACATGGTTTTATGTCTATTTATGGAATGGACAAAATAAATACAACTTGGAAAAAAGAGACAAGATACAAAAGATGTGATGTGTAAATATCAGCATTTGAGCTGGGTGCTGTGGCTCACACCTGTAATCCTAGCTACTCAGGAAGCTGAGATCTGGGAATCATGGTTCAAAGCCAGACCAGGATGGCAAGTCCTTTATGCTCTAATCTCCAATTGACACTAAAAAACCTGTAGTGAAGCTGTGGCTCAAGAGGCAGAGCCCTACCCTTGTGCAGAAAACCTCAGGGACATAGCCCTAGTACAAGCCCTAAGAATCACACACACACACACACACACACACACACACACACACACACACACACACACACACACACACACACACACACACACACACACACACACACACACACACACGCAAATCAGCAATCAGCATTTGGTTGTTTCTGTTCTCCAGGGACTTGTGTCTCAGTAAAAATCATGACTTTAAATGTTATTTTGAGACAATATCTCAATCATTTGGGGATAAAATTCAAACAAGTATAGATATATAATTTTTGATATACCAAACATCATTGTCCTTTCTAGTAAGGCATATGTTAAAATAAATAGATTAGATAGGTAAGTAGTTAGCGGACAGATAGACAGATAATAGCTATACAGGAATGAAAGACAGAATTAAGGAGAAAGACTTATGATCAAGTTTTCAAAGTAGGAGGCTATATCAAACCATCCCAATAGAACTATTTTTACTTAAACAGAATATGGTAGTATATTTTAGCATTATATTCTTTTGTAATTTCACAATGAGGCCCTGCTAGACTTCTCCAAAGTCCATCTTTTATTTTCCTTATTTTTTTCTGCAATATCAAAATAACAGATTTGGTAGCTGTGAAATGGATATCACTTTCTTTCTGATCATAAAGATAGCAGACTGGGGTCAGTAACTATATTACTTTCCCAGAACTTCTGTAGTGAAGAACCACTACCTAGGTTAATTAAAATAACAGGAATCTCAAGTCTGGAATTACAGGGTCAGTAGGGTCATGCTCTGCCTGAAGGCTCTAGGAGAGAATCTGTTCCCTTTCGATGTTTTAGCTTCTGATTGGTTGCCAGCAATTAGCAGTCCTCTAGTAGGATAGCTTTCCAGCATCTGCCTTTGCCTGTACATGGCTTTCTTGTCTGTGTGCTTGAGGTCTGTTTTTTTTCTTTTTATGAAGAAACTCAGCACATGATTAGGGGCCACCTTAGTTTTGTATCACTTACTTACTCTGATTGCATCTACAACAATCCATTTCCCAAACAAAGGTTCTGGAGCAAAGATTTTAACATACATCTTAAGGAACACAATCCAACCTACAAAGGTAACTATGAATCAGAGGACTCCATCTCTGAGTAAACTGTTCCTATTAAAATTGCAAGTGTTGCATTGTGTTCTAGAAGCAATTTTTATTGGCTTTAACCTTTTGTAAACATATAGGAAGTATAATATTTTGATTAATGAAAACAGCAGGACAAAGGATGGACTAATGCAACAATGATATTCACTAGCCACTATGTTGGAAATGAATTTACAACTTAGGAGGAAGGGGAGTGGGGAGTGGAAAGCAGGAGCAAATGAGGGAGGAGGTATCAGTCTTCAAAAAGAAATGTATTCATCACCTTACTTATATAACTGTAATCCATTGCTCATCATCTTTCAACATATATATATATATATATGTAGAATAGAAGAAATAAATTTATGATGTACCTATCACAATTCCTAAATAGTAATAGCCATTGGTCAGATTTTTTTATTGAATGGTTAGATGAATAAGTCAGTGTTCATATTAAGCTATATAAAGCATCATTTACTCTTCCTTTATTATTCCAAAGAATACTAAAGTAGCAAAGTACTAGTGAAGGGATGGACACTTTCTTGATCAGAAATTGGCTGAATATTTATTTCACTTTGCGTCTTTGTGTCCTTGGAAAACTCATGAGTAAAAGTGTGTTTTACATCTTACATGGCAGTGTTTCTAGCCCCCCATGTATATTGATTTCTCAATTGAGTAATCATACATTGTTTTCTTTAGCCCAATGTTTTTGATCAGTTAACTTGAAAATGTGATTCATCTATCTATTAAAATACCCACTTTATCATGCAATAGGGGTTTGGGTTCTTTAGTTGATTTTTTTCTATCTAGAAATCCAGTAAATGTATTTTGAATGTACTGATATCGTTCAAGTTTTGTTCCTTTATTGACATTTCATTTCCACTTTAACGTGATTCAGAAAAAAATAACCAACTACCCAAGAAACAAATTACAATATAATCTCTAGGTTACAAATGAAAGCTATTTCCTCAGTCTTAAAACTGAGTATTTTCTCTGCTTGACTTCAGAAAGGCTTTGGAATACTGTACATGCAGTTAAAAGTATTATCTGGGGGAAGGTTTGCAGGCAAAACAAAGAAATGCCAACATTTAAATGGAAAAAATCCTAGCTACTATTTACCAAGCTGCTAGTGTTTTTTATTTTATAGTTCACTTGTAACATCTATTCAAATATTTTTAATCAAAACTACCATTAAAGCCAAAAATGTCTCATGAAAACATAATTGAGATATCAAAATATTTAAATGAACTGAAATGATTTTTCTTTTCTCTAAAAAGAAAAGAAAGCTGTTGCTCACAGAAGAAACATTTCCATATTCTAGTTCCATTTCTATCTCTTGTTTTTATGTTAGAAATTTCCAGGTGTGTTTTTCAATCTGTAGAAGCCCATATGTGTGGAAAATCAGCAGGCATTCCTACTTGAGACAACTGAAAGGAACAACACCAAATCAGAGTGGGAGCCCGTTCCTTTACACAGAGGAAAGAGGCACCATTTTAGTTATCTTCTGAGACTGTTGTCATTCAATTACATTATTAGCACTTGACATTATAAAAATGTTCTACCATCATTAGCAAATGTCAAATATAATGAAGTGTTTTCCTGACTTATTTTCTTCCTGATATAATAGACGAAAATGCAAATGGACTTTGTAATCCAGAAATTGTTTTTGATATCTGAAACCAACACCGAGTCAACTTGGTATGGAATTATTAAATTTGTTTATTCTTTATATTTTCTTTGAAATTGGGAGGAAATTTCTGCCTTATATTTCTTATTACATTTCTCCTGCTTGGTGAGATTTTGTATCCTCCTTGATAGGTTACAAATATATCCAATTAGATTGTGTTTCTGGGTTCAAATCAGAACGATGTTGGAAAGGCAGCATCATCATGTGACTTAAATACTGTCTGAAAGTGTCCATATCTTCCCTTCCTTCCTCTCTCCCTCCCTCCCTCCCTTCCTCCTTCCTGTTCTTTCTCTTTTTCTCATAAGAAATTTTGATATATAATGGCTCTCCAATCCTGTGGTTTCTAGCAGCTTCCTGTGACATTTCAATCACAATTTAATGGAACCTTGGCTTCTGTCTCGAAGATTAAATACACCCACAATGTGAAATTGAAGCATTTTATAACAGGAGAACTAGTTCCTTTACTGTCACAATAAAATTAACATATTTTGAAAAGGGGACAGCATCACTGGAAAAGGTCAAGAAGAAAGAGATAAAGCCACCGTTTCCAACACAACATTATTCAGTGTCTGTGTTGAAATGTCTCTTGACAGGGAGGGTCTAGGTCACCACTTAACAGTGTCTGCAGTGTGCAGTCTGTTTCCCTCTGTTGAGAAAGTAAGGAAAATCAATGCACTGTAAAGAGACCTCATCAGGTACGGTCCTCCGGCTTGCACAGATGCTGCTCGGTCAATGGTAGGAAGATACTTTACCAATGGAAAAAAGAAAGTCATTTTAAGTTGCTGCACAGTGGGGGTGGACTGGGCAAGTTACATTTTAGATAAGGTATTCTGGAAAAAAATGAAGTTGAGCCATATGTGGGAACGTTTTTGAATAGACTCTCTTCTGAGAGCTAAAAATATGTTACAAAATTTCTCAGTCTACCTTGGTTTTTTAAACATTATTTAGGAATTTAACCTTGGCATTTTTCCATACTTACTTCATTTCACTGTTAGGTATACTGTTAACTGAAATGAATCCACTGTCTATCTAAGGCTAACTATATAAGCTCAACAATGGCTTCTTTTTGCCTAATGAATTTGTATAGTTGTCTCGCTGATTTGCAGTTTGTGAAATTCCTAACATTTACATTTTCATAATATTTATAAAACAGGCAAATTGCAATAATGTTCAAATGATTGCTTGGTAAAATCTATTATATAGGAATGTAACTAGGAAGCTTTTGGTTTCTAATATTATGATTGGGATTTAATTTTTACAAGCATCTATAATTATTTATTAATACATTTTATAGTTATAAGTTTAATATTTTACTACCACTCTACCCATTAAAGATATTAGCCTCTGTCCTTTCTGGTACAGTGTAGTTATTTCTCAGGTTATAACCTGATTTTTCTATCATTTCAAATTTTCCTCTTGTTTTTTTCATATGCTGAAGTTTTTATTTTGTCTTCTGACCCTGGAAGTATATTCCAGAAGATCTTCCATTGGTTTTTACTTTGTTTCTGCTATTTTAGAGCTATACTCTGTTTTTGTCCTATTCCTGAAACCTTGTATCCATTATCATACCTAACAAGCATCTTCTAATCATTCCAGGATTTCCTCTGATCTAACAGTAGAATGCATTATTGTTGGCTTGATGAAAAGTATAATACCCTTAGCTAATGTCCAGTTTCCTTTTTTTATTGTCAATGTAATGTACAGAGGGGTTGCAGTTACATAAGTAAGGTAATAAGTACATTTCTTATCCAACTTGTTATGCAGCTCACATGGTCTCAGGATCATTCAGTGATTCCTAACCTCTTTCATCATCTTTCTTTGAACTTATAGGAACCAAATAGGATATGCCACACAAATTAGGCATTGTAAACAACCTTAAGCTTCTCACTGTTTGCCATTTGGAGTATAAGTATCCAAACAGGAGAAAGCCTGAGAGTTAAGAACATACCTAGCTTGAGTCCATGGTAACACTGATTCCCTGATATTTCATTTTCATTGTAAAGGGAGCTCTTTCTGTGTCATCCAACACATTAGACCTTTAATCTTGGGAGTGGGGGAAGAGCTGAGATGCCTTCTGCAGACAAAGGAGGCATCTCAGGGATAAGTAAGGAAGAGGATACAGACTTAAGTAGAAGGACAATCACATTTTGTCCAAAGTAATGAGCACCTAAAGCATGGTAGGAAAGAGAAGGCAGACCCCAGTCCCCAAGGCTTTTGGTAAAGGGAAAGCTGAAGAACATTTGGATTAGAAATGATACCTCAGATCCTCAGGTTGAAATAAGGAAAAAATTTTTTATCGTGAAAATACCGTACAGAAGCGTTACAATTACATGGGGAAGATAATGAGTACATTTCTTATCAAGCATTGTAGCTTCCTCCTTTGTTTCCCCTTCCCAATCCACCCCTCCCCCACCAAAGTTGTAAAGTTTGTTTTAGACATAACGACTTGTACATCTCGTTGTTGCAATGGGTCCACCTGTATCCCTATTTAAACAATTTGTTTTTTCCCTTCCCCTCCCCAAATTATACCAACATCAAATACAGTGAAAACAGAGGTTATACCGTGGGAGAGGGACAACTAGTATATGACTGAGACACGCAGAAACGGTCAAATATGTTGATGTTAGGTGAAATGAACTCCAAGATAAGGACCAAATGGTTTTTCTTTCTTGCGATTGTTTCTGACATATTTATAAGATGATTTGTTTTGTTTCTTTGTATGTCCCTCCCCCAAGGAATCATTTGTTTAGCACAATTATCCATGGAATGTAACAGAGCCGTTTCCATGTGTCTGTCTCTGATTCCCAATTTTAACTGTTATGTACACTCTCTTTTTGAGGAACCCTGTATTTCTAGGCTATTATCTCCCATTTTGAGTTATCCCTTCTCCACATTTCAACCACCACAGCCAGCACTTGCCATTTATTGACCATTGTTTTTGTGCTGCTACATGAATTATTTCACATAACCCTGATACAGGTGTTAAACTTCAGAGGGGTCTAGTTTAGAGACTTAGGAACTTGTATATGTGCTCCCCAGCTACCTAACAGGAGAGCAGGAGCTAAACTCAGATCTGTCTTACTCAAACATCCCCACAAAGCTCGTGTTTTCATTCTCATTTTACAGTTGTATAAGCTGAAATTGAGCCACAAGCTCCTTACAAGGAGATTTTTTTTCTAAAGCTTCTCTTTTCTCCCACATTGGCTTGTATTTGTGGACAGATAATAAACACATAATGATGGAAATAATCCATTTCTCTGGCTTGAAACTATAAGCCACAGAATTTTAGGTAAATCTCATCTTTATTTTTATTTTCTGTAGTTAGATGTTCTTTAATGGGGTTTCCATCTTTACTAAAAGTTTTTTTTAGAGTATTCCAGGGATGCCATATAAAATCATAAGGCAAATAAGGTTAAAAATGATAGATAGCTGTGCATTCCATTTGTGTTTTTATCTCTTGAAACATCTTTTGGAGTTGTTAATCACTGCCAAAGATGTATTGCCTTATTTCTAAGAGATCCTCTTTTATTTTTTAGGATACAGCAGGCCAGGAAAGATACAGGACCATCACCACAGCCTATTATCGTGGGGCCATGGGCTTCATTTTAATGTATGACATTACCAATGAAGAGTCCTTCAATGCAGTACAAGATTGGTAAGTTACAGCACATACAGCTGTTACTAAGGATGGAAGCTTTCTTCCCACTCTTTCTTCCTTTACAGCAGTGATCATGGTGCATTGTCATTTTTGTGCTTATCATATACAGCAATCCTGATTGTGCTTCATAAGCCTAAAAATTGGTGGTTATGCTCAGGGCTATTGTGAAGGGATCAATAGGAAGTTATTTTGATGATATTCCTACATTTTTTAAAAAATGTCTGTGCTTCATGTCCTATTAGCCAACCTGCCATAGAGTGCCTTCCTTTTATGCTTTTCTTTTCTTTTCTTTTTACTGGTTCTAAGGCTTGAACATGGGGCCTGGGCACTGTCCCTGAGCATCTTTTTGCTCAAAGCAAAGGCTCTACCTCTTGCGTATCAGCACCACTTCTGGCTTTTTTGAGAAGTTCTTTGGAGATAAGAGTCTAATGGACTTTCCTGCCCGGGCTGGCTTCAAACTCCGATCCTCCTATATCAGCCTCCTGAGTAGCTGTGAGCTGCCTGCACCTGGATAAATCAATCTTTCTCTCTCTTTCCTTCTTCCTTTTCTTTTCTCTTTCTTTCTTTCTTTCTTTCTTTCTTTCTTTCTTTCTTTCTTTCTTTCTTTCTTTCTTTCTTTCTTTCTTTCTTTCTTTCTTTCCTTCCTTCCTTCCTTCCTTCCTTCCTGTTTTTTTTTTTTTTTTGTCTTCCTGTGGCTTAAACTCAGGGCCTGGACACTGTCTCTGAGCTCTTTTGCTCAATGGTAGCACTCTACCACTTTGGACCAAAGCTCCACTTCCTTATATTTTTAATTCAATAAAGGTTTGCAAGTGTACATGGGATTTAGAAATGGTAGCCCTTAAGCTAAGTCTAGCCTGCTACTTGTTTGTTTATAAATAAAGTTTTATTGGAACATAGCCAGGCTCATTTGTTTATTGGCTGTGGTGCTTTCACACCATAACAACAGAGTTAAGTAGCTGCAACAGAAACCATATGGCCTGAGAAGACTAAAATATTTCCTATCTGGCCACTTGGAGGAAAAGTTTACTGACTCCTTATCTAGAAGATTTGTTACATGGGTTATTCAAACTGAAATTTTTCAAAGGACTGGAGTAATGGGAAAAATAGAGCCTAAACCCTTTCAACTCATAACTTCCATCTATAATGACTGTGGCTTCCTTATCTCTCCCATCAGTACTTTGGGAGGATTCAGAATAGCAGAGGAGAATGGTCATTAGTTCCTCCTGTAAAAGGGCCTTTTTTTTTTTTTCAGAGTCAGAATCTAGCTGAAGTTTTGTGTGGTATTGAAAGAGAAATTGAGCTCCCAATGGTAGTGACCACTGACTGAGGGAATTCATACCACATTTTAACTCTAAATAGTCACAGCTTATCTATGAATAAGGACTATAGTAAAAATATGCAAGCAAAACAAATAGCATTCATTCTTGTTCTGTTTTGTGTAACATTAACCTCAGTGACTTTTTTAATGCATATCATTAGCTTGAAGCAGGTCAGGTGTCATTATAAACTTAGATTTGCTTTATGTTGTTTCTTTTAAATGCTGATTGTTCTCCCAGAAGATATCCACATCTTTCTTCATCATATGTACACATATATTGAGACACATACATATACATTTACAACGTATGAAATAATAACATTGATAATAGTAACTCAGAAGAGAAATATACTTAGAAACTGAAAAAGCAGTAAGTGTAGTATCTGTAGGAAATCTAATTGTTTTGTACTGAAGGACATAGAGGACATAGTGACCTTTGTTATTAGATTGAATGTTATAAAACCTCTGGTTCATGTCAAATTATTGTGCAAATTTAAGACAATTCCAAAGGCCAGCAGGTTTGTTATAAAATGAAAGGAAACAGAAAATTTCTATATAGGGATCTATATCAGGATTTGATTTAGGATAAAAGTAGCATGCAAATTAGTACCGCAAATTATTGCTTAGTTAATAGTGTTATGGTATCTAGTTAATTGACAGCTATCACTGAGGTAAAAATGTTCATTTAACTTTGGCTAGTCTTTTTCTGAAGATGTTGAGACCAGCACTTTTAACCAGGACTTGTTCTAACCAGGCTCAGTGTTCCAAATGCCATTTGCACCCACAGTTTGTTTTGCCCTGTTGTTTCAATGAGAGTTACTTGGCCACTGAAAACACCTGGAAGGGTACTGTGAGCTCAACCCAAGTGACAGTAAAACCAGGAGCACATCCCTAAAGCCTCAAGCCTCAAGAAATGCTTCTTCCTCTCTCCTCACTCATTTTCTCTTCAACCCCTCTATCTCACAACACATTGATGCTTGTATTTCCAGAGTTTCTCCTCTTCAAATCCAACTCTATATACACTACCATTCCTTGGAAGCTCTGTTTTCTCTCTTTAGAAAGGCACAATTATTCTTGTCTCTTTTGGACTTCTCTCAAACCTCACATACTCTTCCACTCATCTGAGGGTGAGTAAGCTCTGGTGGCTTTTTATTTTATTGTTCTCTGTGTCCTTGGCCATCTTCTCACTACCACAAATTCATTTATTATTGACATCTGATACCTTTCAAATTTTAATTTCTAGTTTAGTCTGATTATAAACTGCTATGCTGCATTTCCACATCCCCCAAATATTTCTCTACCTGGACACCCTGCTAATGTATCAAAATCGATTATCTTTCCCTCAAACTGCTCACTTTTGTAACATCATTATTTCTGTTCATTGTAATAACATACTTTATTACTCAGGGTTATTACTCAGGGGCCACCTTGAATCCAGTTTTGAGACTCAGCCATTCCAATGGGAGCTACCTCACACATATTGACTCAAAATATCCTTTAAATCTGTTGCTACCCTTCCATTTCTTTTTTGACCATCCTTGTGAAATATATTGTTATCTTTTGCTTCTACCCTCATTGAGCTACCAAACTGATATTTCATAATTCAGAGTTTTACCTTTCCTAATCATTACTTTCTCATTGGCTACTCCAAGATTCTTCCACAACAACTGGATCTTGAATTTTATGAAGACCTCTGCCAAACTCTCATGAGCCATGATTCCATTCTGAAATTAATATGACAACTTGCAATCTGACTTTCACACATACTGTATCACAAAGCCCTTATTTCTTTACAGCTTCCATTTCATATTATTCTTCAATCATATGGAACAATTTATTACTCCTGAATATGAGCCCAAACACTTCAAATTCTGTGTTTCCTTTGTATACCTCCCTCTAGTTTATTTTTTTCTACAACCTTATACTTCATCCATAGATTTTTCTAAAATCCAAGAAGTCTATCATTTAAATCATTACTTATTCAATCAGTTTTCTACAAAGCTACATAGGCATTTTTAGGTTTTATTAAAAATTATTCAGCAACACTTATTGAGCATCTGGTCTTTGACAGCCAATTTCTTACACATTGTACTTGCTACCATTGCCAGCACTATCTCAGTTAGTAGGTCTGCCATTACCCATCTATCTGATTTAGATTCTTGCACTCATCACACTTTATAAACCACCAAGTTCAACCATGTTGACTTTCTGAGTGCCTCTCAAATGCCACTCTAGCACTTTCGACAGACCTCATAGAAAACCTTCAGACTATTGCAATTTGATTGTACTTTGTTGTGTTTACTGGATTGTTACTAAGCCTTTTTTTCCCTAGTACTGAATATAGAACAACCCAATATCTGCTTTCTATTCTTTTTTCAATTTTTTGAATTCCTATATTTTATTTCTTTTTAATATCATATATTAATTTTACAAATGGATAAATTTAATTGTGGCTTTTCTATGTAGGTGTATTATATACTTCAATCAAATTTACCTTGTAACTATTTCTTATCACCTTTTCCTAACCCCCCCTTTTTTCCTACTCTGACTCCTACTAGTCTATGGCCAGTCTCCGTCTGTGTTCATGTCTTTTTTTCTTTCCTTTCCTTTCTTCCTTCCTTCTTTCTTTCTTTCCTCTTTCCTTCCCTTCTTTCCTCCCTCTCATCTCACCTCCTTCGTTCCTTCCTCTTTCTTTTACCTTCCAGTTGGAACATAGCCTCAAATATACAAAATCTAGATAACTTGTCTAGGTTCTTTATGAAAGTCTAGTACGATGACTCAGAATCTCTACACAGTACATTTTAATTTTATTTAAAAATCTTCTCCATCTGTTCCTTTAATGCTTTTCTATATAAAGTGTGACATGGCCAAACACTGCTGAATTTCCTGTTGGAGAATATCATTGTCTTATATCCTCCTCCATCTCATTTGTTCATTCTGCTTTTTATATCACAATAAAGAACTAAAAATATAAAGTTTGTTTAAAGCTGGAAATCTGGTGAACAGATTGATGAAAAAAATCCCTACAAGCCTAAGGATAAAAGTCTAACACCAAATTCATATCGGTTTTAAATAATCGCTTCTGTGTTTTTCAGGGTATCATTGCAACTGTGCCAGAACTAGAACAAAGCTTTACCTTCCAATATTCTCTTCCTATGACATTTTGTTTGTTTCTTCTTTCCCCCCAAATACACCACTGTAAGATCATATAATTTTAGCCTGATAGCAACAACTAAGATTTGATGAGTAGTTACTAAGCTTTTATTCAGAGCTTCCTAATCCTCTTTTCTAAATCAGTGCTGTTACAGCTCAGAAGGGGAGTGGTAGGATTAGAGCAAAATGTCTGACCCTATACTTTCACTACTAGCCCAACTGAGGCTCCAGGAGCCTCTTTTCTCTTTTTGGATGCTAATGACTACATTTCTTATTGTTGGTCTGAGGCAGCTATGAAACAGTTTTTTTTTTTTTTGCATAGAAAATACAAATTAAACTGAAGTTTAAGTCACCCTATGGTATGACTCCCTTCAAAAATAAAACCAAAACACCCTGTTTCCTCAATTGTCTTTAACATCTTAGTAAATAACACTCGCAAAAGCTCTCATTTTCTGACTCTATCTCCAATCATTTAAAAATTATTGTTATATCTTGTTTCTAATTTCAAAATATAGTTCATGCTCTTTAATCACAGCAGTTATGTTGAGGTGCTTGAGAGCCTCAAAATAACATTCTTCCAACAGACTGATATATAGCCATGGTTTATATGTGTTTTTACTGAAAGACATTATATTTGTGTGTGTGCACCTCTGGAGACATATACACAACTATGATCTATTAATGCATCTTATGACAAACAATGCCATAATATATGCCTGAAAGAAACTTATCCAACACATGAATTTTATCCATAAAACACATCACAACCTTCCTGTGCTCAAAAACACCAGGCAACACTTGAACACCATACTTGACAGTAATTTTGATCAGTAAAATCATATACACATGCTCATACATAAAAAAGCAAAATAAGTAAACCAAACTAAATAGTAGAAGAAATGAAAAATGTGATGCCAAATAGACTGTAAAAATGATGCTAATTGATATTGTGAGATCTAAGACAAGAAGGCAGAGCATTGATTGCATTGCTTTACCCCAAATGAGATGGTTGACTTTGATTTTTATTACTCTGTCCAGTCAGCCAACTTTCTGCCTTTGGGTTCTAGTTTTGTTGTTGTTGTTGTTTACACACTCAATTTGATGCATTTGTTTCTGATTACCCCCAACAAATTTATCAGGCTGGACAGTGACATAGAAATTAGCTTCATGAATAATGCAATATATTAAAAATGTAAAGCCTTGAATTAAACAAGTCATCCAATACTGAATAGGCCCAATAGGCAAACCTGGATTTATATTCTGATCACAGAGAATTGTAAGTGTGTATGTGTGTGTCTGTGTGTGTGTTCAATCTAGTAAATACCAAATAGTTTGAAACTGGAAGCATAAATTAGTAGTTAGTATATTGATTATGTATGTATACAGAAAATACTAATAGAATGGAGGGTACCCATCTTGTGTGATTTTGTGTTTTGATGCCCAACTAACATCAACTATACTTAGGAAGCAGCAGTCCTTAAATATTGACAGTAATGTGAATACAAGAACCTAAATTCTAATAGATTCAACCTTACTCCAGTCAGGGTATATGAGGAACTTAAAGATTAAACATAAAACTTGCACTCTTGAATAAAGGTGTTATGTAAATACAATTGCCATTTGTTCTGTTTCACTTACACTTTAAAAATATACTTCCTGGAAGTTTCTAATGTGCAGTTTTGTGTCACAATATTTATAGCAATACCAGTATTTCTAGCAGGATTCCCCAGGTCTCTGTCTATTAAAATGTATGCTCTTTTCTCTAAAATTAGTTATCTGCCTTTGAGGGTAAATTTTTTTGAGAGACAATAATTACACTTGTCATGTAATTCCTCGGAGAAGCCCATTTTCCAGTTCTAGATCTTATAGCTTGGTTTCTAGATGGAATTTGTAATGATTGATATTTGAAAGCAAAGCTAAGAGATTGTTGCTGATCCTGTTTAGAGAACGGTTTTTGGCTTTAAAAGTGAAAGCACACTGTGACCACTTCTATAAATGCAGATCCATCAGGAACGATTTCCCTTCCAGTCTACTCACTAACCTGAGTAAACATGTTTACTAAGTATCATTGGCATTTATTTACTGTTTGTCCAATCACCAAGTAAATAAGGCATCACTCACTATGAAATGAGTATAAAGATACACTCTTCTAAATCTAAGTGGACACAACCAGTCTCATCTCTCACCAATTATAAAAGTGTTTCGCTGTATGTTCGATGTAAATCTCTTTACTCTAAGTGGAGAATTATGGATCACAACTTATTTATTTACCATTGAGAAATTTGTTCATTTTTTTGGAAGTATTCAGGTTTTAACGCCTTGCATTGGCTAGGCTGTCATTTGCTACTGGAACCATATTCCAGCATTTTTTACTGTAATTACATTTTAATTAGGGGTCCCACACTTTTCCCCAGGATCAGTCACAAACAACAATCCTCCCAATCATGCTACGTATGTTATAGATATGTATTACCTGTTATTTGTTAAGATGGGTCTTGCTAACTTTTTGCCCAGGCTGACTTCAAAATATGGTCCTGATCTCTATCTTCTAAATAGCTAGAACTATAGGTAGGCCCACAATAAGACATGGCTATTTATTTTTGCAGTTAGATTATTGAGTATAAATATCCTAATTATCAGTTGTAAATCAACTAACTCCTTATAAATATACTCCTTGGAAATGACAATTAAACATTAAAGAAAACTATTCAGAAGAAAAAATAGAATAGCATATAAGTCATAGGAGCACTGTATTTGTTTGTATTTGTTTAGGTGATCAATATTTATAGGTGATAATATATGCAGTCCCTTACCTGTCTGATTATATATATGATATATCTGATTTATATTTTACATATATATATATATATATATATATATATATATATATACATGATTCAATAAGCTATGGAATCTTATGGTAAGTATTCTTACATCTTTCCCTTTCTGAGTCATCAATTTTCAAAACAACAGTAAGAGTCATAGTGTAAGTAAAGGAAAGTTATAAGCAATCCAATCTTATATCACAGTCTCTGTGACTCCATCTTATATCTCTACTGACTAACATGGAACATTCCTTATATACATTTCTGTTGTATTTTATCATCTAATTTTTACATATAAATATCACACTAACTTTTTAAATAATTTTCCTTCTTATAGTATAGTGAAATCTCAGTGAGAGATGTCACAATGATGGCATGAAATCTAGTTCTTGAATATAATTCATTCTAATCACTCCTGAATAGAATGAACTTTTTTAAATTGACATTCTAATGTATGCCTTTAGTTATTCAAACAAATGTTTAGAGAACCAATTTTTATTATATTTTTTGTTGTAAAGATGCTGTACAGAGGGGTTATAGTTACATGAGTAAGGTAATGAGTACTTTTCCTCTTGAGCATTGTTACCCGCTCCTTTGTTTTTCTCCAACCACCCCTTCCCTTCCCCTTCACTCTCCACCTCCCAAACTCCTTCGCCCTTCCTCAAGTTGTAAAGATCGTTTTTAAATAATGTCTTGTAGCTCTCACCGTTACAATGGGTCAGCCTGTATCCTTGTTTCAGCCTTTTGTTATTTCCCCTCCCCTCCCCAAATTAGAAAAATGTATTTATAAGATGCAGAGTACTGGAATGGTGAAAACAGGGGTTATATCACGGGAGAAGAACATACAAAAGAAACAAAAGAAATCATAGAGTACATTATAAGTACATTAAAAACAACAGCAACAAAGATAAAACCTCTTGTGTCTATCGAGTTCATTTCTCATATCTTGGCTCATTTCACTTAGCACCATCTTATATGGTCATATGTGCTTAGCTTTTGACCTTTTCTACTTGTCTGGTAAGATTATCCTAGACATATACTAGTTATTGCAAATAAGGGAAACCATGGGACCTATGTTTCTTTGGGTCTGGCTTACTTTACTTAGTATAATCTTTTTCAAGTCTTTCCATTTCCTAACAAATGGGGCAGTGCCATTCTTCTTGATGGAGGCATAGAATTCATATATTTGTGTATATATATATATATTCATATATTTGTGTGTATATATATATATATATATGTACACACACACACACACACACACACACACACACACACACACACACACACACACACACACACACACACACACACACACACACACACACACACACATATATATCACATTTTCTTGATCCATTCATCTACTGAGGGATATCTGGGTTGCTTCCATACCTTAGCTATGGTAAATAATGCTGCAATAAACATAGTTGTGCTGGTAGCCTTAGTATGGCCTTGTTTGTGATCATTTGGGTAAATGCTCAAAAGTGGGATTGCTGGGTCATAGGGGAGTTCTATGTGGAGTCTTTTGAGGAACCTCCATACAGCTTTCCAAAGTGGTTGAACAAGTTTACACTCCCACCAACAATGCAGTAAGGTTCCTTTCTGTCCACATCCCTTCCAGCATCTGTTGTTATTAAATTTTGATTATAGCCATTCTAACTGGGTTGAGGTGGAATCTCAATGTTGTTTTGATTTGCATTTCTTTTATGGCCAAAGAAGTTGAGCATTTCTTCATGTGTCTATTGGACATTCTTATTTCCTCTTCAGAGAAGTCTCTCTTTAAATCTTTAGCCCACTTATTAATTGTGCAGTTGTTTCTTTGAGGATTTGTTGTAGGGGGATTTAATTTTTTGAGTTCTAAGTATATTTTAGATATACAAGATTGTCCTCACTTAAGATACCAACCACAAGTTTGTGATTCCCAAGTCTGCCCTAACTTCAAAGCAGATGGATAAAATTTTGAGGGTTCCAAAAATTCCATTCAGGTTCAATAATCCACCAGCATGACTCTCAGAACTCAAGAAAGTACACTTATGAATCTATCTATCTATCTATCTATCTATCTATCTATCTATCTATCTATCTATCTATCTATCTATCTATCTATCTATTTATCTATCTCTGAGTACCTGTGTGTGTGAGAGAGAGAGAAAGAGAGAGAGTATGTATGTATATGTATATAACTGCAAAGAAATATAAATCAGAACGAACCAAAGAGAGAAATGGCAAGATTGGGCAGCATTTCAATCATGAAGCTCCTGGCACATTTTATGTGATAATATGAAACATATGAAAAAACAAGGTTCATTTATCCAAGCTTTGGTGTTCAGAGGTTTTTTTGGTGTTTCATGACATATGTATAGTTGGTTGAATAGTTGCCCACATAGATGAACACATTTTTCAACCCATCTCCTTCTTTGAAGGTGTGTCTAATAACACATGACTCAAAATTCTAACCACTTAATCACATATCTGTCCTTTCTTGCATGGTTATCTGCCATCCCAGAGCATCTCATTATCATAAAATATCATTTATTCTGCAAGGAGACCACCAGGAAAGACAAAGACATTCCAGTCATGTGCAGAATCCCACTTTCCACCATTTTCAGGGTTACTTCCCAGAAACAGGGAATAAAGGACAGATTCTTTGTAACTCAGTGTCCATTTGCTTATTCATAATCAACAAACATACCACTAAATTAATCCACAATGCAATTCTATAGCACTTACAAAAAGCTAGATAGTAAAGAGAACAATGAAGTATACTTTATTTAAAACTAAATAAAAACTAAAAACTGTTTCTTTCCTACACCATCTTATAGAAAATGGCCTTAACCCATCCAGGAGCTCTGTGAAGTTAAACAAAGAACACATCAGTGATCATAACTCCAGCCCATCTTCCTAGCCTAAATACTCTAATTTGCATCTGATTTAACCTTTGATGTTCTTTCTCCCTCTTGCCCTTGTTGATTCCCCAAATTTTGAAGCCAGTGGCTTGTTTTGTTTGTTTTCAAATAGTACAACAAATATTTTGACTCCCTATCCAACCAATAACCCCATCTACAATAAATCCCTTTCTTCAATTTCACATCTCTCTGAATTCCCTAGACTTGGTGCTAAACATGCTATTTTGGGCAGATTTACTCTCTGGTATTCAAGGTGTTAAGTACAATTAAAACTAACTGTATCCACTGCCCTAAATCCAGCACTTCTAATTGCATATCAAATATTTAAGCAACTTGAAAACAGAGGCTTTGCTACAGTGGAAATTATTTCCTTATCATTTCATTTTTACTAAAGTATGAATTTTAAGTGTGTATTATTACTTTAATTTATGTAAATCTTCACTTCTATACTTTATATTCTGAAGATGAATCCTTTCTGAACTGCTAGAAGTAACTTTTACATTCTGTGACCTTATAATATATAATGAAAAAACACCAAATATGGCTTAATTTTGGAGCAGGATAGGATTATTTGTCTTAGAAAAGATTTCTTTAAGCTATGAGGAAAATGTCTTCTTTTTCATTTTTTCTTAATTTTTACTTTTTAATTTTCCCAAGTAACATCTACAGCTATGCAGATCTGGGAAGGGAATGGAGAGGCAGGAAGAAAGATGCAGGATGCGAGCAGTTATTCATTAAAGCTCCATTTTGAGAAAGGACAGAGGCAATCAGCAAAAGGACTGGCAGTCTGGGCTGCTCAGGAGAGCTGTGAGGGCTTTACAACCCCTTAACAAAAGTCCTTTCTGTGCCTCCAAGTTAGAGAAAGCTGACAGACTCAAATACTGTGTAACCTTGGGAGGTTGACAGTACTTGTACTTTCTCAGGCTTATTTGACTAAACGAAAAGTAAAAAGAGTTCCTAACTTACAAGATGGCTTTGAAGAACAGAGAGAAAATCAAATGTAGCACCAAAGCACTCTCTGCCCTTAGATCTATATTGAACAGTAGTTTTCAATCTAGGCTGCACCGTGAGTCACCTGGAGATCTTTTGAAAGCTTATTTATTCTTTGCCAATTCAGTCACAATCTTTGCCCTTGTGACTCTAGCACTAGGATATTTTCAAAACCTTCTCCAGTGATCATAATATGAGGTCACATTGAAAAATGAGCTCTTTTCCCAAGGCGACTTTTGGTCACTTATTGGAATTAGAATCTCATATATTATTAATAACATTCTGGAAAATGCAAATGTATCTTATATAGTTCTTTAACGTTTGTTTAGTCAGATTGTGCAAAATATTTCTCCCTCCTCCTCTTCTTTTCCTTCTTCTTTTATAAGAAAAACTTAATGCCTGGGTTTATAGGCAGGGAGATGCTTTCCTACTTGAGCAACACTTCCAGCCCTTTTTTATTTTAGTCGTTATTGTTTTCATTTTAGTTGTTTGTTGGGTAGGATCATGCATTTATGCCTGAGGCTAGCCTCAGATCTCAGTCATTCTATTTACAAACTCCCTCGTAGCTGTGATGACAGGCACATGTCATCACATTGAGCAGCTTTTTGACTGAGATGAAGGTCTCATGCACTTCTTGTCTAGGTTGTTCACCTGCTGAGTAGCTAGGATTAGCTAAGTAACAATAGCCTTCCCTCTGGACTGGATCTTAATGGTAGTTCTTTGCCAGTGTGGTTATGTATGTAACATAGAATTTGGATATAGATCAAGAATTCAGAGCATTTGGATCAACAGGATTCAGATGCTGCTGAATAGAGGACCAGTGGTAGAGCTAGTTGCTTTCTGGAGCCATGCCCATTATAATCTTCCTCCTAACATAAGAAAGATATGCTTGGATCCATGGGCTGTATCAAGTCATTTTCCTGAAAAGATGCAGTAAGGAGGAGTAAATTTTCTCTATCCAAGATTTAACATCAGTGATATCTCTATAACTAGTCTGAGACCCCCACAGACTATTTCAATGTTGGAAATGGGCAGAGAAGACAAAGAAAAGGTTCTGTAGCTTGCAAGCCTGGGGTATGGCAGTAGTCATATGCTTTGCCAGCAATGGTGCCATCTCCAGCTAATTCAGCCTGTGGCAGGATTCTTAATGAGCCTCAGCAGTTCATTTGCTATGAGATAGGTACCTACTGAACCTTTGTGGTTTTGTTTTGTAGTTGCTGAGATGATTATGTAGAAAAGAGATAAGCCAATAGTTTCAGAACTTTTTGTAGTTTTTCACATATTCTGTGTTTTAAAAACATGAACTTCTAACCTAGAGTATACTGAATTTACATGAGAATATTCCATTTATCCCCCAAGAGTTATATTTTTTTTCATTTGAGGATTTTTGCATGGCAGTTACTAAGGTGGGTATCAAAATGAATCTACCATGTTCTCTTGGACTTCAGAATCTCTTAGGAGAAATGACTTGTAAAGCCCAGGTCACTACTGCACAAGCCCTTGCATTTTCAGCCTGTCTCTCAGCCTTTGTCTTCCCTCTTTATCTTCCTTGTTACCAGGAACCCTCTGATTTTCAGTGTTGTGATCTTCACATATCTACTATTTCATCTATAATGTCTCTATCTACCTTTCTTCACTCAGATCAACAAGCTTTCACTTCAAGGTGTGGTACTCTTTGCTACCTCTGCTTTTCCACAGAACAAGGCCTCCTTTTCTTACTGTAGAAGTCCATAAAGCTTTCATCCTATAAAGCTTACCACAACTACATTTCCATCAATAGTTGAGAGGAAGTACTAGCAGGCCACCCACGAGACAAATGTTTCCTAAAGGTCTTTCTTTCTGGTCTTGTGATCAGGATCAATTGCCATTGCCCTCGTATGTTATCATTTCTTTGATTCTTCTTCTTTTTTTATTTTATTTTTATTTTTTGTGAACACAGTGTACAGAGGGGTTACAATTACATGGGCAGGTTAATGTGTACATTTCTTATCAAGCATTGCAGCCTCCTCCTTTGTTTACCCTTCACATCCCTTCCCAGCCTCCCCTCCCACCCCCCCACCCAATCCTCCCCGCTTTCCACCCCCCCCCCCGTCCCCCCTTCTCCCTCCTCCCCGCACCAACATTGTAAAGCTCGTTTTCGACATGACAACTGTACTTCTCATTGTTGCAACAGGTCCACCTGTATCCTTAAACGACTTGTTTTTCCTCATCTCCTCCACAAGTTATACTGACATCAAATATAGTGAAAGCAGGGTTTATACTGTGGAGGAGGGACATACAAAACTACAAAGAGATAATCTTATAAATGCGTTAGAAACAAATGCATGAAAGGAAAAAAACATTAAAATACATATCTAAGGGTTCATTTTCCTAACATCACATTATCTGACCTTTTCCGCTTGACTCATACATATACTAGATATTGCAAATAAGGGAAACCATGGGACCTATGTTTCTTTGGGCCTGGCTTACTTCATTTAATATAATTTTTTCTGAGTTTTTCCATTTCCTAACAAATGGAGCAATGTCATTCTTTCTGATGGAGGCATAGAATTCCATTGTGTATATATACCACATTTTCTTGATCCATTCATCTACTGAGGGGCATCTGGGCTGGTTCCATATCTTAGCTATGGTAAATAATGCTGCAGTAAACATAGTTGTGCTGGTAGCTTTAGTGTGGTCTTGTTTGTAAACATTTGGGTAAATGCCCAAAAGTGGGATTGCTGGGTCATAGGGGAGCTCTATGTGAAGTCTTTTGAGGAACCTCCATACTGCTTTCCAAAGTGGTTGAACAAGTTTACACTCCCACCAACAATGAAGTAAGGTTCCCTTCTGTCCACATCCCCTCCAGCATCTGTTGTTATTAGAGTTCTTGATTTTTGCCATTCTAACTGGAGTGAGGTGGTATCTCAATGTTGTTTTGATTTGCATTTCTTTTATGGCTAGGGATGTTGAGCATTTCTTCATGTGTCTATTGGCCATCCTTCTTTCTTCTTCAGAGAAGTTTCTCTTTAAGTCTTTAGCCCACTTATTTATTGGGCAGTTGTTTCTTTGAGGATTTGTTGTTAGGGGATTTAATTTTTTGAGTTCCAAGTATATTTTAGATATGAGACCCTTGTCTGTTGTGTGGCTAGTGAAGATCTTCTCCCAATCCGTGGGCTTTCTATTGATCTTGCTAGCTATGTCCTTTGCCATGCAGAAGCTCTGCAACTTCATGCAATCCCATTTGTCCAACCTTTCTTTGATTTGTTGTGTTTCCGGGTCTCTATTCAGAAAATTTCGGCCTGAGCCAAGGAGACCTAGGGTTTCTCCTATTCCATCCAGTAATGTTTTCAGAGTGCCTGCTTTGACTTCGAGGTCTTTGATCCATTTGGAGTTGACTCTGGTGCAGGGTGATATATCTTTGATTCTTCTTTATGATCATTATTTCCTGTCTGTTGTTTCCAGTACATTGTAAGATTTTCTTTGAATATGAATTGTTTTTCTCTCTGTTACCCAAGGATGTCTCAAAGAAGTTTGCACTTATTAGCCACTCAGTTATTATTCAGTGGATGGGTAGATGAATGGGTGGATGGGAAAGCAAGGCTATGCCCATTCTTAGCTGACTATAGAGTTTTCTCCTTGTTTCAGCAACTCCTTTTAGCTGAGTGATTTCATATTTACCAGGGACTTAACAAAATCAAAACAATTCACAGAATGCATAAGTTGGCAATTGATTTGACAAAGTTGATTAAGACATTTGCACTTTAAAAGAGAGTTTTAAGCTGGATACTGATGGCTTATGCCTGTAATCCTAGCTATTCAAGAGGATGGGATCTGAGAACTCAGGTTGGAAGCCAGTGCAGGCAGGAAAATCCATCAGACTTTTATCTCCAGCTGACCAACAAATGGAAATGGAGCTTTGGCTCAAGTGGTAGGGAGCTAGCCTTGAGCAAAAAAGCTTAGGAATAGTGGTGCCTAGGTCCTGACTTCAACCCCTAGAATAGGCATTTTTTTCAAAAGGAGAATTTTATGTTCTTCAGCCAGCCTCTAATTTCTGAAGGACTTATGATGAATGCATACAGAAAAATCTTCTGTCCCAAGACTAGGAAAAATATAATTCCACCTCCCTCCAGTCACCATCTTCCCTCTAAGTACACTGCCAGGGAGTAAGTCTGTGCAAAATCACACTTTTGTGTCATTCTTGGGTAGTCTACCCTTTGTTATCACCTTCCCAAAGTTCTACAATCTGTGAGACTTTAAGAAAAACAAAGACATCACTAAAAAGACAGCTCTATTCTATGCTGAATATTCTAACAGAATCAAGAGACAGTTAATGCAGAGGATAGCTACACATATATGCACATATATGTAACCATCCTCATGATATTTCAGGAGAGGTATATGCAGTCGCATTAACTTAACATTAAGGACTTTGATTTATTACTTTACATTAACAGCCACTACACACTGATGTGATTCAGTACCATCCTGCATAATAATTAACTCATCCATAAAGTATATATCTGACAGCCAGAAAGAAGGCAATATTTGTTGTATGCTACTGCTGCAGCACAGAGAGAATTCACACCGTTTTTCTGACATTAGGAATCTCATGTGTATCACACCAAAGCAGGAAAGTGTTTGTCCAAGTTGCTTTGTGAATCCAATGTGCCAACATTCTTTAAAAATAAAAATTAAACGCTCTGTAGAGATACTTATTGTTTTAATAATTACAGCTGGTGTTTATTTCATTGGTTCCTGTGTCTAGAGCAGTGAGTTGTTCAATTGGTTCCTGTGTCTGGCAGCTGTGTTGTCCTTCAGGAGTCTTAGATCAGCAGCTGGAAGACAGTGGGAGAGGGCAAATTTTACATTGAAACAGTACCTTTTAACATTCCTCCCATCTTTTTCCAAGGAACTTCAAGTCTTCTAATTTGTTTCAGAAGTTAAAACATACCCTGGGTAGAAGAAAAGATTGCATTGATCCGGTAGCAAGAAAAAAAAATGAATTTCAGACTTGCTCTTCTCATTGTTGACATATAGGAAGTCTACTGAATATTGTGGGTTGATTTTATACTCTGCTACTTTGCCAACATTTCAAATCCAGTAGCTTGGGTGAGGAATCTACAATAGAGTTCTTTATATACAGGATCATGTGATCCTCAAAAAGGGAGAGCTTTACTTCTCTCCCTGTTTGTTCCCCTTTAGGTATTTCTCTTGCCTTATTGCTCTTGCTAGGAATTCCAGCTCTATTCTGAAGAGGAGTGGAGAGAGTGAGCATCCTTGTTGTGGATTTTAGAAGAAATGGTTTGAACTTTTCCCCATTAAATATAATGCTAGCTGTAGGCTTGTCATATATGGCCTTTATCATATTGAGAAATGTTCCAGGGATTCCTAGCTTCTCCAGAGCTTTCATCATAAAGGGGTGATTAATATTGTCAAATGTTTTTTCTGCATCTATTGAGATGATCATGTTCTTGTCCTTGCTTCTGTCGATGTGTTGAATTACATTAATTGATTTGCATATATTGAACCAGCTTTGCAATCCTGGAATGAATCCCATTTGATCATACTGTATGATTTTTTTTTGGCCAGTTGTTGAATTTGGTTGGCCAGAATTTTATAGAGATGTTTTGCATCAACGTTCATTAAAGAGATGTGAATATAGTTCTCTTTCTTTGATGGGTTCCTATCTGGTTTGAAGGTGAGTGTTATGCTGACTTCATAGAATGTTTGATAGTGATCTTCCCCTTTCTGTTTCATTCAAGAACAAGATTGTCCAAGATACATTATTATGATCATATCTGAAAGATATTTCAGTAAGTTTGTCAACTATTGCAAATGAAAATTACAAATATGGAATCAATTTTAGTATAAATTTTCCTATGCTATATTTGTGAAATACTTATATGGGAAATTTTTATTGCTCATCTAAAATCTTAACATACCTTGATGTTCTGTTATACTAGTTTGGGGAGACCTATAGACAATCTGAGTATACTAAAAAAATTAAACTTTCCCATTTTAAGATTTCTCTTTACTTTACTTTCACTTTTTGCTATCTGCTTCTCCTATTTTCTGGAGGTCACAGCTGATTACTTACAACATGCTATTATTTAGTCAAAATATTTATTATTTCTGGCATAACATATGAGCATCCAAAAACTATAATGAGAAATCATCACAAAGAAAATTACATAACAATGGTGAATTAGCTTCTATACCAGGGTATCCAACATACAGGCTGGCTGTGATTCTCTTACTTCTGGTTCACTGTGTCACTAGGAATGACAGTCATGTGCCACTGTATCCAACCATTAGTTGAGATGGGCTCTTACAAATTTGTATGCCCACTCCAGTTCAGAATCATGATCACCCAATCTGCACCTTCCAAGTAGCTAGGATTACAGTTAGGAGCCACTGTCCTAGCTACAATTTTTTTTTTAATGTCAGGTTTTTTTTTTCTTTAATAGTTCATTAGTTCAGAGAATTAGTGGCTATGATAACAGTTCCACTCATTATTAATCTGTTTCTTAGTCATTACTTATTTGTCCATTATTTTATTTCACACTGTATTGTAATTATTAAAAATGGAGACTTAGCTCTCTTCTATCATTCCAGCCTTTTATTTTTAACTGCTATGACACAATTTTTTTTAAATTTTTTTATTGTAAAGATACTATACAGAGGGTTACAGTTACATGAGTGAGGTAATGAGTACACTTCCTCTTGAACATTGTTACCCCCTCCATTATTTTCCCCCTACCATCCCCTCCCTCCCTCCCTTCCCGAAGGTTCTTTTTTTTTTTTTTTTGATTGTGATTAAGTGATTACTTAATTTCCGGTAATTCACAGTATTGTGGAATAATGATGCTCGTTTAAAGTCACAAGTTCATTCTAGCTTTCCTGGAGCAAATTGTCTATCACAGTCTGTAATATATAAAGGTGCTCACATGTTATATACCATATATGTGATCAGCAGCATGGGGATATTTGGTGGTGGTTCAACCAGATGAGTGGGAGTTCTTTGTTTCTTAAGTCCTGTTAGTTTTGTCATATCACCTAACATTTTGGATTTATCATCCACTTATCAGGGAGACCATATACTGTTTGTCTCTTCGTTCTTGGCTTACCTCGCTCAACATGATTCCTTCTAGCTCCATCCATTTCCCTGCAAATGCCATTATTTTGTCATTTCTAATGGCTGCATAATATTCCATTGTGTATAGATACCACAATTTTTGGATCCATTCATCTGTGGTGGGGCATCTAGGTTGTTTCCATGTCCTAGCTATTGCGAACAGTGCTGCAATAAACATGGAGGTGCACATGTCCTTGTATATTGGTTCCTGTTGTTCAGGGTAGATGCCTAGAAGTAGTATGACTAGGTCGTAAGGGAGGTCAATCTTTAGCTTTCTAAGGACCCTCCAGACTGCTTTCCAAAGTGGTTGTATGAGTGTACATTCCCACCAGCAATGGAATAGCGTTCCTCGTTCTCCACATCCCCTCCAGCATTTGTATGACACAATTTTGACAACTAAGACTTTATATTTTTTAACTTAATTTTATTTTATTTGTGAACATACTGTACAGAGGAGTTACAATTACGTGGGCAGGATAATGCGTACATTTCTTACCAAGCATTGCAGCCTCCTGTTTGTTTACCCTTCACATCCCTTCCCAGCCTTCCCCCTTCCCCCCCCAATCCCAATCCTTCTCCTTTCCCCCCCCTTCCCCAAGACTTTATATTTTTATATATTATAAAGTCAAGTTCTTCAGTGTTAGTGTTCCTTTTTACTCTTCTTGATTTAATATACTATTCTCTTTGGCAAGGGACCACTTCCCTAAAATTAGAAGTTTAAAAACTGATTAAAGAATGAGAAATGGAGGTTTAAGAAAAAAGAAACAGTAAAATAAATAGCTTCCTAGAGTAAGATACATAATTTCCTACTTCTCCCTATAAGAAGTATTTAAGGGCAACAATTTTATTGTTCTTTTTAAATATATTTAAGAGTTTGAAACTCAATCATTGCCTGGCTTTGGATAATTTCTTTTCATGCCACTAACTTTAAGAACAATTTAGAGTGTAGTAGCATTCAAAACTGCTTATAACAGTTATAAAAGTTCTAATCAGTATTTCTTAGAATACTTTGAAACTCTTAGGCTAATTTTTTTAATTTTAAAGAATAAAAGAATTTAGGTTTCTGACTCTCTTGAAAGCAACTGAATATAAGACTTCACTCTGGATTCTTTTAATATATATGGAAATTATTCGCAGTCAATAGTATTCCTAATCAGATTGCAGATTTTTCACCTTACCTTATGTAGCTCATTATAATTTATATCTTCATTTTCAAATAAAGATTTCCATTAAATGAGGTTAGGGAGGTGTTTCCTATACAATTTTAAAATGTGTGTCATCATGTTGGCTACCACTGTGTTCATGGTTGTGATATAAAAGCCATGGGTGGTTAATAAAAAAAAAAAGAGTTTGTGGTATAAGGAAGATTGCAAGATCAGCATGGGCCAAAATTAATGAGATACCATCTTAATCCAGGAATAGTGGCTCACTAATATCATCTCAGTTACATGAGAGACAAATAGGAGGCTCTATCCAAAAGATAACATAAGCAAAAAGAGCTGAAGATATAGCTCAACTGGTAGCATCCCTGCTTATCAAGTAAATCCTTGAATTCAAACCTCAGTACCACTGAAAAAGAAATGTGAACCATAACTGAGACAATAATTCAAAGTTAGAATTAAGTGTCTGCCATACATCAAGTACTTGAAGGCACAGAATAGTTCCTTACTAAAAGATTTATGTGATTGAAGTGGTGTCAAACAAGAGCCAACAAAAGAGAGGACAGGAGTATTGGAGAACTAGATCAGGAAGTTGGGAGGAGGTAAGGAACAAGATAGGTTATGGCAGAGGTTTGGACATATGATGGGATAGCTGGGAGAGGAAGATTGCCTTCTAGCTTAAAAAAAAATCTAACAGTATGGTCCCTGCTTGTTCAATACAAAGTATATGTCTAATTCCCTATTTTTTGTTGTCCTATAGTTTAAGTTCATTTTTGGAAGTTGATTGAAATCAGAAAATAACTGCTTATTTTAATAATAATGAGCTCTAGTCATGTTAGTTATAATCCATGAATAGAGCTTATTTTGACTGACTTGACCTTGCGTTTGGGGAAAGCAAGTATTTAAGGTTTTTCAGAATTAAGTATACCATTTCAGTATTATTAGCTTGAGCTCTACGTTAATGACTTAAATGTAGGTCAGAAAAGTATTTGTTGATTTTCTTCATTTGCATCCTTTCAAATATTACCTTTTCAGCTTTACATCAAAACAAAAGCACAATGTTAAGAGCAATAATCTGTGAAAGTAGATATGGAAATCAGCTTTCAGACTCATATTTTTTTATTCAGGAAGTTGTTGAACCTATTTAGAAAACTAAGTTTCGTTAAAACTGGTAATAAAATTATTTCTTAGATACAAACGGGTTTTGTTTAGCTCAGACTTTGGCATGTAAAAGTCTAAATTCCAGATAACTACAAACTAGAAGTCATTTCTTTTTTTTTTTTTTTTTTTTTTTTTTTGGTCCAGTCATGGGCCTGAACTCTAGGCCTGGACTCTGTCCCTCAGCTCTTCTGCTCAAGGCTAGCGCTCTACCACTTGAGCCACAGCACCACTTCCGGCTTTTTTCTTTTTGCTTATGTGGTGCTGAGGAATTGAACCCAGGGCCTCAAGCATGCAAGGCAAGCGCTCTACCACTGAGCCACCTTCCCAGCCCCTAGAAGTCATTTCTTGAACCTACTTTGCAATTTTCAATTTCCTGAACTCTGTAAATTTTTATTCATTTATTGGCATCAAATTTGTTGACTAAGCAATTACCTCTAGTGGAAGAAATATTGACCCCAATTCACAAAGCATAGTGGCTGTAATTTTATAATAAAACTGCAACTTGCTGTTTGGAAAAACTGAGGTATCAGCCCCTAATCACACACTAAGGATTTGGAAACACATTCAAACACGAAACCTTCCAATATGACTGTATCCCAAAGGAATGTCCTTAAAAAGCATTTTGGATTTGCTATGGGCAAAATAGGTTAAGAATTATAGTGCAAAAACTCATTCATTCAGCTACAGAGTATATTTGTTTAAAAAAAAAGGCATACTAGTCTGTCCAACATTTGCTAGTGTTCATCTTTAACATGTTGTAACATATTACCAGTGATTCCAGTCAATAGAAGTACTTAATAGTTATCCCTTTTGCTTGATTAATAATGGTAGTGTGGTTGCTCATGGACTTTCTCCAACTATTAAATTAAATGCCAAATACGAAAGACTTATTACAGCTTTGGGGACAAGTATAGAGCTCTGAAATTCCCATATGTTATTCTCAGCTTTATTACTTTTCATCTACTACCTAATATGCAGATTTATTCATCGGTTTAAAATGTAGTTTGCTATTTGAATAATGTAATCATATGCCAGCTTTTCAAAAGATTAAATTATGGAAATTCAATTCCAAACTGAAAATAGTTATTGGTGATCTAACTACTTGTAAGGATGTTGAGTACACCATTTATGACAGCTGCAATGAGAGCCATCACTTTAGGATGCCAGCTAGGGTTAATTTTTACCTGGACCTAAATAGTGAAAAAGGCTAAAATTAAATTTGAACTGCATTGCTATTGGAAAAGTGGCTAATAGATTGTTTTGAGCCTATTTAAACTTCCTCCAAAGTTCATAAATATTCATTAAATCAGCTAGGTATTCGAAGCTTTAGGTTTTGCTGCTGCACAAAATATAATTATATGCTGAGGTGAGGGTTCTGTCTAGAGATTGCATTTATGTTGAAATGTGTAGAAGAAATTAATGGGGATTATCAGTTTGATCTTTGTCTATGTAGACACATCTTTTAGCTGAACTATAGGATTCTGTGACCCATAAAAAGTAAGAAAGTTTTAAAGAGGCAGCATTCTCAATGAGACGTATGCTGTTGTTTGATTCCTAGATCACAGATGTTAAGAAGTAGTTGTTTTCTTAAAAGTACATTTTAAGATGTGCCAAGTAAATTCCCATCCATTAATATAGTCAACTGTCACCTATCTACAAATAATTCAGATCCAATGGAAATGCTGTCTCTCTAACCTCTAGTCATCTTTTAAGGTAAGAAGGAAGTCCTGGCTGGGCATCTAGAGAAGTCACTAGGATGCCCAGCCACATCAGACTGATAGAGATGCTGTAGTAATTTTAATAGCTGTGTCTGCATTAAGAACAGGGAATTTAGCAACACAAAGTCAAGAAGCATGGGAGACATGATCATAGACAAGAACACAACAAAGAGACCAAAATAGCAGAAAATCTCTGTGGGTTATTGTGCCAACAGAAAAGACACTCCTAGAACCAGTAGCCAGAGATGCCTGAGACAGAAGACCCACCACTCAGCACAGGAACCATATACTCTACTACCCTATTTCCAAACACTAGCCCTTTAAAAGGAGGGAATATATATAGCTGGGCACAAGTGGCTCATGGAAGTTCCTAGCTACACTGGAAGCTGAAATCTGAGGTTTGGGGTTTAAAGTCAGCCAAGGAAGGGAAACCCATAAGACTCTTACCTCCAATAAACTACTCAAACAACAACAACAACAACAAAGAGCCAGCCAAAAGTAGAGCTGTGGCTCAAGTTGTTAGGCTTGAGCAAAAGAAGCTCAGGGACAGCACCCAATCCATGAGTTCAAGGCCTGGAACTGCCACACACAAAAAAGGGAAGATGATAAATAATTCATTTTCTAACATAGTGGGATCAAGACTCACAATTTCTCTCATAGAAAATTGGATGGTGTTAGATGTTAGTTAGATGGAGGATGGTGTTGAAGAAGGAAATTCTTCGATTTGAAAGGAGAGTGATGGGTGCCAGCAAGGGTTACGTTTTGCATTCACTTTATGGAAAACAGTCTGTAAAACATATTGCTCCATTTCTCCCTGACTAAGACTTGCAACTCACAATACAGATATCATCATTCTTATTGTTGTTCTTATCTTGATACAGTATCTCACTAAGTTATTCAAGCTGACTTCCAACTAGACTCCTCTTATTTCAACCTCCTAAGTAGCCAGGACTACAACTGTGTACCACTGTGTCCAGCTACAAGTATTATTAATTATATTAACTCTCTGTGTTACAAACACACATCTTATTAAAATTGTCAGAAGAGCAAATTCCTTATTGTGGGTTAATACTTATTTTTATTTCTAGTTTGTCTTCCTTCATTCTGGTACCTTATATATATATATATATTAGATTCTAGATAAACACTTAACAATCATGCAACAGGATTAAGTTTATTGTCATATGAAAATATGTATAACTCGGTGCCTGTTTCATAAGGAAAATATTAAGCAGAGGTAGTTTTTGCCTTTGGGAGGCAGCATCCACTCTCTGCCCCAGGGAAAGTGGTAATCATCCCAGGCCAAATACCGATAAGACAGAAGTTCATAAAACTCTATGAGCTACAAAGAGTCATAGTAGCAAATAGGAACCATAAATGAATGTTAATATTTACAATTGAATGAAGAAGCTGAAACATGTCTTATGTGAGGAAGGTGGAGGCTAAGGGGAGGAGGTGAATGAATGTAGAGAGGGATGATAGGTCAGTACAGTCATATACTCGAGGTATGATATTAGAACTAGTGAGAAGACATAGGGGTAGGTTAGATGTGAGGAATGATGCAAGTTGTGTATCAGATCAAAATTCATAGTATACAAGAAAGGGCATGTTAAATTAAAATCCCTCTGTACTACTATTTGGAGATAATAAATAATAATAATAAAAAATAAATAATACTATGTTCAATATATTAACACGTTGCTAATACAGAAAAGGTCTCTCTCACACATAAACACACACACACACACACACATACACACACACACACACACACACACACACACACACAATTCAGTAGTAAATTGAACAAATAATTCCTGACTTGTGACTGCATTCATCTTGAGCCAGCCAGTATCATCCAGAGAGCAATCAAAAACCTTTGTTTTGTTGTCTGGGTTTTTTTTTTCTCTTAAATCAATAAAGCACCTTCTATCAGCCTGAATTGATAGCACAAGCAAGGAAATAAAGAAAAAGTAAAAGAGTGAGAAAAAAATCCAAATTAGCTTTCAGATGCTGAATTTATGATAAGCAATTGGAGCTGACAGCTGACATTTTATCAACTGAATATCATTCTCTGATCACTTACAATACAACCCAAAAAGAATAGCGGCCACACAAAGCTTATATCAAAGAGGACAGCATTCCTGAGGAGGAAGGACACAGGTGAATAATTTCCAGAAAGAACTGAATGACAGTGCTAGGTTCTGATTTCTTATTCTAGGACAGTGCCTTTGATGTTCTGATTTAATGCATTTGTAAGCCTGAACTAGTCTGACATATTAATAAATGTTTAATTGGCTACTTCCAATTGAAATTTCCCTTTAATCTGGCCATTTGTTTTTATCGGACATAGATGGTTGCTCCTTACGGCAGAATACACTGTATATATTTCAGGTACAATTACAAACTGCTAAGTAATTAAGCCTAATAATCCTGTGTCTGAATGTGGAAATGACTGTTCCCTCCATGGGCTGCACAGAATCTTGTGTGTTCCGGGGCCAGACTAGATTAAACGTGAGGATTGTTGGCAGGCAGGACCAGGAGCAAGTAGACCAGGAGTAAGTAGCCCAGGAAACCTGGAAGACTGAAGCTTTGGAGGAGGGAAATGGCTGGTGCCAGGTTTCATGCCTGTGTCCTCATGTCACAATCTGCCTCTCGTTGGTGCTGGTGAATTTGAGACTGAATGGAGGCTTTCTCATGGGAAACCCTGTGAAACCCAGGACTAAGTGTGGGAGCTGCTGAGCAAAATGTTCTCACTGACTTTTTTTTACTCTGACCTTTGAATTAAAACCAATTTAGAGATGAAGATAACACCAGTTTTAAGATTTGTAATGTAACAGAATTGACAGTCATAATTATTTAAACTTGAAAACGAAGCAGAAAGTATGTTGAATGGAATAATTTTCTTACGATTACTAATATATTTTTCCCAATAATATATTTTTATTGTCAAGTTGATTTACAGAGGAGTTACAGTTATATAAGTAAGGTAATAAGTACATTTCTTGTCAAACTTGTTATCCCTTCCTCATTTTTCTCCTACTTTCCTTATCCTCCAGTTCTCCCCCAAGTTATACAGCTCATTTCTGACATATTGTCTGTTGCATTGATTCTCCCTTGTCCATTGTCTCACCTTTCTGTTGTTTCCCTTCCCTTCCCTAATTGAAATAAAAGTATATACAATACCAGGGCACCAAAATCAAATACAGTGACATCCGGGGATATACCATAGGGAAATGAACATACAAAAGAAACAAAAAAAAATCACATAGTACATTAAAAACAACAACAAAGATAACTAATTTAGTTAAGATAATTTAATTTTTAGTTAATTTATTTTTTTGAGTTCTAAGTATATTGTAGTCCATTGTATGGCTAGTGAAGATCTTCTCCCAATCCGTGGGCTTTCTACTGATCTTTGCTAGCTATGTCGTTTGCCATACAGAAGCTCTGCAGTTTCATGCAATCCCATTTGTCCAACCTTTCTTTCATGTGTTGTGTTTTGGGGTCTTTATAAAAAAATTTCGGCCTGTGCCAAGGAGCCCTAGAGTTTCTCCTATTCCTTCCTGTAATGTTTTCAGGGTATCTGCTTTGACTTTGAGGTCTTTGATCCATTTGGAGTTGATTCTGGTTAAGGGTGATATATAAGGATCTAACTTTAGTTTTCTATAGCTATTTAACCAATTTTTCTAGCACCCTTAACTGAAGAGACTGACTTTCTTCCATCCTATTTTTTTGCTCCCTTATTGAAGATTAGGTGTCTATAGGTCTGTGGGTTCATTTCTGGGTGTTTCGTTCTATTGCATTGGTCCTCAGGTCTATTCTTATGCCAGTACCAAGCTGTTTTTATTACTATAGCTTTGTAATAGAGTTTGATGTTTGGTATTGATATTCTTCTATCACTGTTCTTTCTGCTGAGTATTGTTTTTGCTATTTAGAGTCTTTTAATGTTCTATCTGAATTTTTGGATTGCTTCTTCTATTTCATTAAAGAATGAGGTTGGGATATTGATGGGTATTACACTGAATTTGTAGATTGCCTTTGACCGTATTGCCATTGTCAAAAATGTTAATCCTCCCTATCCAGGAGCATGGGGGGTTTTTCCACTTCCTTAATTTTGCCTTAATTTCCTTTTTCAATTTTTTAAAGTTTTCATTACACAGGTCTTTCACTTCTTTTGTTAATGCCTAGGTATTTTATTTTGGGATGGGGGAGGTTATCACAAAAAGAGTTGCTTTCCTGATTTCAGCTGGTATACAGAAAAGCCATTGAATTTTGATGGTTAATTTTATACTCTGCTACTTTGCCAAAGTTTCAGATCAGCTTAAGTAATTTAGGAGTGGAGTCTATGGGATTCTTTAAATACAAGATCATGTCATCTGCCAAGAGGGAGAGTTTTACTTCATCTTCCCCTATTGGAATCCCGTTTATGTTTGCATCTTGCTTTATTGCTCTAGCTAGGCATTCTAATACTAAGTTGAAGAGGAGTAGAGAGAGCAGGCATCCTTGTCTTATTCCTGAGCTTAGAAGAAATGGCTTTAGTTTTTTGCAATTAAGTATAATACTTGTTGTAGGTTTGACATACACAGCCTTTGTTATATTGAGGAATGTTCCATGGATTCCTATGTAATGCACGGTTTTCATCATAAAGGGATGTTGGATCTTGACTGACATATTTTGACAAAATTTGTACCTTTGGTTGTTTTTTTTTAATTTTTATTTTGAAGTAGTTTAGATGTTGATAAGTTGCTAATGTAAGACTAGTTTAAAAACAATCATTTATTGTTACATTTCATTTAATTTTTGAGATTCATTTATTACCACATTGTCTATCCTCATATATGTTGTGGACATATTATATCTATGATTATTATACATGTATGTTTTTCTGAACAAAGTGAAGACTAAAGTATGTAAGCAGATTTCCTGAGAATGGGGGCTGGGAAGGTGGCTCAGTGGTAGAGCACTTGCCTTGCATGCTTGAGGCCCTGGGTTCGATTCCTCAGCACCACATAAGCAGGAAAAAAAAGCCGGAAGTGGCGTTGTGGCTCAAGTGGTAGAGTGCTAGCCTTGAGCTGAAAAGCTGAGGAACAGCGCCCAGGCCCAGAGTTCAGGCCCCACGACCGGACCCAAAAATAAATAAATAAATAAATAAATAAATAAATAAATAAATAAATAAATAAAAATAAATTTGAAAAAAGATTTCCTGAGAATGTAGATACTGTTACTTAGCCCCAGTAGAATTAGCAACTTTGATTACCTGATAGTTCTACATGATGACTTGCTGCTTGTGAATTCTCTCCTGTAATGTTATAGAAGGGGAGATGTTTGTTTCTTTAGCAAGTCACATATGGAGGCACACAGTATCCACTTGCTCCTCATTTTCTAAATTCTCTACTTGGTAATTTCTGTGTAATTTTCCCCCTGACACTAATGTTTTGTGGGAAACACTATTAAGCCATGCTAATATCTACTTACTCATCAAGATTACCCTATAGACTTAGTCTCCATTGATGAGTCTTCTCTATCTAATCATTAATAAAACACTTGCAAAATTATGATCTTCCTATCTCAGCCCTCCCTCCACATCTGCCATCAGCTCTCAAAAGCCTACTTCAGGGAAATACTTCTCTATTTGTTTGTTATCCATATGAATATGAGTTTCTTGTATCAACAGTTCATGATTTGCAATGAAATCTTAAGTGAGTGATTTATTTGCTGACTTATTTGGTGAATATTTATTAAATATCTACAATGTGCCAGGTGCTCTAATATATTTTGGAGATACAACTGTAAGCAAGACATACAACCTCCCTTTTCCCATAAATATTTATTGTTTTTATATAAAAGAACCTTATTAAAACACCTTACTGAAATTTTGGTTACTTTCCCAAGATTGTTTTCCATCTAGTGTTTAACAGCTTCATGACTAGTGCCCAAGGATACCCTGCTACTGCTACCTTCCTGGGCCCAGCCTTATATTTGACATTTCTAGACCATGGACCTTATGAAAGTAACTTCTATATCAGGATACAAAAATTAAAATAGCCCACGAAAAGCACTTTATACGAAGTATCACTTCCTTTATCTGTTAGTAGGAAGAATTCACCATTGCCTAGATGTGGGAAATAGTACTGGACAGAATACATGGTACTTGTTCTCCTTGGAATATAAGTTTTGGTTAGGGATGCAGCCACAGACAAGGTACTGTGATAAGTACCCTGATAAGTACACTGATAAATGCCATTATAAGTCAACACTGTGGTTACTGCAAGGTTCTGAGAGATATGAAAAGAGGATTCCAAGACATAGTGTATATTGGATAGGTAGGAAGAAACTATTTTCTGGAAGAAGGGAAGCAGACACTTGAAGAGAGCTGCCAGTTATCCAGAACCCACAGGCTGTTCCTTGAATCTAGGTGCAGCAGGTTCAAAAATCATATAACAAGTAGACGCATATACCCAGATTCCCTAAGTCACCACTGTACTTCTACTATCTGCTACAACGTTGGTACCTCAGTGATTATGTTGCTGAGTGAGTGGGTAAATCATAGTCTGTTGGTATTAAAATATTTTTTCTGGTGCTGTTAAATAGATGAATTGTAAAGCACATTATTTATGCCTAGAGGAATTGGCTTCTCTCTCCATTTAAATTTTCCAATTAGCTGAAAGCTTGGTTGACTTGACTTGGCTTCATTTTTATGGTCAGCATTTAGCATTATGTGTATTGATCAATTAGTGATGACTTCTTTAGCTTATAAGGATAAAAACTGCATGGAATAAAAATTTGGTTACAGGGTAGCAACAAATTCAGCTGCTTTGTTTTTTTTTAAGTTTTATTGTCAAGGTGATATACAGAGAGGTTACAGTTACATGAGTAAGGTAGTGATTACATTTCTTGTCTAACTTTTTATCCCTTCCCTCATTTTTCTTCATCTTTTCTTTTCTCTTCCCCTTCAATCCAACGCCCCCCAAGTTGTACAGATCATTTCCAACATATTGTCTTGTGAGTATTGCTGTAGTATAGGTTCCCCCTTTGTCTCACCATTTTGTTGTTCCCTTTCCCTTCCCTAGTTCAGATAAACATATATACAATACCCAGTGTATCAAAATCAAATGCAGTGACAACAGGAGATAAACCATGGTGAGGGGGGACACAAAAGAAAAAAATCACATAATACATTGAGAACAACAACAACAAAGAAAAACCTCTTGTGTCCATGTTTTGAAGTTCATTTATGTGGTCATATGTACATAGCTATTGAGCTATTCTGCTCATCTGCTAAGATTACTTAGATATATACTAATTATTACAAATAAGGGAGACAATGGAACCTGTGTTTCTTTGGGTATGGCTTTCTTCACTTAACATGATTGAAATTCTACCTCACCCCAGTTAGAATGACTATAATCAAGAAATCTAATAACAACAGATGCTGGAGGGGATGTGGCCAAAAAGGAACACTACTGCACTGTAGGTAGGAGTAAACACTTGTTCAACCACTCTGGCAAACAGTATGGAGGTTCCTCAAAAGACTCCACATAGAGCTCCCCTATGACCCAGCAATCCCACTTCTGGTGGAACCAACCCAGATGCCCCTCAGTAAATGAATGGATCAAGAAAATGTAGATATATATGTATATATAAATATAGATAGATAGATATGAATTCTGTGCTTCCACCGGAAAGAATGACGCTACCCCATTTGTAAGGAAATGGAAGGACTTAGGTTTTTTTGTTTGTTTTTGGGGGTGGCATTAAAGATATCACTGTTAACTGGGCATTGGTGTCTCATACCTGTAATCCTAGCTACTTAGGAGGCTGAGATCTGAGGATCGCAGTTCAAAGCCAGCCCAGGCAGGAAAGGCTGTGAGACTAATATCCAATTACTAGAAAACTGGAAGTGGTGCTGTGGCTCAAATGGTAGAACGCTAGCCTTGAGCCTCAGGGACAGCACCCAGGCCCTGAGTTCAAGCCACAGGAACAACAAAAGAAGGGGGGAGAAAGTCACTGTCAGAGATTTTAAACTAGTAGAAGTAGTAGACGAAATCTAAGGCAAATGTTCTTTTCTGCCTTTTCTGTCCCTTTTATCTAGATAAGAATGGGATCGGATCCTGACTTAGCTCCCTTCATCTTTGTCTGGCACCTCCCACTTGGGGACCTCTGCTACACAGTAGATGATGATGGATATGACCTAGGAAGTGGCAATGTGATGAGTAGGATAAATAAACAATGGGTTTCCACTACAATATAATTTATTTGTTGCTTGTTATCTACCATGATTATATGGAAAGTTATGGCAGTTTTATAATATAAACTCCCCAATGAAACATGTAAGTATGAGTTCTGAAATCAGATACCTACATTTAATTACCAGTGATGCTACTTACTGTATTGAAATGCATTACATTTTTCCCTTGTAAAGTGGGGGGTTTTAAAAGTGCCTATAATTTTTGTTTGTCATAGAAGGTATTGGTTTCACCATCTAATGTAAATGATGCTGAAATGATAATCGCTGTGTAGATCAGTCTGAGTTGGCAGTTGTTGATCTTCAGAGCTTGGATTATACCATTCCAGGCTCTCCTTGCATGAGGGTTTGTTGTGGTTTAGGCTTTTGAGGTTAGAACATGACAAATAAAACACCAGAGGCACAGAGTATGTGGAAACTGGATCTGCAGTGATTCTGATTTTCTTTCCATTGTAATATACCTCCTTCTTTCATTTTGCAGCATTTAAAATCATGTATAATAGTTTTACTACGATGTGTCTTTTTTCTTGGATCCAGTCTACTGGAGGTTCTATATGCCTCTGTTAAGCAGGTGAGAGTTTCTCTCTTAAGAGTGGGGCACGTCTCAAGCTATTATTTTACTGAATAGGTTTCTGATGCCTTCTATTAAATTCTTCCCCATCATCGACCCAATTATGCATAGATTTAATTTCTTAGCTGAGTCTGCTAATTTCTGGACTTCTCTTTGTTAGGTTCTAAACTTTTTTCCCTACTTTTAACTTTTTGTTCTAGCTCTTCTGTTTTAATGCTCAGCTTCTGAAATTCTATTTTCCACTTCACTTAATCTGTTACCTATGGGTTCCACTATGGTTTGCACTGTGAAAAATGAATGAGATCATTTCTCATAGTGTCTATTTCATCTTTTAATACAGTATATTGTGTGTCTGTTTTTCTCCCCATATCTTCCTGGGAGTCTTGGATTTTCTTTGTCATTTCTTGTTTGAGTCTTGAAGTTTTTATATCTCCCCTTTTATTTTATTGACCAATTCTGTCATCATTTCTGTAATGGTTCTTATGTCTTCCCTCCCTTCTTCATCTCACTGGTGTCCTTCCCTGGATTGTTGTTAGCCAGTGGATTTAGTTTGTTGTCTTGGTTACTCATGAATCTTAATACCTTCTATTGTGTTTTAGGCTTTGGGGTTCAGAACATGACAAATAAAACTAGCTAACACCAGAAGCACAGAGTATGTAGAAATTGGATCATGATCATGTAATTAAGAAAGATGTATTATATCTGAAGAATTTACAATAATTCCTCATTAGTCTTAAAAATTACACTAAGTTGCCACATACTCTTCTTGAAGTCTGATATATTTAACCCACTTTCTATCTCCTTATTTATTTATTTATTGCTCAGAAAAAGCCATAAAACCCAATGGCAGATAGAGTTGCAAAGGTGACCAGAGGATAGGTGGGTGCTCTTTTGGGAAAACAATTTCCTGACTTTCCAAATTCATGATTTTCATAACCTACAAAGGTTATGGATTCTAATTCTCTGAACCAAGATTTCTAAAATAAGTTTAAAAAAATTAGTGAAATAAAAATGTCAATAACACAAAATTTTTGTTAGGATTAAAGGAGTTCCTATATGCAAGCACTTAGTATGATACCTCAGTGATCATCTCTAAACCTCAATGAAGTACTGTACTTCTGAAAAATAGGAATGCACAAAATCTAAACTCTACTGAAATACTATCCCTAATACATAGGCTATGTCTATTCTTGTGAGTATTTTTGTTAAACCAGCAGTTCATCTGTGCTCCTTCATTGGGTATTCAGGCCCTAAGTGTCTTGTATTAGTTAATCTACACTGATTAAAAACAAGAAATGTCTGTTAATGAGAAAGTATTTCTGAAAGTTCACAGTCATGTCTCTGTGCTAGATACTACCATGTACTTCAAAAAGACTTGATTCCTTCCATAAGAGAACTTATGTTTGGTTAGTGGAGATACATCATGGGAACATTATGTTTATTTACTGCCATCAACACAGCAACTCAAATGATTACCATGACAAGCAATGGAAGATATCTGCTGGAGTCAAGATTCACAATTAAATGTTATTTACACATTTGAATTTTTCAAAGGAAAACGTTTTTTTAAGCAGTGTAGAGAACCGTGAGAAACACTCATTGAGCACATCTCTGACCGATGCCTAGAACCTATGGATAGGGGACTGCTTTGTATGTTTTATTCCTTAGATCTTCTGGTTATATTTGTTTTATAATAGGTGTTTCATACTGATGGAATAATTTATTTATTAAACACTTATTCTCTGAAAATACTAACCATTTCAGTTATTTTTACTTGATGGTTATTTAATCTGTTCGTTCATTAAAAATGAAAATTACATAGTAAGTTATTTTATATAGTCTAAATAAATGGGACTTAATTTTGAGGTGATAAAAACCTTGTCAATATGCTACTTGCTATGAAAAAATAGGTCATCTTTGAGGATTTTGTTTAATGTAAGAGTATAAACTGTTTCCAAGGTAACCAATCATATCTCTAGAAAGATTGGCACAGCTTGTACTTCTTTATTTTCATGCTCAACTCCTTTTATTTGCTCATAAAAACATTGAACTTTCACACACATACACAACACAAACACACTCACACACACATAGTTATATACACACACTTCTGACTGCTTTCCTTCCATCAAGGACAAATGAAGGAAGATAAAACTAAATATATTTTTATTGATTTTCAGACTGCTAGCTGCAGCTGTTTCATTATCTCTTCTGTCTTCATATACTATAAATAATGACAACCAAATGCTCTGCTGTTGTTCATAGAGGAAGCATATTAATTTTATATGAATTCCAGGTAACTGTCAATTTATGACCTTTCTTTGTTCTTGTGTGTTTTGTTTTTTTTTTCTAGCATAGATATTAAAGCCTAAGAATATGTCAATAATGTTTTACTACAATAAAGTTACCTTTTTGCTTAATTTGCTAGAGCAGGGCTGTCTAGAAGAGATGTAAAATGAGCCACATAGGCAATACTTGATTCTGCATTTAAAAGCAAACATGACTAGGTAAAATAACTTTAAGTATATTTCATTTATCTCAATTTACTTACTTATTATTTCTACATATAATCAATATAAAATTATTAAGGTATTTTACAATTCCTTTTTTGTACTAAGTGCTACAAATCTGCCGTGCAGTCCGCAGGCACTGTATGTCAGTTAATACTAGGTTTCATCTAAATCCTCAACAGCATATGTAACTCAAGGTGACTCTACTGGACAGTGAGGCTCTAGACATTGGATCTCATTTCCTTGAAACTGTTGCTAGTATTTTGTTAATGGGATATGTAAACACAATTTTATAGAATTTTCTTTGCTTCCTGGAATGTAATTGATTTCCATAATGGAAAATACTTCATTTTCCTTTTATATAGATATTTGTTCATCCTTTTGTGGTACTTATCTACCAAAAACTAACCATCCAAGGAAACTATGATATTAATACTGCTTAAAAGATAATACTCTTAAAAGATAACTCTCAACAAATACGTAAAAGTATGACTTTCATATAGATAATGAATGTATATCACTAAATTTGCTTATAGGGTGTGAGGCAACTAGGCAGTGGTTAAGAGCAGTTCACAAAAAAATTTAAAACTATATAAATTTATGTGTAGTAGAAACATGTAAATGTGAAAAAATTCCAACAAGAAGGGGGAAATCAATTAAATTACAACCACACAGGATAGAACTCGCATATCTCAACTTACCTATAACTTATCGGAGTCTACAAAATTGCTCAAAACCAATGAGTAGGACCCGAATCCCATAAGCTAAAAGGGTGCAAAAGAAGATTCATGGTTTTCCACTGAGGCATCAAAAAATGTGTATGCCATCTAATAATTCACTTACAGGAATCTAAGCATTGGGCACCAACTTCATTTTCTAATTGATAAACTGGGGAAATTTAATTGTTCTCTAAGTTGAGTTCCAATAATATAACTTTTTATGAAGAAAACACATTTCACCTAATGACCTCTTCCCCTAACCCTTATACATACAAACATCAAGTAGGCCCCCTCTAAAGCCAACAGAGACTGGATAAGTAGGCCAGGTTCTTTTCAAGAAGTCTACCCACTCTCTGGTGATATCACTGGACATATATTATGAGATTTTACTGGTTGTTCCAAAGAAACATGGTGACAAAACTCCTCACATATTCCAGTGCTCATATTCTTTCTATTCCAAGCAAAGAAGGACAGCCTACCACCCTCATTTGTAAGATAGACATGTTACAACAATAATAATGTTTGACTTCCCCACTGTTTAGAAAAGAATATGGTTGTTGAGAGTGAGAAAGCTATATGCTTTCACTCTAGCCAACAGAAAGTAGCACTAAAGACATCATAATGCAGAGAGGAGTGGCTAATACCATCATAATGGGAAGAAAGGGTGTATTGGAGAATTCCTGGTAGGACAGAGTTGTATTGTGCAAGGACTGTGTGTTGGAGGTCAGATCCTAGGGGTCTGGGCCAGTTCTGTTCTTTTAACTTTTCTCTGAGAAGGCTTTCACTATAATGTAAATGAAGTCATGTCTTCTGATTGAAGAAAAATTGTTTTAATTTATTTTAAATGCAATGAAAATTCAAAATGCAGTAAACTAAGCCTGAGTTTTTGGTATCTCTCACACTCCAGAATCTCTTTGTAGAACCCAAATTGCAAGTCTGTGCTGAAAGGATGGAGAAGTATAACATCAAACTTAAGTTCCTTTTAGTTGTTCCTTTAGTCTGAACAGCTAAAGTTTCACCTTCATGAAGATTTACAAAAGACTACCTACTGAGGATATTTCTCAGTCTAGCCTCTACCTCCAGTGCTCATGTTCATGGTGTTCTGATCTAAAACAGAATGGGGTTCTCAATGAGGCCATGGAATTTAGAAAGCAGTTATTATTCATGGATAGAGCCTTGTATCAGGGAAAGAGAACACTATCACTCGAACAATTCTCAGCTTTCTTTAACTTCATAAGCCTTTTATCTGTTTGTACATAGGCCCTCTGTGTGAGAGATTGCTGTGCCAGTAGGCACCCAAGGAATTGTTTCCATCAGTGCTTCTTCCTCAATGACCACCAAACATTTTCAGTTAAAGTGATATATTCTATAAAGAAAATAAGTCTTAGTAAAGATGTATATGGCCTAAGGACCATTTGTAACTATATGTTTGGAGGTGAGACACAGAACAGAAATAAGAGTGAGAATTTGCTGCCCATATAAAAGTGGCAATTAGTAGGAGGAACATTTTGGAGGGAGGGGACCCAAGAATAAGAACCACAGGCCAGTGGTGCTTGATGACCAGAAATAAACAGAATGCCAGGGTAACTGTAAGATAGACATCAAGAGCAAGGGTAACAGAGGCTGGATTATGTGAGGCTCTTTCAACCCTGGTTGTTCTGGATGTGATAGGAAGCCAGTTGTTGCTATATGCTGCTAGATAAACTGCTATAACAGACTACTTGAGACCAGGAAATTTACAGTGAACAAGAATTTGTTGGCTTACAGCTCTACAGGTTGGGAAGTTTAAGATCAACGCAGTAGATGCTGGCAAGGGTCTCCTTACTGCATCATAACAGGGCAAGAGCACAGGAGAGAAAACCCAGCTAGAAAGTCCCTTTTCCAATGACATTAATCTACTCATCTGAGTGGAGCCATTATGATCTCAGATCTCCATTGAGCCCCACTTTTCCACCTTGTCATGTATTCTAGAAGCCACTTTTAAACCATAGCACTGGTGGATGACCACAATATTGTATTTAGAAAGAATTACTTTTACAGTTGTATAGATATTATACCAACTGTGAGAGTCCAAACAATGTTATCTTTTGAAAAGATTGTTTTTTATTGTTGTGTAGATATTAGTCTGCAGGAGTCCAGGGAAGCAGAGCAGGATTCCAATTAAAATGCCATGATTGCAATTGTACAAGATATGATGGAGTTTTGATGATGCACCAGGTGAGAGGATAGCACTGAGCTCTTGGGTTGGTTATGTAGCAGTGGGATGGAGGTAGCAGAAGCTGGATGGGCTGGCAGTGGAAGTCAGATCTTAGTGTACTGGTAGTCTTAAGGGTGTGTACCTTGGACAGATCACATTTGCAATTGCAATTCATTATTCAAGTAGAGATATTGAGATGGCAATTGTATATGAATACACAGTTCAGGAGAGGTCAGGGTTAGATATAATGCCAAGGAGCCATGAGCATGAGTCTTTGCATACTAGTGCTTCTTTTTGACTCAAACTGAGGTAGGCCATGTTGACCAGGTACTCTTTCTCCTGATTGCTTATTGTTCAGTAGTTAATATGGGAGAAACTTATGTGTGTCTTGAAGAAGTAAAGTAAAATAAGCACAGTCCTAAGACCCATAACTTCAACAAAAATAAGGATTTTTGTCAGCGTTTAACTTGATTTGAAGAAGCTTCAAAATTCTGGCTTTATCTTTCAGAGCATAATTCTATTAGATTTAGACTTTTTACTTCTGTCTGCTTTTATGAACCGTGCTATTCAATTGGGTCCTAATATGTAACTTCTATCAGGATAGGAAATATTTTTTACATGTTGCCTTAGGAGAAATTTAATCATCTGAAAGATTCTTCAAGATATGAATTTATATTTAATAGTCTCCACCAGGAAATACTAGTAATATGCAATGTTTTGGTGAGATTATTTCTGATGAACTATAAATCCTGAAGAGCATTAATGAAAGATAGCAACTAAATGACATGTTAAAATATCCCTATATTTTAAAATCATATTCCATGAAAATACATGTTGATACATCTAGTTTAGAGAAGTATATAGCACATGGACAATGATGCTGCAAACCATTTTATCATGAAAATTATGATTATTGTTGGTAAGGTGTATCTTAAAGAATAAGGATGGTAATTATTGATATGTTCTACCCTGGGGTGAGTGCAGGATGTTTAATTAATGAACCACCCGCTCCAGACTTTGTGAATGAGTCATGGATTTGAGCTGTTAGATATTCTCTCCTGCTAATGGATAATCCAAACCATTTTTTCTACTGGTATGGAAAATAAGCCATTGTCTATAACTCACAAATGATACTGGCAAAGAAACTGAATAATCAGTGCAACAGCATGGAATCATATTCATTCTGGATGACTGACAAAATTCAAAGAAAAAAAACATGGCTCTTAAAGGCTTGATGCATAACTGAATCCAGCTCAAGTTTTCTTCCAAATGGCCTACTTCTTTCCCTCATGTGCTTTGTGGGTTTTTTTTTTAAGGATTTCAGAAAGATAAAGTTTTCTGAACCTGCTATAAGAGAATGTATTTATGATGTGGCATTGTTTGAAGTTCTTTAAAAACCCTGTGATCTCTAGAGACCATCAGCAGGAAGAGTCAATATTGAAAAGTGCATTTTACTGTACTCAACGGTCTTACCCAAATAATTTTCAAAAGTAATTTTAATTATCATACTAAATTATGTAGTCTTTAGTGTTCATATAAAATCCATTGGAAGCAGAGAAAGATAAAATTATTGTTTAGGAATAAACTAGCCTCTAAGCAGGCAAAAACACACTTACCATATGTCACAGTATAATTAATAATAAGTTCTCAATTTGGAGTTAAAGAATGGTTCAGAAATATTCAAAAAATGCCTCAAATATTTTAGTAAAGACAGAAGTGATTCACTACATATGTAATCTAGTCCACAGAGTAATAAATGTTTCTCTGTTATATCCAAATGTATCCAAGACTAACTCCTAAATTTGGTGTCACCAAGTCCTTTGCTGTTGTGGTGCAAGAGCAATTAGATAATATGGGCATGTCTTCCTAAGGGCAAAGTCAGAAGTGAACTGTTACAATTTTCATTTAGCAATTGCTTCTCAAAGAACAAGCAATACTAAATAACAATGAATAATTATATTGCAATATCCATAAATATTTAACTAATTTACAATATCCATAAATAGTAATTTACATCAAGATTATAGCTATATAACTTACTTTGAAAGGGATCCCATTTTGTCAGGGAACAATTAAACATATAAATTAAATAATATTATTCATTTTAAACAGATAAAACTCTAACTCTTGATTTGAATAAAGAACCTATCAGAATCATAGGATTATGTTTTCTTTCTTTTTTTTCTTTTTGGGTCAGTCGTGGGACCTGAACTCTGGACCTGGGCGCTGTCCCTCAGCTCTTCAGCTCAAGGCTAGCGCTCTACCACTTGAGCCACAGCGCCACTTCCCGGTTTTTTCTTTTTTCTTATGTGGTGCTGAGGAATCGAACCCAGGGCCTCATGCATGCAAGGCAAGTGCTCTATCACTGAGCCACCTTCCCAGGATTATGTTTTCTTAAGGTGTGAAAGGAGAAATACAAAATTTAAATAGCTCATCTTCTTAGTTGCTTAAGTTTTAAGTATTTACAAACTTTACATATTACTTAGCACTAAATTAACTGGCAAGATAAGCAATTACATACTCAAAGTTTCAGAAGTTAAAAATTAGAATTTTCAGGGTTTTGAAATTCAAGAATCTAGATTTTTAAAAGTACTAGTAATTTGTACTTACAAGTAGATTGAAGAAAAAACTACAATTACATAAGACTGCATGAGGCCAGAGAGTAGGGTTAATGTTAATGTTCAAATGAATATCTCAACTCAGAATTCTTCCTTATAAAGCAAGACCGTATTTGGATATCTATGTCTTCAGGGGAGTGAAAATAGCTTTTCCTTTTTTTTTTTTTTTTACTTTTTTTGATGGGGCTTGAACTCAGGTCCTGGACACTGGCCCTGAGCTCTTTTGCTCAAGACCAGCACTCTACCACTTGGAGTCACAGTACCACTTCTGGTTTTTGAGTGGTTAATTGAAGATAGGAGTCTTCCTGCCCTGGCTGGCTTCAAACTGTGATCCTCAGATCTCAATCTCCTGAGTAGCTAGAATTACAGGTGTGAGCCACCAGCACCTGTCTCTTTTTGGTATTTTTTTTCTGGGATTCTTTTAAGTGACAGTACTAATGAGAGTGACAATCAGCCCATCAAGGTCAACACTATAATTTTATTTGTTAGCAATAAAGAAACAAGGGCTGAGAAGATGGCTCAGTGGTAGAGTGCTTGCCTTCCATGCATGAGGCCCTGGGTTCGATTCCTGAGCACCAAATAATCAAAAAAAGCCAAAGTGGCGCTATGGCTGAAGTGGCAGAGCACTAGCCTTGAGCTGAAGAGCGCAGGCCCAGAGTTAAAAACAAAAACAAAAACCAAATTTGCTTAGCAATAAAGAAACAACAAGGAATTGGGAAATTCCAACTTTAATATAAAAATAGAAAAGAGCAATAATAAAATACTCCTTCACCAAGCAAGGAATTGTGAGAAATGTACAGACATTTTTTTCTGTTTTTTTTCCCCTTGGTTATAAAGCATAACAGTTATCAATGTAGCATTTACATTTAATTAGGTATTAGGAATCATCCAGTATTGATTTAAAGTATAAGGAAAAATATGAATAAGTTATATGCAAACACACTATTTATATAAGAGAGGAGCATTTCTTCAATGCCCATGAGGTATCCTGGAACCATCACTCAATACCAAGGACTATTGTATCTGATTAACTATAGGAAACTTACTCTTGAAGGGGGGAAGTTTTTGCAAAGGACTATCTATGAACCTGAGTATAGTTTATAAAATTGTTATTGTTGGTCAAATTGCATTTGAGATATTATCATTTAAGTAGGCCTTTTCACTGGCATTGAACAGCAGAAAATAAATAGTGGAAGTAGTGTTTGTATATTAAGAAGAAAGGTACAAATATACACACAGAAGCAGCTGTTCTCTCCCACCACAGAGGCCAGGTGTGAGTGGCCATAGCCAACATCCTGGAGGTTCTCCAGGATTGGTAAACCCTTTCATTTACTTTTGAACAAAGAAGAGAAATGAAAAGGCTCATGGTATATGCCTCTTGGTGTTATTTCCTGACATCCCATGAAAGTATATTTCAATGTATTTCTTTGGACTCTTGATACTTCTAACTACTCCATGAAGTTAATTTCCAGCGTATTGATCTATTTCTCATTTCCAGCATTCACTTATTAAAAATCTGGAATTCTTTAACTTTTACATGTCAGATTTTTTTTAAAATCATAGGCCTATTGTATAAAGAGCTACAAAAATACAATATGGAGAACTAAAATATTTTAGGTGATGGGAAAAAAAATCATTGTATAAGGCCATAAAGCCAAGGGTGAGAGTGTCAGGTCCAGGTTAAAGATAACAATAGAAGCAGGCATTTTATGTTGTTTATACATGTTTTTATTGAATTTAATCTCTAGACACTAGAGAACACCAGACCTACAATATAGTGAGGAATAGAGATTTCATGTAGTCCTTAGAGCACTAGGCCAACAGTGGACTAAGCTAATCTGGCATAGTTTTAACATTTTGCAAACAAGTCATGTGGAAAATTTACATCTAAGTAAGCCTAGAGCAGACTAGAATACAATTTTGTATTGAAAATTATAGCAGTAGAGACATGAATACAGATAGAATACAGAAAGTCACCTTCATTAGTAGAATATTCTTGTGAATGCAAATAAGGGACCTTCTTGAATGAACCTGGGTTGGATTAGAGTCATTCTCACTACTGTGTGTCTGTTCCAAAAATAGGTAAAGTAAGGAGCAAAAGATAAAGAAAGGATCCTTACAAAATCAGATAGAACAGAACAGAATAGGCCAGAAATATATACCGGATAGTGAGGGGTAAGCTTTCAGGATGCCTGTCTGTGGAAGTTATGGTGAATTATCCATTGTTGGATAGCCATGAAGGAGTATAGGAAGCTAACACAGGAATGTGTATCAACATTCTTGATAACGAGAGTTTATGGAGTCACTCATACTGTATACCCTTAATTTTGAGGCCTATTCTGATTCAAGAGCACTGGGGGAAGGAGGCACAGCTGTTACTCAGTTCCAGTTGTCTAAATTATGTGAGCAGCATCAAGGTGGAGAGGAAGTAGGCCATTAGGTTTGGGGGATACGCAGTTAACTGCCCTATTCCCCAGACTTCCCACAACATGCTCGCGAAGCAATCCCCAAGATCAATTTATTCCAGCCATCTGCTTTTCTCTGCTTCTGCTCCCAGGCTGCAAATGCTACAAGGGAAATTTGGGAACCTGTGCCAGCTGGCACCAGGACAACCTCAGCTGGCCCCTCCACACTGCTCAACAATCTTTTCACGTGTCCTATAACCTTCTTCCACTTGCAGTATCCAAAGAAGCTGTTCCAAACTCCCTCTACTCCCCCCAAACATGCTAAACACCTCCCCTCTTCCAGCCCTGCCTTATTTTCATCAGATTCCCTTGCTACTGTTCTCCAGAGAAAATAAAGGGCATCACCTCTGTACCCTGGCACCCCAAGCACAGTAGGTGTGCAGTCCATCAATGAATGAATAAGTGAATTTGTTACTGAATGCAATTGGCAAGTGCCAGTTTCTTTAGCATCTCTCTCTCTCTCTCTCTCTCTCTCTCTCTCTCTCTCTCTCTCTCTCTCTCTCTCTCTCTCTCTCTCTCTCTCTCTCTCTCTCTCTCTCTCTCTCTCTCTCTCTCTCTCTCTCTCTCTCTCTCTCTCTCTCTCTCTCTCTCTCTCTCTCTCTCTCTCTCTCTCTCTCTCCCTCTCTCTCTCTCTCTCTCTAAGTTCTTGATTCCATATGCTCCATCCTCTCTCAGGATCAGGTCCTCTCTTTCATGTGCACTTTCTTCTCTACTTCTCCTCTGTCTTCTACACTAAAGCTACACACATGCTTGACTGTCTGCCTGTCTGCATCTCTTCACACTAGTATGTACTGCACAAAAATTATGTCTAGGGACTGCTTCCAGCACTACAGAAGTATTAGTGGGGGAAAGAAATATAAAACTTCAGACTCATATTGGAGGGGAGGCAGACAATATGCTAATGGAGGAAAATATAATTTAAATGGATGCTTATAAATGCCTCAGAGAAAAGTAATCAAGTGATGGGGGCTAGAGTATACTAAGCAAGAAGTGGAATGCCACATTACTAGAGCAGAGAAGGGATAGGAGGTAACTGACCTTTAAGTCAGGATCTAAGGAACAAAGCGAATAATCCAAATGGAAAATTTTCTTTCAAAGTCTATAGAGCCAACAGTGTACAGGTGATCTTAGTATGGTAGGTCAGAGTGATCTAAGTGCTCATAAAAATCAAGAACAAGTATAAGACAATGAAATACATGAGGCTGGGGCTAAGTGAGGAGCAGAACTGTCACTGAATATGAGACCACAGAACCAAATCAGGAGAGCATTAGGGACCACAGTCATAAGGATTTGGGCTTTTACTCTTGGGAAACTGGGACATTCTTGGGAAGGTTTTATGCAGAGAAATGATGTGATATGACATTTTTAAGAAGATCTCTTTGACTTTTGTGCCATTAGTTGAGTACTAGAGACAAAGGAAGAAACAAGAAGCTTGGACAGGAGGTGATTTTCATGATCCCAGAGAGGTTCTATGCACTTCTGTACTGCCATTGCCACCACATTTGTCAGAAGCAAATGCTTACATACCTTTATACTCTTCCCCTTCACTTAGTTTTCTCTGGTTTATGTCTCTGCTGCTCTGAAAATATTCTTAAGGGCCCAAGTAAATAAACTAAGAACCAAATGCCAAATGCATGAGCTTCTCTGTATCACAGCTAAAACAAATCTATCTGTGTGCTGCAGCATCAGAAAGAACACCAAATAGTTCCCACCCAGCAGATTCCATAAAGCCATAGCTGCCACAGAAATGTCACCTTCTCTTCTCCATTTCCTTGAAGCAGGATTTCCAAACTAGAATCTGAGAAGGCCAAAGGTCACAGACATGGGTGAAGGCAACCAGGTATGGAATATCAAATCTGAGGTGTGTATTCTTACCTCTACATGGCTAGAGCTACACGGAAAGACAGCTCAGAGCTGCCAGGCATTCTGTTTTTTCAAAAGAATCCTAAAATCTGAAGTTTTACATGAAGTGTGTCCATTTTTAAGTATTTGTAACTGCTTTAAAATTTTATAAATACCTATAGACCAAATAAACTATATCTGTGAGTCATGTATTATCTACAAACCACCAATTTTCTAATCTTCTGGGGGTAATCACAAGAGTAGTGATGAGCTCCCAACTTCTGTCTTGGCCATGACCTGGAACTCTGTAGGCATTGATCATTACTTCCCCAGTGCCCAGCCTAAGACTCCTGTGTACAATTCTATATACTGACTTCCTTATTCAAATCTAGTTTCCTCTTTGGATAGTTTCTGGTCTTTGCTTGCTCAGCAGCTTTGTGTATTGATTCACACACTGACTTTTCTACTTCTTACTCCGTGGCTATGACTTTATTCTACCTCTTTTCTACTCAGCCACTTCCCCCAGACATGTTCATTTCTTTCCTGAGTCTCTGCGGTACTGACCCCCTTAGCCACTGATTAGGTCATTACCTAGAGTAGGTCATTACCTGGAGTAGATAGGCTGAAATTCAAATCTTTGTGTCTAATTCATACAATATATGTTTATGGAGATCACATAACCTGTATGACTGGATTTCCTAATGCCTAGATTAGAAAGCATCCATTTCACTAGGTTTTCAAGGACCATACCTAATCATTTTATATAAAATCACCCACCGTGTTTCTCAAATAGTAAGAAGCAACTAAGTTAACTAAAGAGACATTTCTTTACTTCCTCCTCCACCACTATTTCCTAAACTCTTTTTTTAAATGTTTTTTATTGTGAAAATACGGTACAAAGTGCTTACAGTTACATATCAAACATTGTACCTTCCTCCTTTATTTTTTCCCTACCATCCCTTCCCTCCCACCTCCTCAACTACACTCCCCCTGCCTAAATTGTAAAGTTCATTTTTCAACATAGTGTCTTGTACATTTCATTCATTGTTGCAATGGGTCAACCTGAATCCCTGTTTCAACACTTTGTTTTTTCCCTTCCCCTCCCCGAATTATACCAACATCAAATACAGTGAAAACAGGGGTTATACTGTGGGGGAGGGACATACAAAGCAGCAAAAAAATCATATGGTACCTTATAAATTCGTTAGAAACAATAGCAAGAAAGAATCCCTATCTTGGGATTCATTTTGCTTAACATCATCTTATCTGACCTTCTCTGCTTGTCTCAGGCATATACTAGTTATTGCAGATAAGGGAAAACATGGGGCCTTTGTTTCTTTGGGCCTGGCTTACTTCACTTAATATTATTTTTTCCAAGTCTTTTCCATGTCCTAACAAATGGGGCCATGTCATTCTTTCTGATGGAGGCATAGAATTCCATTGTGTATAAATGCCACATTTTCTTGATCCATTCATCTACTGAGGGGCATCTGGGTTGGTTCCATATCTTAGCTATGGTAAATAATGCTGCAATAAACATAGTTGTGCTGGTAGCTTTAGTATGGTCTTGTTTGTGATCATTTGGGTAAATGCCCAAAAATGGGATTGCTGGGCCATAGGGGAGTTCTATGTGGAGTCTTTTGAGGAACCTCCATACTACTTTCCAAAGTGGTTGAACAAGTTTTCACTCCCCAAACAATGCAGTAAGGTTCCCTTCTGTCCACATCCACTCCAGCATCTGTTGTTATTAGATTTCTTGATTAAAGCCATTCTAACTGGGGTGAGGTGGAATCTTAATGTTGTTTTGATTTGCAATTCTATTATGGCTAGGGAGGTTGAGCATTTCTTCTTTTTATGAATCTCTTTCTATACCTTACATACTGCTGTTGCCTCCAGATGTCTCCTCTATCCTATAGATTTAACCTGTTGAATTAACCTCAAAGAATGTCTGATTTCCAAGGATTTCTCTTTTTTTTTTCTTCTTCTTCTTCTTCTTTTTTTTTCCAGTCCTGAGACTTGAAGTCAGAGCCTGGGCACTGTCCCTGGGCTTCTTTTGCTCAAGGCTGGCGCTCTACCACTTAAGCCACAGCACTACTTCCAGCCTTTTCTGCTGATGTGGTACTGAGGAATTGAACCCAGGGCTTCATGCATGCTAGGCAAGCACTATATCACTGAGCCACATTCCCTCCCAGCCCAATATATTCCAAGGATTTCTAAGTGCAACAAATCTAGCCTTAGCCCCTTTACTCAGGGGTAGGGAGCCATTTTTTGTGCCAAGAGCCATTTGGATGTTAATAGCATAATTTGTAGACGCAAGCAGAATTATGATTCCTTGTTGGCAGTAGGTCCATGAGAAACATATAAAAAGCATACATGTCTGTCCTGTCAGGTACAAATGATTTCTGACATGATCGCTCACTCTTCACTGTCTTCCTATTGCTTCATCTATGGTAAGGATAATTTTGCCCAATCTAGTTCAGTACTCTGTAGCTCTCTCTCCTCGAGTCCTTTTTGCAACTCATTCTGTCATGTGACAGACTTCCTTTTTCTTCATCTTCCAAATCATCAGCCGCAAACTTCTCTGTGTGTGCTGGGAATGTCGCTTTGTCTCGATTGCCCAGCTCTGTTTCAACCACCTGAAAAAATGCTTAAAGTCAAAACTAACCTCAAGCGGGGTATGGTGTTTAATGCCTGGAATCCCACGCATTTGAGGATTCTGAGTTCAAGGTTATCCTGGGATATGCAATGGGATCTTGTTTCAAAAATCAAATGATGGCAAAAAAGACATCCATCTTAAGTATCACTTTTCCTTTATTTTTTCAGAAATCTGCCTATACTACTTGGTCAGAATTAATATAACTCAATATCTATAGTAATCCATATAAACTATAGCATTTTAGCACAGTTAGTTATACCTATAATTTTATATGCCCATGTATCGTAAGACTAAATTTCTCAAGAGGAATCCCTATAACTTATTCATACTATTATTGCCCAGATTTATAATCACTAAATCTTATCCAAAGCTTGTACATTGTGGATGCCTAAATGATATTTGCTGAATAAATGAATCAGTATAATGCAAATTATAACTCCATATTTTTATTTTTAGAAAAACTCAGCCCATTATTTTCTGCATGTTAGAGATTTATTAGTTATACTGCAGGAGCTATTAGCTACAAACCTTCTGGAATTTAGGAGCGGAAATTTATGAAAGCAGTATTGTGCATTGATTAAGTTACAAAAGTTTTTTTCTCTGAAGACAATATAGAATATCTGTTAGTAAGTTCTTAGCTACATTACAACAAGAAGTGGAGCTTTCCAAGTTTGTACTCTCTTGGTCTAATCATTTTTGTAGATTTTAACTCCTAAAATCACTAAAGGCCTGCTGAGGGAGTGAAGTCATTTTCTGGTTAAGTAGGATTTAGTTGTTTTCTCCTCTATATCTTACATAGAGTTATGCTCAATAAAAAAGAAATGAAGAAAGGGCAAAGCAATGAATCTCAATTTATCCAGTCCCAACCAGTTCAAAGCATATGTCAAGGCTAGAATGGGCTCTGGAACTGGCTAATCGTTCCAATTCCCTTGATTTTCTGGTTCTACTGACCATGAATAATTAAGAATGGGCCTCATCATTAGAATATATGCCAGGAAGATTTTCATGCTTTACCAGCCTCTTTACCACTCACACCCAACCAGAGCACCAAAATAATGAACCATAATTATTTATACCTATGGCTGAATATATTATGTCTATGTAAATAACTCTCAAATATATATCTTAAATTGAGGTTTCTCTTTGTGCTTCTCTATATCTGACTGACTCTTGGCATTTCTGTTCAGTTGACTTATATTAATTTCTTTATTCATCATGTCAAAAACTGTATGAATCATCCTACTACAACTCTTTCCTTTCCTTACTCAGTGCAATTATTCTCCCACTCAGACAATATTAAAAACTGAGGGTCATGCCAGGTGCTGGAGGCTCACACCTGTAATCCGAGCTACTCAAGAGGCTGAGATCTGAGGATCATGGTTCAAAGCCAGCCCGGAGAAGGAATGTCCGTGAGACTCTTATCTCCAGAAAACTGGAAGTGGTGCTGTGACTCAAGTGGTAGAGCACTAGCCTTTAGCTGAAGAGCTCAGGACAGCACCCAGGACCAGAGTTCAAGACCTATAACCAACCAAAACAAAAAACAAAAAAACCTAAGCATCATTTGTTGACAACTCCTGCATCCAATCAATAGCTACCGAGTAAGTTATGTCCATTCTCTCTCTCTCTCTCTCTCTGCTAATCATTTATAATAAGATCTCATGCAAGACTTTCTGGAGAAAATCCTTCAAATACATGCAACCTAGATCTAAACACAGATAGCGGCAACCCTGCAAATAGTGTCCAACTTAGTGCTAACAAATGAAAGTCTCAAAGACAAACTGACTCCTTTAGCTCTCACTGTGACTTAGGACAACTAGCTGGTTGACTCTCTTTACCTACAGATTCAAGTATTTGAATAAGCAAACCAGGAAGACACTGCAATTTAGGATTCTGTGACGTCAACAACTACAAAGAATGAATGAATGTGTAGGCTTGTCGAGAATGAACCTATTATACATCAATAAAAACTACAGATGCATAAGTTTTAAGAGTTCTGGGTAGGGACAGGGGGGAAAAACTGGGAGACAGTAAAGGAAGGGTAAGATTGTCCTAAAAGGAATATACTCATTACCTAACTTATGAAACTAACCCTTTTGTCATAACTATTTAAAAATTAAAATTATAAAAATAGTTTGATTATTAATAAGGAGCTAGAACTGAGCCACTGGCAGACTATCTGTATGTACTGGACCATCTAGGTCTCTACTTGTTACAATATGTTGGAAAAAAAAGTGGGCTCATTTAATGTTTGGTAAGCAGCAAAACCAAAGAAAGGTGCTTAGTCATATTTTTTTAAGATGCATAGCTCAGTAACATCAATGTGAATAATAACTACATATCTAAAAGTATCTAGAAAGATCCATCGTGGGGCTGAGGAGCTAGTTCAGTGCAGAACATTTGCTTAGCATACACAAGTCCTGAGTCAGATATTCAATACCAGAAGAAAAAAATCTACCTGAAATCACTTTGCATAAAGGAAGGGTAAAGCTGTGGTTAAAGGAGAAGACTGGCATTCAGGTCCCAACAGCTATGATGCAGAAACCTTCTTGCAAATAGGAAATCATGAGTCCAGAAAGGTATTTTCTGCTGGGCTAAGGCTGAAAAGCATTATGAGGGCTGGGGGGGGGGGGGCGGGGAAGGGGGCAATTGAGAGGGTCATAGAGGTCAGTACATAATGAACATGCAATTGGCAGCAAATAGTGGACAATTAAGCAATAGTAGTCAAACAACAAAGTAAAGTAAGGACTATAGATTCCAGAAATTTGACACTGCAAAGGGAGGCAGAAATAGAACTACTGGCTAAATAAGAGTCCCCTAGAGAAAGAAGAAATTTTGAGAATGAATAATTTAGATAGAGCCTCAAAACTGGTTTCCTGATAAACAACTGCAATTTGGAAGTCTGATAGATAGTACCTTTGTACTCACTCTTAAAAGAGTCTTGGGGCTTAACAGTTTTTGTATTTAAGTATAATAAAATATTTACTTCCTGGGCAACAATATATTTTCACTTCTTCTTTAAGGATAGCTCATTCTTTGCAGCTTATATACCCTCTCTATCCCCAACTCCTCTAAGTCTAGCTATCTCATTCTTTTCTTCGGGATCCAAAGTGACTTAGGTTAGCTCTTTGTTTATGTACTTACTCAGAATATTAACTTCATGATGGAGTGCTTCTAATATACTCAGCAAAGTGCAGCTTGTGGTGGCATCTTCGGCCCTCCTTGTCTAGTTCAGGATTCTTATGTAGCAAGTTGTGGTCTCTGAATAGTATCTTGAAATGCATCCTTTTCCCACCAGGGAGAAATGCCTCTGATATGAAATATATAAATCACATGTGAAAAACTAAATACATTTAGACATGCAGCAAAAATATTCCTAGCTCCTCATTGGTGTCATACCTGAGACAACCCACGTGGCTCCACTAATAGTCAGAAAAATTGGTCTGGGTAAATATGACTTATTACAATCAGTGTGTGCATATTTTCCACTGATATCATTTTATTTGGTTTCTTAGACCTACAAGTCCAAGGAAAGTTTGGTTTATTTCCACTCTCTTCCTTGCTTAACTAGGGTTAAATACCTATTTTAAATACCCATATGAGTACCCATTTTCTCACTTCTCCCAAGTATAATCTGTAATAGTGAAATCTTAGATGCATCGAAAAAATGGAATTATTGCATAAAATACTTCGGAGCTGGGGTATGACTCACGAATGAGGTTCAGGTGTGATCCCCTACTATCCCTCCCACACTGTTAAGAGATCATTCTTAATTGAAAGAAGTAGGAAGGGGAGAGAATCACTCCCTAATTTAAACTTCAATCACTTCTCTGTTTATGTGCCTTTTTCTTCAAAAATCTATTGTAGCTCCCTGGTACCTATAAAATTAGGTTTAAATACTTTATCATGTAGTACCCCTTATAACCTTCATCTACACTCTATCTCTTATCACCTCTGCCTGTTGACTGGGCTTCACTCTTGTTCCCTAGCCTACCCTACACAGAACTAATAGGTGTTCCTCCATCTTCTCCCTCCCTTGCACACTAGACCCCAACTTCTTTCTCTACCTGTGTCATCTCACTCATCTTTCAGTACTAAGCTCAGATATTACCTTGTATATGACTCTACTCTAGACTTTCACTTCTAGTGCTGATTTTACTTTTTAAAAATTTGCACCAACTTTTTATCATCTACCTTTTATTTGAATGCATATCATATTATCTGCTCTTGCCTGAACGCTTCCTGAAGAGCCGAAACTGCATCATAGGCTCATTTTCATCCTTTCATTCTAATCCTCATAAATTAAAAGTAGCTGTGCTGATGCAGTTCTTGTAAGAGCATGAATGGGAGTTGGAATATGGTGTCTCTTATTGGCTGTTTTACCACAAGTTCAGATTTCAGCCTGTGGGGATCTGAAGAGGCAGACTTACTTGGAGTAAGTCAACCTTATACCTACATAGGCTTGCGTGCCACATGAAATGCATGATGTCTTAACCCTACCAAAAATCACTATTCCTGCTATTTCCTCTAACAGCCCCTACCCAAATAGATTATAGGTCATTCTCAGAATTTCTCAGCGTCTGCCTTTATATTTGGTACACAGTTCTCAAAGTTCAGACATGAACACTCAAACACACCATTATTACTCACTTCTTTGCTAGTCTTGGCCAATGAGTGCTTAATATTCGTATGCTAAGAAAAAAAATCCCTTTTAGTGACTGCTATAAACTGCTTTTTCCTAAATCAAGCCAAACATGAAAACTAAGCATTATTTTTTTTGCTGCTCAGAAATCATTTCAATGATGGTAACAATATTTAAACTTTACATGTCTAAAGTACAGATAAGAAAATTCTAAATGATTGTTGGAATGTAAGTCATGCATTAATAGCCAGAACTTCACTGGTATATTAGCTTTACACTTGAAAATACTCATAGCCTTCAGTACCTGAACAGAAGATAGGAGGATGAGAACTCCAGAGCCAGGTTCTACACTTGCCTTTCACATTTAAAATGTGCTAATTGCTTCCTTGTAACAGCCCTAATTTTCTTACAATGTTGTTGGTTTCATTTGTGTCACTTCTTTCCTGATAGGAGAATAGCAAACAGTCCTTCCTGATTTCCAGATGTGGAATGCAGATTGGTAGCACTACCTATTCACAACTATTTCCTGAATGACAGATGTACTGCACGTTTTCTACCTTTATTCTATCTTCTCTTTGTTGAGAATCAATTTATCGAGAGCTCAACACACCAGTATATATGCTTTCAATGAACAAATTTTTCCAAATCATATCTATAACAAAGATAAGCTTATAAAGAGTTCTCCCATAACATGACTATGAATGGAACTGTTCTTCTGGTTAAAGGCTTAACAATGATATGCACCTCAAGCTCAGCTTAGTAAAAAGGATATTATCTTATTTTTTGATGTGATGAGAAATTCAAATTAAGGTTGAAATCACACAGAATAATGTATATCTGGAATAAAGGAAAAAAGACAATAGACGTGAATCTTTGTATATACCTGTAACTGGTATACAAAAAAATGAACTTGTATTTTCTTCCAAAGGATCATAATGTTTTTATTAAGATACGATCTGGATAAGTAGAACTGTGCATTGTGGCACACAACACATTTTTGTAATACCAGCACTCAAGAGTCTAGAGAAGGAACACTACAAGTGCCAGACTAGTCTAGTTACATAGCAACATCTTGTCTAAAAAAAATAAGAAAAAAGAAAAGAAGAGAATGCTGGATAAGTAATTTGCATTTCTGCTGAAAGTAACATGAGAACACAAAAACAGATTTATATTTTGGTAGTTCTTTAATATAATAATGAGGAACCAGAAGTAAACTGTTTTCCACAAGACTGAATTCTGTGAAGGCACTTGTCCTGTGGGCCTTTGGGGGCAGGTGACAAGGGAAAGCTTGGGAGTAGTAGGGAATTAAGCATTTAAAAAGCCTTTTTTCTCCTTTTTCTTCATTTTTTAAATACTTTTCTTTAAATTTTCTGAACAAATGTAGATAGAAGTTATTATTTTTGATTAAATGTTGCCTGACAAACTCTTTCATGCTACCTTAAACAAAATAAAAGTCTGTAAGGAGACTCACAAACACAAAAAGTCACTGTATTCAGTTGTAAATCAGAGGGTGAAAGTATAATGAGCACTAATAGTAGGGGGTGTTGTACATGGCTTTTTATTATCAGAAGAGGGTTAAGTGTTCACAGGGTCCAGAGTGACAAATAGAACTAGGTTCACCTTGTTCAAAAATATTTCTTAGAAACTGAATGCCTACCTCAGATATCCACAAAGTGTTTTGATCTTGAATACCTTCCAAAGGTTCTTGTTTTGAAGGCTTGGTCTCTAGGCTGTAGCACTATTGGGAGGTGGTAAATGTTTTTAGGAGGTGGGGTTTGATAGAAGAAAGATCACTGGGCATGCACCGTGAAAGGGTATAACAAAATGTTAGTCTTTCTCTGCTCCTTGGTTACCATGAGGTAAACATATAGGTCTTCTTTGTCATATCTTTCCACCATAAGCCCAGTTTTAAATGACTATGCACTGAAACTTTTTAAACTGTAAGCCAAAATAAACCTTTCCTCCTTTTATTTTGTGATAGTAATAAGGAGGATTGCAATTTGAGGCCAGCCCAGGCAAAATGGTAGTAAGAACTTCATTTCCATAAATAAACTAGGTGGTAGTGTATGTCTGTTATCCTAGCTACAAAGTTGAAGAGGAGAGGATTGGGTCTAGAGTCTAGTCTCAGCCAAAACACGAGATGTTATATAAAAACCAAGCAAAGTAAAAAAATGTATAGTTCAAGTGGGAAAGCATCTGCTTAGCAATGTATTCAAACTGAATTCAAACCTCAGCACCACCAACACCAACCAAACAAACAACAACAGAATAACAGATTCCATAATAACAGAGTCTCAAAGATATTGCATAAGAAGTTCCTTGATCAGAATACAGAGATAAAAGGTTAAAAGAGATCAATCTGAGAGTAGAATTATGTAGGTATGTATGTGTGTGTATGTGTGTGTGTGTCTATTTCTCTCATTTTGAAGAATATGATTTTTTCTATAATTTTAAGTGAATTTTTAATTATTGAAAAATTGTGGAGAAGTCTAACTCCTGGGCTGGGACTAGAAATGGAAGAACTAGAAAATGACTGTTTCCCCATATGTCTCTTTCACTGGTCTGGGACTATAATTACCATTACTTATGGGGAATGATAAATAAATAATAGTTAACACTAATGAAGCAGGCACTTTACTGTTTTTTTTGATGAGCATCACTTCATTTGTATCTAAGGACTATGGACAATTCTGTGTCTAGGTTATCAGAAATAGCCTCCTTATTCTTTATATTATTATGTTAGTTGATTCTATCAAGTTATCAATTATTCTAACTTTATTTCCAGAGCATTTTATACTCTCCCTTTAGTTTTATTGGTCATGGACTCCAGATTAAAGTCTCTGTTTTTATATAAGAATAGTAAGGTGATGTAGGCAAAGCATCAAATACGGAAAAACCGGGCCACTGCAATTAAGTTTGAGAGGAAAACGCCAGAGGACAAGAACAACTCTTAACTCATTCTGCCAGCCCCATGTCACTGGGTCACTGTTTATTTCTTCCTCAAGCCTACCATTAGTGATAGGCCAGGAAGCATTGAAATTAACTGATGTACATAAAGCAAGCTGTTCACTTAATCTGCACATGTAACTCAGTGGGCTCTCCATGCTATTCCAGTCTGGCTTCTTTCCATGTAAGGCGTTCACAGAATTACTCTGGAGCACCCTTGCCTCTGTGTTGAAAGCCAGCCAAAGAAGGCTTTGTGTGTAATGAATGTGCTGTAGGCTGAAACCCAGTGGCACTTCCCTTCCACTTCTGCCAGGTAAGCCCAGAGCAGTCCCTTCCTAATCCACCTGCAAATGAGAACCCACTGAATTCCACAAAGGATGTTTTTGTTTAAGTATAGATAAGTGAGGAAAAATAATTTTAATTTTGCTTATCTATAAGATTATGTGAGGAACGAATTCGTTCATAAGGATTATGTGCCTTCAGATGGGTTTGGATAAAGCATTAGGCACCTTTTCAAAGAGATACACATTTGAATGCATTAATAAGCTGCACAGTACTGAATAAATATGTGGTAGGGAAAGGAGAAATATCTTCTCACTTGTGTATAATATTCTTTTATAAATGCAGGCCCTCAAAGTCTGTGAATAATTATAGTTGTATTGAAAGGTGTCATGAGGTTAAATAGATGATTACATTTTTAGTATTATCACGAACGCACAGTACTTGCTATAGAAATCTCACGTTTCAGATGATGGTATGTAAATGTATCATGTTTTCCTTTCTAAAGTTTAGTGCCTGTCAGGGTTTTGTGAAATCTCTGCAAAACCAGATAATGCCACTGGAGTAAAGAGATTAAAAGAACATAGGCAAATTTAGGATTCTGTGCTAAGGAACGTGGGTGCACACATGGTGGGGGTGGGGGTGGGAGAGTGTGAAAGCAAACCCATACAGACTGCAGAAATAAAATCTGCATTAAGAGCCACCAGAGAGCAAACACATATTCCACTTCAGGAAAATGAAATATATTTGCTAAACCATTCTTTGATGGGAAAAAGCAAAGGAGCCTCTCTGGTTTGCTGTGCCTATCACTTCTTCTGGGCTTCACGTACCAGCTGTCTGGGTTAAAGATCCTTTCTTTCACAACACTACCCAAGGTGAAAATATTGCAAATCTTTGGCAATGAATGACAGAGGCTTCAGATATGCTTTGCATATCTACTCAGAAATGGCTCCAGACCCCTGAACCAGTTCCCCTGAGACAGTAGTCTGCAGAATAATAGAAATGGACATGTCTGTGTGCATGACACATATACCTACTATCAATGCATTGAAAAGCTACACACTGGTCTTATATGTTTGGTGTTTCATTTGAATATTCTCATTTATTGCCCATAAACTTCGGAAAGTTAACTCTATTCCTTTGGGGGGAGTTTTTTTCCAAATAAGGAAAATTAAGATGCAATGAAGAAGTATCACATCCAGGGTCTCATAGTTAACTAATGGAGGAGACAGAATTTGAATTCATCATGAACTGCAAAAGTTCATGTTCTACTTTTAGGTAGTTTCTGTGTGTGTGTGTGTGTGTGTGTGTGTGTGTGTGTGTGTGTGTGTGTGTGTGTGTGTGTGTGTGTGTGTGTGTGTGTTTGTGTGTGTGTGTGTGTGTTTGTGTGTGGCCCAGTCCTGGGTCTTGAACTCAAGGCATGAGCATTGTCCCTGAGCTTCTTTTGCTTAAGGCCAGCACTCTACCACATGAGCCACAGTTCCACATCTAGCTTTTTCAAAATTTATTGGAGATAAGAGTCTCATGGACTTTCTTGCCCAGGCTGCCATCAAATGGCAATCTTCAGATCTCAAACTCCTAAGTAGCTAGGATTACAGATTACAGAGATACTAATTCTTGGCTAATTTGAAATTTTTATAGAATTCTATAATAGTAATACAAAAAGAAAGGAATAGGCAAAAGCATTATTTAGGGGAAATTGCAACCACAACTTTAGTAAACGATTAATTCTAAAGTGCTTTGCATTCTTGCTTGAATTTTCTCAGTAGTTGATACATTCTCTCTCTCTCTCTCTCTCTCTCTGTCTCTCTCTCTCTCTCTCTCTCTCTCTCACACACACACACACACACACACACACACACACACAGAGGACCATTATGTCTCAATATAGGGTTCATATTGTAGCAATATGAGATTCTTAAATCTGTCTGAGATGTGTCTTGTGCATCATGGGTTTTAAAATCTGCCCAAATGACTTTATGTAAACAAATATGTAGTAGACAAATAAATATTTCCCTATTACTATCTCCCCTAAAATCTAGACCCATTAATGCATCTGGTTTTTCATTATCTCTGCCTGAGTATCCTTCAGTTATTTCAAACTCAATGTGTCCAAAACTTCAATTAAACTGGACCTTTCTTTCTTATATGTTTTTTTCTTATGATTTTTATGGTGTTGATTCAAGTAAATTTATTCTAAGTAATGTTTTTCTTTTCTAAATTTTGAAAGGAAAAACATAGCACTGGATGATTATGCTTTATAAATCCATAGTTTTACCAGGGAATTTCTAAAGCTTCACAAATTCAAGCATCCGTTAATGTTGAGATAGTTTTCTCCTTATTCCACAAAGGAAGTATTAAATATTTTACATTGGAAAAAGAATTGAAATGAACACGTGGGTCTTATTATCCATAAAGAGTAAGTCAGGTGATGATTCATGTAACTGTAACCTCTCTGTATATCAATTCTACAATAACAATAAACAACAAAAAATAATGAGTAGCTGGGCACCAGTGACTCATGCCTGTAATCCTAGCTACTAAGCAGGCTGATCTGAGGATCACAGTTCAGAGCTAGCCCAGGCAAGAATGTCCATGAGACTTTTATCTCCAATAAACCACCAGAAAACTGGAAGTGAAGCTGTGGCTCAAGTGGTAGAGCACTAGCCCCGAGCTGAAGAGCTGAGGGACAGCATCCAGGCCCAGAGTTCAAGCCCCACAACTGACAAAAATAAATAAATAAATAAATAAATAAATAAATAAATAAATAAATAAATAAATAAATAAATAAATAGTAAGTCAACCCATCACATTTTAAACTTATATTTACTTCTCCATGATACAGTGTATCCTAAAGATTTACACACCCAAGAAATTCTAGGTTCTATGGGAAAATAAAGACGATCACAGCCTGCTGACTGACATCAAATACTCTCTCAATGAAAAGAAAAGGAATTGGTTCACAAATGAAAACATGACAGTGACAAGTATATGTGAATAATAAATGGAAGTTTCTACAGTAGCTAGGATTATTTCCACTAAAACCATTTGGTAGAAACCCAAAGTCAGTTTTCCTGCAGGAACAAAAAGTCTTCATGTATTTCTTTGCCATTTATATTTCATCTTTTGAGAACTGCCTGTTCAATTCACTTTCCCACATATTAGTTGAATTAGTTGATCTTTTGTTTTTGTTAGAGCTATTTATATATGTCAGGTATTAATTACCTCCTTTCTTGGGTTGTCTTTTCATTCTGGTGACTTTTGTCTTTGAATACAGAAGTTTAAGTACTTAAATTCTAATGATAATATTTTATTGGAAAAAGGTTTGTGTCCATTACTATCATCTTCATTGTATGACTCTAAGTACCCGCTCTAACATCTGATAAGCTTAAGTCACAATGTTTGAATTCCTTAAATGAAGGATTATAATGAGAGAAACTATACATTCACGTACTCAAATGATTAGATCTGTACCATCAGTTCTTACATCTTTTAAAGTGAGAGCCCGTCCAATATTTCTTTTTGCATAAGCATTGAAGTGTTTTCTGTGAAACTATGAAAAGTGAGGGCTTATTTAAGGTATTTAAAAGTAATGTTGTATGAGCTATCTCTATCAAATAATAAACCATCCAGGTTCTGTGACTCTCTTTATCTCTCTTTTCAACTATAAAATCAAAGCATAAGAAATAGTTACTAAATATTTTAAAAATACCAGCTCTATCTTGTTATACACAATGCAGGGGAAATAAGTTAGCAATGACCCTTAGAAGCAGCTTGTGATAGAAAATGTTTCCTTACTGCCAGCAGGCTTGCCTGTAATTTTGAGCAAACTATTTAAATGGTTTACACTTTTCTAAAATGGAGATAATATTAGCCACTAGTAACAATAACTTATTATAAAATTGTTGTAAGTGGCAAATGGAATCATGTAAATGGAACAGCTTTGTATAAATATCAAATGCCATTCAAACTGGTATGAAACAGTGTTATTATATTGTGTTCAAAGTGATGTGTGAGGACCTCAGATGATAATGGGAATGCTTTTCTACTGCAAGCCACCTCCATTTTTGTTCATTAAATTCACCAACTGAGCTTATTATGCTAATATAGCATTGTGAGTAAAGTTCCTCAATTGATTACTTTGGAAACGTATAAGGTTGGTGACTTCTACATCTCGAATACTGTCAGGAATTGAGGAAAAGGTGGGTGGGAAGGAATAGTTTCAGTAAATGCTGTAGGACTATTGAGGTAAAACTTTTTATCATGGGACATGAGTAGGCTGTATAGAGGAACAAGGGTTTTCTCCCTGACAGTGATGACCCAAGGAGGAGAAGTGGCCAATTGCACATTAAAACACAACACAAGAGATAAAAGGAGAGTAGGAATGAAGGAGAAGAGAGTAACAAAATAAATGAAAAATTCTAAGATGAAGTAGGGAACCCAAAGGAACCACAAGAACGTGAGGGGAGAAGGAAACAAGAGTATACCTCATATATTTGAAACCATAGCAGACTTTTCCTAATTACCTTTCCGGAATGCCACTGAAGTATATTCATTAGTGCTTATGATGTGTATGAATAGTCAGAGCTAGCAGAAAACACTCAAAGTCCTCTTATATGGAACTGTGTGTGTATGTGTATGTAATGCCAGCATGCATAAATAATGAATGGCAAAACAACTTCAATAGAAACAATTTTGGTAACTACTAAATTATAGACCAAATAACTTTTTTTTATTTGGTTAGTTTTTAAGCAATTTCAGATTAAACATAAACTTCAGTTTTTAAAATATTTTCAAATTTCACAACCTACTTTGTGTGAACCCAATTTTACCAAACCAAAAAAAAATACACCCTGTTGTTCTGTTCCACTGTTTCTAATTTAAAACACACATAAAAATTCCAAGACGATGTCTGCCAATAACTTGTCTCTGTAATCAGAGCTACTCAGCTACTCAGCTGAGGATCATGGTTTGAGGCCACTCGAAAGTCTCTGAGACTCTTATCTCTAATTAACCTCCACAAGGCCAGAAGGATGGTAAGCTTTGAGCAAAAATGCTAAGGGACAGTGCCCAGGCCCTGAGTTTAAAACTCAGTATCGGCACACAAATAATAATGATAATGATAATAATCCCAAGAAGACAGGGTTTTTAAATTAAAGCTCATTTAAAGAAGTTCAGATAGAATGAGGGGCTGAAGGACCTTGAGTTCTAATTCTAAACCACTGTTGTGTTAGCAGACTAAATTCTGGGCTAACAGAAAGTGTTATAATTTAGAATAAGGAACCTTTTGAGAAGAGGAATATTTCATCATTGACATCATTTATTTGTACTGGCACATGGCGAGAATAGAAACTTAGACAATTTTGTTTTGTTTCCTTTTTAAAATTATCTTTTAGAAGTTGTACAAAAGAAAAAAAAGAAGTTGTACAAAAGTTCCAATTCAACACATCAGTATTTTTAAAATATATTTCTGTGTGACTAGGCACTGGTGGCTAACACCTTTACTCCTAGCTACTCAGGAGGCTGAGATCTGAGGATTACAATTCAAGGTCAGCTCAGGCAGAAAGTCTGTGAGACTCGTATCTCTACTAAACTACCACAAAAGAAATGATGCTGAAGCTCAAGTGGTAGGTCACTAACTTGGGAAAAAGAAGCTCAGGAACAATGCCCAGACACTGAGTTCCAGCCTCAGAACCAGGACCAAATATAGATAGATAGATAGATAGATAGATAGATAGATAGATAGATAGATAGATAGATAGATAGATAGATAGATAGATAGATAGATAGATAAACAGACATATGTCATATATATATATATATATATATATATAATACACATGTTTCTCTGTATACAATCCTCATTATTGCTTGGGCTTGAGACAGGCTCTCCCACTGTGGGGAGCTTTCAGTGCCCAAGGCAGAAAAATACTTCTATCACTCTATAGAGAAGAAAAGCACTGAAAACTCCTCAGTGGTTCTTAGAGACTTGGCTAAACTTTAGTGTCAGAACTAAATGAACCTTCAAGTTTATCCCATTACTTGATATCTCTGAGTCCTGTAATAACAATATTAAAAGATTTCTTTCAGAGTTTACTCATAGAGGAAGGCTTTCTTCTCTTATATTTCCTAATATAAAGCATGAACCTTATTTTTGTCCTTTTTTGGACATAACTCCTAATAGATGAATGTCCACACCTATTCACATGTACACATAGATGTCTATAGACATGAAAGTGTAGGCCACATATCCAGTTTATTCTTCCCAAATATTAGGACCTTTTAAAAGTCCATTTTCTAGATATCCTATTGGCAGAGGTTTCTCAGTTTGCTGGGGATGAGACTGAAGATTATGCCTAATTTTTAAAGTACCTTTTCTGATGGTTCTCCTACATCAATTAAATATTTATGATCCTGATATTTTTGTTTCTATTTTGATCCCAGTGCGTATATTATTTTTTTTAATGTTGGACTTCCCCTTAATTTGGAATTAGATTTTCATTTTTACAGAAGGAAAAATCTTCCTTCCCCATTTCCTAATACCGGGGTGCAAAGCTGCAGGTTTAAGAGGTAATAAATCAGCTGTACATTTCTAAGCAGGGTGAATTATTAAAATGTAAGCCGTCTTGGTCTGCAGCAGATCACCAAATAACTATTTTTTACATTTAACTCATTTCTTTTTTAATATATATTTTTATTGTAAAGATACTGTACACAGGGGTTACAGTTACATGAGTAAGGTAATGAGTACATTTCCTATCAAGCATTGTAACCCCTCCTTTGTTTCTCCCCTACCATCCCTTCCCTCCCCACCTCCCCAACTCCTCCCTCCCCACCACCAAAATTGTAAAGTTTATTTTCAACATAGTGACTTGTACATCTCATTGTGACATGGTTCAACCTGTATCCTTATTTCAGCACTTTATTACTTCTCTTCCCCTCCCCAAATTAGAAAAAATGTATAGACAAGATGCAGGGCACCAGAATCAAATACAGCAAAAACAGGGGTTACGCCACAGGGGAAGAATATACAAAAGAAATAAAAAAAATCACATTGTACATTAAAAAACAATAGCAACAAAGATAAAACCTCTTGTGTCCCTATCTTGGGGTTCATTTCGCTTAGCATCATCTTATATGGTCATATATACATAGCTTTTGACCTTTTCTGCTTGTCTGATAAGATTATCCTAGATGTATATTAGTCATTGCAAATAAGTGAAACCATGGGACCTGTGTTACCAAAGAACTTTTTATATCAATAATTCAGTGAGAAATCACAATGCTTTTCACATCCTCAAATGTACTTATGATATTTGATTTCTCCATTATAAGTGTATTAACTAAAATAACCCTCCCCTTATTTTGTAATCCTTGAGACAAAATTCAAAATTCTAGAAGAAATTGGAATAAACCAAGCATAGTTCAGGGGCCCAGGAAGTATGATAACATTGATTCTTCTCAGTGCAGGTTTTATGAAACAGAATATATCCATATAATATCCATCTTATGGATTCTCTACTGATGTGGGTAGTTTGCTTTAACATGTAGTCCAGACTGTCTAGTGGATGAACTTTGTTGGCCGTGGGGCTTCAACTTTGGGGCTGGGCACTGTCCCCGAGCCTTGAGCACTCTACCACTTGAGCCACAGGGCCACTTCCGGTTTTCTGGTGGTTTATTAGAGATAAGTCTCCACAGAGAGGAAGATGGGAGGTACTGCATTGTTGGTGGGAATGTAAACTTCTTCAACCACTTTGGAAAGCAGTATGGAGGTTCCTCTAAAGACTCCACATAGAGCTCCCCTATGACCCAGCAATCTCACTTTTGGGCATTTACCCAAATGTTCACAAACAAGACCACACTAAAGCTACCAGCATGACTATGTTTATTACAGCACTATTTACTATAGCTAAAATATGGAACCAACCCAGATGCCCCTCAGTAGATGAATGGATCAAGAAAATGTGAGATATATATATATATATATATATATATATATATATATATATATATATATATATATATATACTAGAATTCTATTTCTCTATCAGAAAGAATGACACTTCTCTATTTGTTAGGAAATGGAAAGACTTGGAAAAAAATATATTAAGTGAAGTAAGCCAGACTCAAAGAAACATAGGTCCCATGGTTTCCCTCATCTGCAATAACTAGTATATGCCTATGACAAGCAGAAGAGGTCAAAAGCTATGTACATATGACCATATAACATGATGCTAAGTGAAATGAACCACAAGATAGGGACACAAGAGGTTTTATCTTTGTTGCTGTTCTTTTTAATGTACTTATAATGTACCATGTGATTTTTTTTGTTTCTTTGTATGTTCTTCCCTCATGGCACAACCCCTGTTTTCACTATATTTGATTCCAGTGTCTTGCATCTTATATATACATTTTTCTAATTTGGGGAGGGGAAGGTAAATAACAAAATGCTGAAATAAGGATGACCCATTGTAACAATGCGATGTACAAGACAGTATGCTGTAAAAGAACTTTACAACTTTGCGGAAGAGAGGGGCAGACAGGAGTTGGGGAGGTGGAGAGGGAAGGGATGGTAGGGGGGAAACAAAGGAGGGGGTAACAATGCTCAATAGAAAATGTACTCATTACCTTACTCGTGTAACTATAACCCCTCTGTACAGTATTTTTACAATAAAAATATGCAAAAAATAAAAAGAGTCTCACAGACTTTCCTGCCTGGGCTGGCTTTGAACCACGATCCTCAGATCTCAGCCTCCTGAGTAGCTAGGATTACAGGCTAAAACCCATCTTTTGTTGTCTGTGTATTCACTAAAATTTCAGGTGTCAATTTGGTTTTATCAGGTACATATTTTAAGTTTTAATTGTTTATTTAAAAATGACTATGAACTGGGCACCAGTGTCTCATGTCTGTAATCCTAGCTACTCAAGAGGTTGAGGTCTGAGGATCGTAGCTAAAGCAGGTTAAGCAAAAGGATTCATTAGACTTTTATTTCCAGTTGGCCGCCAAAAAGCCAGAAGTGGAGCTGTGGCCCAAGTTGTAGAGGGCTAGGCTTGAGCAAAAAAGCTCAGGGACAACACTCAGGCCCTGAGTTCAAACTCCAGGACTGCCACAAAATAAGTTAATTTGATAAATAAATAGTGACTATTAGTTATTAACATTCAGGACAAAGGACTAAATAATGATTTTGTTTTTTTCCATCCCCCATGAAAGAGGTTTTTTTACTTTTTCATTTTATGAAAGAAGTGAGGCTCAGAGAATTTCAATAACTTTTTTCAGCTGATCAGTATTGCTCTTGTGCTTTACTATACCAAGAAATCCTGCTGAAATTCTGGTGTTTCCCCAGAGCTTCTCCTTCACTGGGTCTGAGCAAGCCTTGCTGACCACACTAGGTGGACCTGATGTAGGTCTTCCTCAGATAATATTTAGAAATGCTTGGATGTGTCTCCCACTGTTCATCACAGCTTAAAGTTCAGGACATGAAAGAAGTCCCTGCATTGTGCTATTTCTATTAGATCACCTACACCTCTAAATTCAGGCTATAGGCAACCATGTCCCAAACTGTTACCCTGGCCTATAGGTTGACTTTCAACCAGAAATCTTCTTGATTATAATGTCTTAACTTAAACAGAGAGTACTAGAAATGCCTAGTGAATTCCATTTAAAATGAAAGACCACTATGGAAAGTAATCAGAAAGTAGGAGTTGAAAGACAAGGCCCAGGAGGAAAGTAAATGGGTTTTATCTGTCTGTTGACTTTTTTCTAACTCTTGGTGATTTCCATAAATGATCACACACTCACCAAGAACTGAGGCTGCCCTGGAATAAGAAAAAGTCCCTCCAATGGGGGGTGGAGGGGAAAACAATGAAGACAGAAATCTCAACCCAAGATAAGGTGAAAGAGAAAACATCTGCCATCACCATCAACCCCCCCCCCAAAAAACAAAAAACAGAGGAAGAAAAGGAAGTCTAAGGAGTTGGGAGAACTTAACCACAAGCAAGCCTCATTAAACTTAATGGCATACAAGTTTAGTTCACCAGATACTTCGCCACTTTCTTTCTATAATCTATCATGTGACTACAATCACTTCTGCTAGAAAAATGTCTCCTCTCCTCTCAGATCTGTATCTCCTCCAATCTGGCTAATCAATAATAGGTCATTAATTTATCTTTCCTATGAACTTGAGGAAAATGTTCAAAGTAGAGATTTTAATTTCTAACAGGGGATGAAGTTCCAAAATCCTCAGTGTAAAATTCCTTGGTATTTACTCTATGCTATACAAATACCTTCAAGTAAATCCTTATGTATAAGATTAAAAATGACTAGGGCCATCTTTGAAGAAGGTGTTATATGAATGCAGGAAGCACTTGTAGAAGAATGCTAACAGTTTCTTTTTATTTATTTATTTATTTATTTTTAAATAAGTGTTTTATTGTGCAAATACTGTACAGGGGGGTTACAGTTACATGAGCAAGGTAATGAGTACATTTCTTATCCAGCATTGTTGCCTCTTCCTTTGTTTTTCCCCTACAATCCCATCCCTCCCACCTCCTCAGCTATACCCCCTTTTCCCCCCACTCCGCGTCTTTTTAACATTTATTTTAATTGTATTGTAAAGGTGATGTACATAGGGGTTACAATTACAGAAGTAAGGTAATAAGTACATGTCTCGTAGAACAGCATTACCCCCTCCCTCATTTTCTCCCACTTTTCCTTCCCTCATACTTCCTTACCCCCCAAGTTGTAAAGTTCATTTCCAACATAGTGTCTTGTGAGTATCACTGTTGCATTGGTTCACCCTTTGTCCCTTGTCTCACCATTTTTTTGTTCTCCTTTACCTCCCCAAATAAGTGTATATACAAGACACAAGGTACCAAAATCAAAAACAGTGACAACAGGGGATAAACCAAAGTGAAAAAGAAAGAAAGAAAAAAAGTAACAACTTCACAACATACATTAAAAAAGAAAACCTCTTTCCATACCTTTCAGTTCATTTCATTTTATATGGTAATTTGTACATAGCTATTGAGTTATTGTGATCCTATGCTAGGACTATCCTAGACATATACTAATTATTGCAAATGGGAGAAACCATGGAGCCTGTGTTTCCTTGGGCCTGGCTTACTTCACTTAATGATTTTTTTCCAAGTCTTTCCATTTCCTTACAAATGTGGGGATCTCATTCTTTCTGATGGAAGCATAAAATTCCATTGTGTATATATACCACATTTTCTTGACCCATTCATCTGCTTAGGGGCATTTGGATTGGTTCCATATCTTAGCTATGGTAAAAAAAAAAATGCAGCAATGCACATAATTGAGCTGGTAGCTTTAGTGTGGCTTTGTTTGTGGTCATTTGGATAAATGCCCAGAAGAGGAATTGCTGAATCATAGAGGAGCTCTATGTTTAGTCTTTTGAAGAACCTCCATACTGCTTTCCAGAGTGATTGAGCAAATTTCATTCCCACCAACAGTGCAGTAGCATTTGATGAGGCCCTTGCCGATTGTATAGCTAAGCCTCCAATCTATGGGCTTTCTATTTCTCTTACTATGTCCTTTGCCATTTGGCATGTCATGTAATTTCTCTGAGCTTCAAGTTATGGGTTATGATTCACTGCATGGAAGTGATGAGGGCCATGTAAATAATCTAGTACAGAACCTGACTGATAGCAGGGATCTCAAGATATAGCAGTGCCCTGGCAGGAAACACAATGCCAGATGGTTCATAGAAAGAAACTTTTACAAGGAGACTATTTACAAGACTGTTGACAGAGATAAGAAAATGGGTCAGGGAAGCACCTGCAGACTCACTGCAGGAAACCACTACTACCCTCAGAGCTGAGTGAAGAGACAAGAGTAGTAGCCATCTTTAGTCAGAGAACAAGCAATGAAGAAGAGGCCCACTGGAGCTATAGTATGGAGAACTCACTAGTCCCAGAGACACATAGAGTTTTTACCTCTTTCTTCTGCCATGTAACATGTACTGGATCTTTCAAGTGCCAAAACCCATTGGAAACCACATGGGCACAAAGCAAGATAGAGTGAAACACAGAATGGATAGGGAAGGATGGAGTGTGCAGGAGGTATTCAAGAGTCACTACTACTACTTACACTGGGGTTACTATAGACATACGCACACTCACCTAAGGTTTTCAAAACTTCAGGAGTCCATTTGGAAAGAGTAGCTTGTATTTAGTTCCTAATCTCATTAGTAGCTATTTGCCAAATCCAGTAACTAATTCAGGCTGAACACTGCTCCTCTTTCTCTCCTATCTCAGGATCACTAGTGGTTGTTGTGCATTTGACAAAACATTAAAATACTGTCTATATTATACACACATACATACAAATATACATACTCAGATATACTCAGATATAGATAGATAGATAGATAGATAGATAGATAGATAGATAGATAGATAGATAGATAGATAGATAGATAGATAGATCTAACTATATCCCTAAGAGAATACATATGTTCCCCTAAGGACTTGACTGACAAACTGATAATGAGGAAATTTAGTGCTAAAGATTTTAAACTCCCTAGAAGACCAAAAAGGAAAAACTATAAATGAGCATTCAGCTCAGTATACATTGTGACAGACTTGACTTCCCAATTACTGTTCTTCTCCCAATCTGCTTTCTTTGGTAAGGGCCTCTCTGTAAACTGAAGCTTCCATTCATTTTAAAGTATGCCTTTCCCTTCCCTTCTTTCCATAGAGGTAGAAAACAGTCTGGTGGTAGAGATTGCTGGGTCTGTGGGCATGTAGCTAGGGCTGGCATAGGATGCATAGGTATGCATACAGTGAATTTTCACACATAATCAGAGATGAGGTGAGTAGATCATGAGAAGCTGTGAACCGTTTGGCCAGTTTAAAGATATTGCCACATTTGGATATGAAACATCTCCCAAAGGCCCATATGTTGAAGACTTAATCTTTTTTTTTTTCAAAGCTAGTGCTCTACCACTTGAGCCACAATACCACTTCTGGCTTTTTCTGTTTATGTGGTGCTGAGGAATCAAACCCAGGTCCTCATGCATGCGAAGCAAGCACTCTACCACTGAGCCATCTTCCCAGCCCAAGACTTAGTCTTTTTCTTTTTTCTTTTTTCTTTTTTTTTTTTTTGTCAGTTGTGGGGCTTGAACTCTGGCCTGGGTGCTGTCCCTGCACTCTTCAGCTCAAGGCAAGTGCTCTACCGCTTGAGCCACAACGCCACTTCCAGTTTTCTGGTGGTTCATTGGAGATAAGAGTCTCACAGACTTTCCTGCCTGGGCTGACTTTGAACGGTGATCCTTAGATCTCAGCCTCCTGATTAGCTAGGATTACAGGCGTGAGCCACCGATGCCCAGCAAGACTTAGTCTTTAACTAAGGTGGGAGGACCTCTCAGAGGAGAGCTAGTGAAAGGAAGTTAGGTCATTGGACACAAGCCTTTTGTCTCTCTATTTGAATCCAGGCTGCTGTAGGAGCAGCTTCCCTCTATTACATGTTCTCATTATGACGTGCTTTTTTGCCACTGACCCAGAAAGCAATGTGGCTAAATGATTATAGACTGAAACTCCTAAAATCGTGAGCCAAAATAAACCTTTCCTTTTTATAAGTTGATTTATCTCAGGTTTTTGTACAATAGCACAAAGCTGACTAACTCAGGTATCATTTAGATCACTAAGAACAAGAGATAACTGTTTAACTACAGGCCTAGAGCATGCAGGGACTGGGAATTCTTGGGTCAGGTAAACAATCTATCATTGTTTCTCTCCAGGAAAAAATCAGATTTGGAGATTCATTTGTCCTCTACTGCTACATTAAATTGACACTTTAGAGTCTGGTACACAGGATAAAAACTCGTATTATAAATAATAACCACCATTTGTCAAATATTACTGTGGTCCAGGACTTTTAGATACTTTTGTTTGAATTCTCATACCTCTAAAAGTAATTACTGTATAATACACAATTTAAAAATGAATAATTTATAATGAAACTTTTTTAGACAATACTAGCTAACATAAGGAAAAGGAAAAGTAGAGTAAAAAATAAAAAGTAGAGTTAGGATTATAATTTTTTCACCAGGAATGTAGTAACTAAATCAGGCAAAAATCATCAGTGAATACTTAGAATATTATCACATGATGTAAAAGCATTACAGGATCATAGGTTGATTGCTAATTACAAAGAAAAAAATCTACTTATGTGGAAAAATGTGGCTAAAATTAAACAAGATTAGCATCATCAATGTTGAAACAGATTGACATGTGCCTTGTGCTGTATGTAATGATAGGCCATCAACATAGTATATATAGTATTCTTACTGAAGTGTTTAACCTAATTTTTTAATGAGGAAACATCAACATAATATATATAGTATTCCTACTGAAGTGTTTAAACTAATTTTTTTAATGAGGAAACATCAACATAGTATAGATAGTATTCCTCCTGAAGTGTTTAACCTAATTTTTTTTATGAAGAAACAGACAATTCAGTCTTGGAGAATTCTAGAACTTGTCACAACTAGCTTAGACTATTAAAAAATATCCACAGCATGAAAAACACAAAATATAGGAAAAGTATTCTAAACTAAAAGAGTATGGTGGTTTAGTTGAACTGTGGTTATAGGTAAGACTGTGAAATATTTAAATGCCATCAAGGACTATAGTTTGTATTCAAATAATTCAACAATCACCATGAAGTATTATGGGAAGAAAATAAGTTATATGGCAAAATCTCAACAATTAGTGAAAAGTAGATAGGTTACAACTTTTTTTTTAACTTAATTTTATTGTCGAGGTGATGTACAGAGGGGCTTAGGCCCTTGTCTGTTATATGGCTAGTGAAGATCTTCTCCCGATCTATGGGCTTTCCATTGATCTTGCTAGCTATGTTCTTGGCCATGCAGATGCTCTGCAGTTTCATGCAATCCCATTTGTTAACACAACAACAATTCGTTGTGTTTCTGTAGCTTTGTTAAGAATGTTTCATCCTGGGCTGGGAAGGTGGCTCAGTGGTAGAGCGCTTGCCTTGCATGCCTGAGGCCCTGGATTCGATTCCTCAGCACCACATAAGAAAGAAGAAAAAAGCCAGAAGTGGCACTGTGGCTCAAGTGGTAGAGCACTAGCTTTGAGCTGAAGAGCTGAGGGACAGCACCCAGGCCCAGAGTTCAGGCCCCATGACGGGACCAAAAGAAAAAAGAAGACTGTTTCATCCTGTGGCAAGGAGCCATAGTGTTTCTCTTATTCCTTCCTGTAATGTTTTCAGGGTATCTGTGTTATTGCTCTCATTTCCTCATGACTTAAACCAGGCAAGGACCTCTTTTTTATGATAGCTGGAGAGCTGGTGGGGGGAGGGGGGTTGCTGTTTTCTCCATAACTTCCATCACAGGCATTTTCTTTAACAGAAAATTGTTTAAATTTACTCAGTATCAGTACTTAAGGCTTCAAGTAAATTCTTAGGGAAAATGCTAGAACCTAAATTAATCGTGAGTTTAAATCATCTCTGGACAGAAAACCTAACAGACAACAGAATTGCAGTATAAATGCTTGTGTGTGTGTGTGTGTGTGTGTGTGTGTGTGTGTGTGTGTGTGTGTGTATGCACGTGAGCGCGCACGCACACGTGCACACACATGTGAGCTAGGAAATGAACCCAGGGTCAAGCTAGGTAAATGCTGAACTGCTGAACTGAACCTGAGCTGTAGGAAGTAACTCTGAAGATAGGTTAATAGAGTTTAATGGCATCCACAATTATTATTGGCTGAGTTACACTGATGACACCTGAATGAAAAAGAACTGAGGAAAAGAATTATTCTCCAACTAATTAGCTTCGTTTCTTCAGATCTCAGCTATTTAAGGAAACAGTGCTGTATCTTAGCTGCTATATATGAAGTGGTTAATCATATGACAATATACTCAGTGAACTTGAAAGTATTTATCATAGATAATGCCAACTACATGTCCTTGACTTCACACAAAGCTGCCTGGACTCCACAAGTGAATGGTGTTTGCAAGTTTAGATTTCCTTTTATACCCCATGTTGCCACATCATAGCATACTCTTACGACACTTGGGTAAGATTCTCATTTTAAATGTCTCTGTCAATATAACCAGGCATAGAAAAACACACTTTTTTTTTCTGGCAGCAGCTCCACTTCTCCATGTCTGGATGCCCTCTGTGTATACCCTGCACTCAGTCTTTGAATTCTATGAATTGCTGACAGGAGCCAGAATTTTTTTTTGGGAACATATTTTGTACAGAAGGAAGAAAAAAAACGCTCTCGCAGTGGGCTGGTGGTGTCATTAGCAATTTTGTTCTTTATGGAGCAGGAAAATATAACCAAGGTTTTTAAGCCATTAATTCTATAGACTAGTACTTCTCTCCCGCTAGGAAGCATTTATTTTCTCCTTCCCTGAAGATAGGTGTTTTTTAATGTTTAAGCAAATCCCTGCTGTGTCTTTGTCTCCCTAAGTTTAATGAAAAAGCTGTGCTTCAGTGCCCCCTGTGGTGAGCACCGGGGCATGGCCTTGGCTGCCTCTCTGCTGCTGTGTCGAGGGTGAAGGACAGAAACAATCATATTCCATGGGGCACGGTCCACATTATTTTTCTAAATGGAATTCTTTAGCAAGCTTGAGGGGGGTGGGAATGAAAGATAAGGTAAATTGGCAGACATCGTCTGCAGGAATGAATGAGTCTTAGCTCTGAGTGAGCTTTGAAGCATCCTTTCATCTCTGTGGAACTGGATGCAACTGTGAAGTTTTACAGTCATCATTCTGTCATTCTAGTGGAAGTGTAACTTACACATGAATTTTGAGTCACTTCCTTCCCACCTGAAATGACAGATACATTTCTTGTAGGTATTTTGCAACATCTATTCTCTTTTGCACATTGAGCACATTTCCTAGAGTCTACAATACAGCCAGCAAGCCCTAAGTACAACTGCAAAAGCCCAGCCATTTTGGGCGACCTGGCATCCCCAGAAGGAGTTTGGCTATAGGTACCCAGAGTGCTCTCTCTCTCTCTCTCTCTCTCTCTCTCTCTCTCTCTCTCTCTCTCTCTCTCTCTCTCTCTCTCTCTCTCTCTCTCTCTCTCTGAAAAACTCTTGGCAAAAAAAAAAAAAAACGATACAAGTTCCTATTTAAATAAGCCAGCAAAGCTAGGATGAAAGGTCTCAGTCAGAATTCCATATCACCTCTGCACCCCAGACCAAGGTCAAATTGGCATCAAATGGTAATGGAATGACGAATGACAACAATATGCAGTTTTTCTCCTTAGTGTAATCTGGAAATCTGGTGATGTGCGGCAGAGTGAGGCATGCAGCAGTGAGCTATGTGTATCAGTATAAAATGAGAACCAATGGGAATCGGAAGTGTGACACCACCTAGGGAATCCGGGGCAAGGTGAAAACTGACATCCAGCCAATCACTGAAGACCAGGTCCTTGCAAGGTTTTTGAAATTTGGTAATCCTGATGTTCTTTCTTATTGGTTGACCTCATGGAACCAGTAAACAATTTATTTGTTGCTGAGTACTGGTGGCTCACACCTGTGATCCTAGCAACTCAGAAGGCTGAAACTGAGGATTGCAGGTTGAAGCAACTCTAGGCTGTAAAGTCCACAGGACTCTTATCTCTAATTAACCAGCAAAGCCAGAAATGGAGCTATGGTACAAGTGATAGAAGAACAGCACCCAGGCTTTAAATTCAAGTTCTAGTATTCACACACACACACACACACACACACACACACACACACATTGAAATGAAAATATCAATACTAAAAAGGGAGTCTTCTGTTTTGTGGCGGTACATCAGCCTTCTGGAAATGCAGTGAGACCTGCAGGTCACTGGACCACCATTGCTTTGTACAATTGCAATGGTGTAATGTAACAACTTGTGATACTGAAACTACTTTGTCAGCAACCAGCAAAAACTGGCTGCAACTATGATAAATTCACTCACTCCATAGCTAAATCCTGAAAGGTTTAGTGGCCTCTGCGCTTTTGACTTTCTAGCTATGAGTGCCTTCACAACTCATCCTGCATCATAACAGCAAAAATTGTGGAGCTACATTGTTTTCTATTCTCCATGAAGCAGCATCCAAACTGCATTTATATGGAGTATATGAAATTGTACTGACTACTTCGTTCCCTTTCAGTGAAGCATTAGAAAATATTTTCCTATGAATCATAAAAATTGTATTACTAAAATGTGACATACATTTAGAAGATCTTTCATATAAGACATGAAAAAATACTATATCTAAAAGTATAAAAAAAACCTTGTTTTTAGTTATGCTAAACCTATCTGACATTTGCCAATACAGAAATGGTCTTCACCCTCAACATTATGAAATAGAAAGGTTTTTGTGTTGCTGCTGTTATTTGCAATTGAACATGTATTCCTTACTAATGGGCCAGGCTAGAGTAGTTCAGGGCTGTAAAGGATGACAAATATACCCTCTGCCAGGTTTCTTTATTGCTTGTACTTATGAGAAAATGCATTTAGGGGCGTGGCCTTGTGTTCACATTCCCAAAGGACCAGAAAATAATGCAGAAATCTCACATGAAGAATTGACATGAAGAAATATCAGCTCATGTTGACATAGGAATGATGATGAGTAGCCTGGTACATTTTAGAAATCGCAACTACTCTTAGAACTATATAATTAACACATTCATTCTATCTGCTGCTGAAATTATGCAGCCTGAAAATTATTTGCTCATCTTCTGTGGTGGGCTAGAAATCTCACAAAAGGATTATTCTAGAAGAGTAGAGAAGTAATTATGTGCATATAAGGATAGGTAGTGAATTCATATAGATCTTAATCACAGTCCTGTATTGGATGATATGAAGGATGATAATAAGATGCTCTTAAAACAGAAGGCTAAATGATGCGAAATCTACTGCCTGCTTTTTTCAATAGCATGACTAGACAAGGCTAGGAAAGTCACTCAGGGAAACATCTTCTCTTCCAGTTCGCTGCAGCAGTCTTTGTAAAGGTGCTAATCTCATCTGCATAGTGGAAAGAGTTTCTTGGCCTTGGCCATGTTTATGCAAAATGGGTCATAAGAGGCAGCTAACAGAGCATTTTCCTTGTAGGTGAGCAAGACAAAATTACTTTTCATTATACAAAAACTTCATTGTCTAGAGGTTAGGCATATAGCCATACCTAATGATGTGAAACCTTGACATGATGTTTTTGTTTTTGTTTTTTGTTTTTCTCGGCCATGGGGCCTGAACTCTGGGCCTGGGTGCTGCCCCTCAGCTCTTCAGTTGAAGGCTAGGGCTCTACCACTGGAGCCACAGTACCACTTTGGGCTGACACGATGTTTTTAGCAGGTATCATGGGAGAGGGAGGAGATGGAGGAAGAGGAAACTGATTGGACATGACAGATAGTAGTCTATTCTCTGACTTACAGGTCTTCATACTGAGTCTTATTCATATTATTTTTAACCAGGCTTCTGATGCCAAAGCAACAGGCAGGCAAGTTCCACTTCTGAAAAAAGTTAACAAAGTAAAACCAATTTGCTACATTAAGCTGTGACCTTAGGTTTTGCTTTTCTTCTAATGAGATTGTAAAAGTATTCCTTTTTTATTTTTAGCAGTACTGGGATTTGAACTGAGGGCTTTGCATTGTCTATCAGTTGAGCCAAACTTGAGTCCTATTTTCATTTTAAAGACTGACAGAAATAGAGAGTGGCTTTTAGTAGTCTGTAGTCAACTACACTTCCATGGAGGTGTGCAAAAGACCCCTCCTATTCTGTCAGAAATAAATTTTCTAATAAAACCAAGTCTATATCTATAAAAAAAAATCTATGTCAGTCTGGTTTGTAATGTTTAATCTACTTCTGCAAGTTATCCACGCTCTTAAGTGGGATTAATTATTTTGCCATCAAGCTGAAAAACATAAATCTTCCATAGAAAATAGTTAAAGCATCAAGACAATACACCTCAAACAATGAGTTTTGAAACAATTCAGTCTGTTCTTTGGGCTCTTTAAGGATATTAAATTCCAATGAACTGAAAAGATCTAAATCGAATTGTTCTTTCTCTAACTCTGGTTATCCAGCATTTCTGAGTAGAAGTTCTCAGTAACATGTCCTGAGCTTTTTTATTTTGCATTTAAATTCTCAGTAACATGTCCTGAGCTTTTTTATTTTGCATTTCTAGAATGGCCAGCAAAAAACATCTAGTCATTTTTCTTGTTTTTCTTTGCTTCTTGTGCCAGGAACCCTGTGGACTTTAATCAGGCTTTAGAACAAAATGCTTCTCTCCTGTGTGATTTGCTTTCCTGCCTCCTCCCTCATGCCTCTGAACTTGCATATTCTAGGAATTACTAGTATTTCATTTGGATTTCCAACTCCACAGGCAACTTCCCAGCCAGGGAAGTGGTATGAGCAAGCTACCAATGATGAAATCAAATCATATGTTCACAGTTGCTTTTTTGCATCCAGAGAAATTTTTTTTTCTTATTTAGCACCATTACTAACACATCTTTTGCACTTTATTTGAAATAATGATAAGTTTGAGAAAGAATGTTAAGAAAATACTGATTTAGCTTGAATACCACAGGAGACACTGTAGTGTCTGTGTGTGTGTGTGTGTGTGTGTATGTATGTGTGTGTGGGGACACTGTAGTGTCTCTGTGCGTGTGTGTGTATGTATGTGTGTGTGGGGACACTGTAGTGTCTCTGTGCGTGTGTGTGTGTATGTATGTGTGTGTGGAGACACTGTAGTGTCTCTGTACATGTGTGTATGTATGTGTGTGTGGGTATATTCCTTTATGTGTACTCATGCATGTGTTTGCACATACCAATAAATGCTAGCAGTCTTTTAGAGAAATGCTTAAACTCACTTTAATTTTCCTTCTTGAAGAAATTACTGAGCCAGATATTTATGATTTATGCTATAGTTCCTCTACCAAAAACAAAATAAGCTAAAAATAGGTGTTATCACTTTTGGTGCTAATAAATACCCAATTATAGTATCTTATTTGACCATTACCCTATTCTTCTTTTATACTACAGTATTTGTTGATATACACTGAATGACTCATATTTTATATACTCGAAACTGCAATAGTTAAAAAAAAAGTCAAATTGAGAAGAAGCAAAGGTCTTTTTATTTTTCTGAATTTTAAGTGATATAGCTATCTAGAGTTTCAGAAACAGAATGATCTATTTTCACCAAATTATATTCATTCATTCAGTCATTTACTAAATATATACTGGAAAACTATTAAGTACTTTATAGGACACAAAGAAATCTGAGACATTCTTCCCATTTTTAAAAATCAAACTCCAGCCAGGCCAGGCGCTGGTGGCTCACACCTGAAATCCTACCTACTCAGGAGGCTGAGATCTGAGGATCACAGTTCAAAGCCAGCCTGGGGAAGAAAGTCCCTGAGACTCCTATCTCCAATTAACCACCAGAAAACCGGAAGTGGCACTGTGGCTGTGACTCAAGTGGTAGAGCACTCAGCTGAAGAGATGAGGGACAGCTCCCAGACCCAGAGTTCAAGCCACATGGCTGAAAAAAAAAAAAAAAAATCAAACTCCATAATCATGGTTCAAAGCTACCCCAGGCAAGAAAGTCTATATGAATCTTATTTCCAATTAACCACCAGAAAACTAGAAGTGGAGCTGTGGCTTGAAGTGGTAGAGCATTAATTAGCCTTGAGCAAAAATATAGCTCAGGACAGGGATCAGGCCTTGAGTTCAAGCCCATGACTGACAAGGAAAAAGAAGAAGAAGCAGGAGGAGGAGGAGGAGGAGGAAGAGCAGGAGGAGGAGCAGGAGGAGGAGCAGGAGGAGCAGGAGGAGGAGGAGGAGCAGGAGGAGGAGGAGGAGGAGCAGGAGGAAGAGGAGGAGCAGGAGGAAGAGGAGGAGCAGGAGGAAGAGGAGGAGGAGGAAGAGCAGGAGGAGGAGCAGGAGGAGGAGCAGGAGGAGGAGCAGGAAGAGGAGCAGGAGGAGCAGAGGAGGAGGAGGAGCAGGAGGAGGAGGAGGAGGAGGAGGAGGAGGAGGAGGAGGAGGAGGAGGAGGAGGAGGAGGAGGAGGAGGAGGGAAGGAGGAGGAGGAGGAGGAGGAGGAAGAAGAAGAAGAAGAAGAAGAAGAAGAAGAAGAAGAAGAAGAAGAAGAAGAAGAAGAAGAAGAAGAAGAAGAAGAAGAAGAAGAAGAAGAAGAAGAAGAAGAAGAAGAAGAGCATCTTTACAAGAAAATAAAATTTTTAAAAATTGCAAGCCATTGTGAAGTAAAAAGCTGAATCCTCTTGCTGTCAAATATTTCTCAGTTTCTCAGTCTGAACCCTTAATAAAATCTGTATGTGGAAAGTATAAAATAAATAATAATTATTATATTTAAAATTTTAAATTTAACTTATTACATTTATGTTTTTCATTTTAAAATTAAAAGTCAAATGAGCATTACAGAGAAGCGGTATTATAAGAAGCAAGAAGATAGGAAATATTACTTGAGCAAGACAGAACATGAGCTGGGGGGTGGAAAAATAGAGTTTGAATATGCAGGTGAGAGAAGGATAATATTCCAGACAGAAGATGTAGGAAAACATCCCAGTTAATCAGTGGTGCTTGTTTGGAAACCAAACATAACATAGAGAAGAGAGCAGTAAGAATAAATACCACTAGGAAGGCCATGTGAGTGTTCAGTCTGGTGAGGACTGATGCTCAAAGGTTGAGGAAGGAAGATGCAACTCAATGTGAAGCTCATCACCCAGAAACCTGGCTCCTCTACAGGACTGTGGAAGGGAGGCTGGTCAGGAGAGGGATGACCACTGGGAGTCTATACAAGAGTCCATATACAGCCAAAGACCTAACTTTTTCAGTTTAATTTCAAAAGTGTGAAGATTTGGATTTCTAAATCATATAGCTCTCTTATTTTTCCCTTACTTCTTTAGATACCATGAACATAGCTCTTTATATCCAACAAATGCTGCAATGGAAGGAATGAGAGTATTTAATCTCTGGATCAAATATTTGCATATAAGTGATGAGTGCCAACTCTGAAATGAAACTCTCTGGATTTGTACTCCACACCTCAGTTTATTGTCTGTATAATTTGGGGGCAAAATACTTAAATCTGAACCTCATTCCACTCAATAGTAAAATGAAGTTACCATTAATCCCATTATATTACTCTTTTGAGTATTTCAGTGAGACCAAACATGCAAATTTTGTAGAAAGGTTTGTAGTACAATGAAGTACTTAGTAAATATTAGCAATTGAGATCCAAGGAAGAAAAAAAAAACAAGCAGCCCAAGAGTCAGTTTTAAGGGAAGAAAGAGTTTGAGTGAAAATCTGTTTATATCAGACATAGTGATTAAATGATACTTTTTTACAAATCTGGAAAAACCACAAAAAGAAAATTAAAATATTTAAAATTGTTCTTCCTAGTTGCAGACCTGTGTGGCTCCAAAAATCAGGACCAACATTTTATTGTGTGTTGTTTGATATTTAAAAAATATTATTCCCACTCTAAATCTCGATCACTTTGTCAATGGAGCTATATCTATAATAACTAGGTGTTGCTTACCGCGTAGTGTTTCTTTAAAACAACCTAAGTGGACATAGGTTTTAGTAAATTAATCTAACACTGGTATGAACAGCTGGATATTATAGAACTTTTATTTCTGTTTTTCATTCATAATTTCCTTATTTTGTTGTTTTACCTTTCCAGTACATGTAAGATTTTAGTTAAAAAAAAAAAAACCAACCTAAGTATCTGTCTTGGTTTTACTTGTACTACTCAAACTCTACGCCATAGTACTAAGACACAGCTCATTGGATATATGATTATTTGAGGGGAAAAAACCCAGCTGGACACATTAGGTTATGTTCATAGTCTCTGTTACTTGGGAGACTGAGGGAGTAGGATCCCTTGGGCTCAAGAATTCAAGGCAAGCTTTGGCAATAATGAATAAATGAACATCTAAGAGCAATTCCCAGAGGAATACCTCTTGTCCAAGGAGAAGCCAAGTACTTGAAGATGAAATTAAAGACAAAAAAATAGATATATCCCACAAAATGAACTAACATTTCTAATCAAATTACTGGAGTATTCCCTCTACACACCTACACACACACACACACACACACACACACACACACACACACACACACACACACACACACACTTTATTATTTTAGGTTAGTCTGGTAAGTAAACTCATAAAGCATATTTTCTTTCTTGCTTTTTTTTTTCTGTTGGTCATGGAGCTTGAATTCAGGTTCAGGGCCAGCACTGTCCCTGAGTTCTCTTGCTCAAGGCTAGCACTTTATCACTTTTAGCCAGTTTTCCAGTTTTCTGGTGGTTAATTGAAAAAAAAGAGTCTCACAGTGACTTTAAAGCCCAGGCTGGCTTCAAAACGTGATGCTCAGATCTCAGCTAATACACCTGAGCCACTGGCACCCAGTTCATAGGGCATATCTTATGCTGACAGGTAGTGAGACAAAGTGACCCAAGACTTCTTTCCAATTTCTAGTTTCTTTGACTTATAATTCAATTAAGTAATTTATAATGAGATGGATGATAGAAGTAGTTCAAAGAGAGGTACTTCCATTAGTTTGTATTTGATCTAGACTTAAACCTAACCATCTTAAAAAGATTTTTGTTCATTACTTTGTTGCACAGAATATGCTTCTAATTGAAATGTTATGATACTTAAAACATTTCTAGCCATAACCACAGAGGATGCCATGGTTTCCCCAAGTATTACCAACATAATGCATCTCCCCTGCTTTTTTGACTTAGCATTTCACCAGTGAGATTCAGAAAATTTCCATTTGCACAACGAACAGCTCACTAACCCTAATTCCGTGTGCCAAATTCAGTTTCCATGTTCTTTTCTTCCCTTTATTCACTATCTTTAATATGAGATGATAATGTTGCTAGCTTCTCTAGCCACAGAAAGCCTACTGTAAGGAATGGCAGAGCAGAAACCCAGCTATTTGACATACCCAGGCAACACAGATAGCTGTGTATGAGTAGAAGAGAATAGTAAATGAGACAAATACCCTATTTTAAGTTGACATATTTGCTCTTGACCAAAACGTGTTTCATCTCCGATAACAATAAAAGGACATCCCTGGAGAACCATGGCTATTTCTAAAATGCTCCTTTTAACTCAAAATAGCACTAAAGAACTTGTGCTTGCAGACTCCTTAGAAGCAGATATTTGATGAAAGAAAAAGGGATTTCTAGTTTTGAAAGCTCTTTATTTCCCAGGAAAATAAAATACTAGTATAAACACAAACTAAAAAAATGAGAAAAATATGACATTGAATCACAGTATATTTAATTAATTTATTTATTTATTTATTTATTTATTTATTTATTTATTTTGGGTCCTGTCGTGGGGCCTGAACTCTGGGCCTGGGCGCTGTCCCTCAGCTCTTCAGCTCAAGGCTAGCGCTCTACCACTTAAGCCACAGCATCACTTCTGGCTTTTTTTTTTTTTTTTTTTTTTGCTTATGTGGTGCTGAGGAATCGAACCCAGGGCCTCAGGCATGCAAGGCAAGCGCTCTACCACTGAGCCACCTTCCCAGCCCCCTCACAGTATATTTTAAAGTTACTGATTGGTAGAAAAATAACAATGTGAGAACTGAAAATTCTAAAAATAAAATAAAAATTAACAACTTCATATTTATCCCTAACTGACCTTTAAACTTGAAAATGAATGGAGATGGTTACCCAAAATCTATATGGTGAGTTCCTAATCCTCAGTGTGATGAGTTGTGGTTTTATGCCTTTTGGATGTAATTAGGTTTAGATGAGATTAAACAAATAGACCCCCTGCCATTGTGAAGTTTTTGCCCTAATTAGAAGAAATGAAAGGAAGACAGAAAGAGAGGCAGAGAGATCTTCACCATGTGAGGATCCATGAAGATCCTACCTGTGCAAACTATGAACAATCAACGTGAGCTGATTCTGCAGGTACTTTGCAGGTACTTCACAGACTCCAAACTGAGAAATATCAGTTCTTACTGTGTAAGCTCCTCAGTCTATAATATTTTGTTAGAACGACCTGAGCTGTCTAAGACATGTTTCATAATCGTTGCCATATTTCACTAAAATGGATCTAAATTATGTAAGCAATTCAGAGCTTATTTAGCTAAATAGTAGCGTAACAATTATAAATTATGAGAGGAGATCTTCTAGTTTATACCTACTGACAGGCGGCTGGAGGGCAGAGGCAGCCGAGAAAAGCCACTTCCTTATACACCACCTGTCCCAATTATATACCACCTGTCCCAATCATTCTTAGGGGGCACTAGCCGGAAACTGCTCAAATTCGCAAAACAAGTTAAGTGCTAAAAGTTCCTGCTGACACCAGCCATATAATCCCTGCTACAACCAGAGTCTGTGTGACCTCTCTGATCTCAACCAGAGTTCGCCCGGGGAACTTACCCCAGTAAACTTTTCTTTCTTCACCTTTACCTCCTCCTGCGTGTTCTTTCCTCTCCTCAAACCTTACACCTACTGTACTATTTATTGTTCTTCCATTTTAAATGGCCTGTGACAGTTGAAAGCCCCCCATCATACTTTGAGAAACAAAATAATGTACACTTTTGTGATATACATAAAATTCACAAGCTGGAGCTGCTTAGTAAAAACCCGGAATGAAAGACCAGCCACCCCTCCTAGGAAAGCCAGCTGGAACCTCGGCGGGAGGTTCCTCCTCTTGCTAGTGCCTCCTGTTGGAAACAGGTGGCAATGCCATCTAGCAGGGCCAGCCCTTGCTATACACATACACAGCATAGCCCAAGAGGCAGGAAACAAATTCAAGAGCAAATAAACAGATGATTGGTGCATAGAAAATACTAGAGGAAGCTGAGCGCTTGTATTGGTCCTCTCCCTCTCTCCTTCCCCCCACTTTCCCTTCTCTCTCCTCCTTACCTCTCTCCCCCACCTTCTTTCCTTAGAAATGATTCTGGCTTTGGGAGGAGGGTTTTGCTTTGTTTTCATTTGAAATCCAATCATTGCTAGATAACATGATCCGTTCAGGAAACGTGTTGATATTGGACAGTTTTTTTCTGAAGTAATAAAAGGGCATGTGTATATGTCAAAAATGGGTGCTACAGTTACATAAGTAAGGTAAGGAGTACATTTCTTTTTGAACAGTGTTACCCCCTCATTTTCTCCCACTTCCCCACATCCTCCCCTCTCCCCCAAGTTCCAACATAGTGTCTAGTGAGTATCACTGTTCATTGGTTTACCCTTTGTACTCATTACCTTACTTCTGTAGCTGTAACCCATCTTCACATCACCTTTACAATAAAATTTAAATTAAATTAAATAAAAATAAAAAGAATGCTAATACATGCAAAGTAGCACATTCTATTTTACTTGTTACATTTCTCATATCACTTGTAGTTTGCTTGCTTTCGTAGTTAGATAGTGGATTGCTTCCATCTCCCCATAACAACAGTCATGCCAATGGCCTTTTCCGTATCCAAAGAATACAGTTAAATATAATCTTTCTAATCAAGTTCAGATTAAGACTAACACATACTTGGAGAATTGGAGTTGGACCTAGGTTTGATGACCACTTCTATCAGTGTGATAAAGTGTTGTAGGAAAAGTGCTATGATTTCTGTGCACAGCCTTCATCTGGGCCTATTACAGGCTGCATTTTTAGATGTAAGAGCACAAGGACTGCATATCAATTGTTCTCTGCAGCCAAGGGCAAATGGCAACTGTCGGGCTTGCCCTTTTCATATTTTCTGCTTTTCTGAGGCCAGAGTTCTCAGCAAGGACAAAATCTCTTTGCCCTGTTAATTTTAAAAACACTGTTATTTTTAAAGGTCAGATTTTGTGTGTATCTCTATGTGAGGGGAAGGAGAGGCAGAAGAGGGAGATTATATAATCATTCTGTTGACAATCAATAAAAATGTTATTTAAAAAACATTTAATAGAGAAATTACAAAGGCAGGTGTGCTCTAGATAGAAAGCAGATCGCTCTGGTTCCTTCAAATCCATTTTATCAGAAGAACCTAACACTTGGGAAAGTATGGCAGTGTCCAGAAAAATTCATTAGTTGGCCATAAAGTTACTCTTCCCTTGCCACCTGGCCTTCCATAGGTGAAGTTTGTTCCTGGGTGTGTTATTTCCTCTTTATATCTGGGCTTTCCCTGATGGGTAGAGAACCCTTACATTTCTTTGGAAAAAGCTGTGAATCAGTTGGAAGACAGCCAGCAAGCACAAGCGTGATCAGGCCTGGGGGACAGGGACAAAGCACCAGCAGCATACCTCGTACCTAATTCTGTATTTGTAATCTGTGCTTTTTTTTTTTCTTACGATAAGTTTTAACATTTTTATTAACTTTAAGACTCATCAAACTGAAACCACCACCCATAGTGGGTGGAAATGCAGAATGTATGGAAAAATTAAAGAAAATAATAACCTTGTATTTGAATTGGAAGGAGAGAGGGTAAAAATGAGATTAAACCTAGAAAGGTATATGCCAAGGTCATTGAAAGGCTATTGGCTACACACTTAAAGTTTACTGCCATCCTGAAAAGTCAGTGTTAAAGAGGATAAAGGAAATGAATGCAGTTTAGAAATACTAGCTCCCAGAAGGAAGAGGTGACTATTACAATCTGAGTTTCAGTGAGTGAGAAAAAGCAAGTCCTATTTTTCATACTTCATTTTCCCCACCCCCATATACAGCCAAATCAGACTATAGAACACACTTGCTTTTTCTAGATCATTGGGGCCCATTTTGTAGGCCTTATTTTAAAACATTGTGACAAAACAAGAGTCTATTATTCTCTGTGAGAAGAGGACAGACTCATAGGAAGTTACTTACATAACTAGACTAAGAGAGAATGAATATGTGTAAATATATATGAATTTGATTTATTTACATCTCACTAGACTTCAGTTATTTTATTCCATGTAGAATTTTATAAAATATCAAAAGTTTTTTCATCTCCCTGTGTCCCACCCCATCTTTTGTGAAACTCTACTTTTGTACATGACCAGATACTGAAATGGTGATAATTTTGAGATTAACATGTATTTTCAAGGATGTTTTGGGGTACCTTTGTTTTAGCTAAGTGTCAGGTAAATGATGGGTATTTTAGTAGCTTTCATCTGCTACTGGTAATGTCTGAGAGAACTGCAATTTGCCGAGTAACCATGGTGACCGTCTTATGGTTTCTGATTCCATTAATCTTGTGGAGATGAACAGTAAATCCCAAAGGATTTTTTGCTGTGATTCAGAAATAAATCATATTTTCACATGTATATTATTTGTTGACAGTGGCCTTCTTTAAATGTGTAAGAAGAAATTGTACTCCTTCTAATTAGTTGATTGGAAATTCATTCTTCAAATAAATTTTACAAGACACAACCAAAAAGAAAAAGTAAATACATACAAATGCCACATGAAAGGGAGACTTATTCAACAAACATGTTCCATAGTCCTGGTAGATAAACAGAGGAAGGCTATTTACTCTCCACTAAAAATTTACTTCTGTCTGGGAAGTTGGTATCAGTCAGTGGTAGAGCAAGTGCTTGGTATGCACAAGGCCCTTCCATCCCCAGTTACCCTTTCTCCCTCCCCCCCCAAAAAGGAACTCGTTATCTACAACATTAGCTTAGAGATATGAATTGAAAACAAAATTTTGAAGTTTTTAATTTTAAAAATCCAACTGTCATTTAGATTAGATTATAGATATTTAAAAAGATGAATTGAATGGTATTTGAGAAGTAAAACAGCTGTATCCTCAAGCTGGGATTAATAATGTGTTCTATTTATAAAGAAATGTGTGCAAGTTAAAAAAATAAAAGTAGTGTGTCCTGATCTAAAATCATATTTGTCCTATGAGAGGAGTAAGTAGTGTGCCAGCCTCATTTTAAAGATGAAAATAGTAGCATTTAATAGTAGCTTTCTCTAAAATTGGCTAAATAAATTGTCATGCTCCTATATTGGAAGGAATGAGAATCAGATTATTATCTATGAACATTCTGCTAATCTAAATTCATAGTACAAAATGTAGATTAAACATGCAAACCTTTGAGTCTTTCTCAACTTGTGAGTCATACATCTTCATCTGCATGTTTTCCTGGCTTAAGGGAATAACCTGAACTCCTGTTTCAATCCAGGTCTTCATGGTGAGAGAAATACCAAGTACATATTTAGTGTTTTACAGAAGCTAAAATGCACAATTTTTCCTGTTATATTTCTGACATAAGGATGTGTTTTATCAATAATAGCTTACTGTCCTCACTATGCAGCAATACCAAACATGTTTGGCAAGGGATGCCTGCTTATATTATTGTTACTTCAGTTGGACTATACAATGGTTGGTATGTGAGCAGGAAGTTTTTAAGTATACAGAAAGGGATATGAATTTGTAATTTAAATGATGGATTACTAATAAGAATATCTGTTGTATAGTAGTGACTATACATATTTTCTTAAAACTAATAAGGTAGTACCATATGGGACTCACAAGCTGATAAAGTATATACCTTTACTATTGAAACAGGCATAAAGTGCTTATCTATCTTGAACTAAGCAAAGAAACTAAACTGGAAAGAATTAATGAATCATTCAAAATACATGAAAGAAGTTTTAAAACGTCCAAAAGCTAAAGAGACTAACAAGTATGTTGAACAGTATTATGACATAGTTTATTTTGCTCTATTGTTTCATTCTTGATCATTATAAGATCAAGTGTTACTATATCATTTATGGCATCTGATCTTACCAGCCCTTGCAATGCCTAAACCTTCCCCTGCTGATGGAGAATAGCCTGCTGAGGTCCAGAGCAATAGAAACCAAAGCCATATTAGGAACACTTACAACCCAGATATTAGTCATAAATCAGTCAATTCTGATGGCAAATGCCATCACCTCAACACAGATGCCCCAATTTCTATTCCATTGAAAAGGAAACTAGTCTCCATTGGGTCTTCAAGCTTTCAAGATAATGATTCGTTATAATTCTATAGTAATTGTAGGAAAAGTCTATTTTATATTATTTTCTTGGCAATCTTGAAAAGATAAATAGGTTATATCAAAATACTTGTTATGTGAGAACAAATGGGAAGGAGGATAGTTCTGATAACTTCATGGCTGAAGACATCTTGTTTTTATATATTTCTATATAAATTGTTATGGAACGGTGGATGTTGTGTATGGGAAAATGGAAAACCTATAGTAGTATTTTCAATACCCAATGGGACATTAAGTCCAAGGAACTTGGATACCTCTATCTCTAATGATAAAGTCAAGAATTGAATTCTATTCTATTAGCTGGGTGAAAGGTCACAGACCAGCTACTGAGTGCTGAGCTTTGTGCCTTCTTGAGCTCAAGGTCATTGCTTTCTTTGAGTTTCCAAGAGTGTAGTACAGTGTCCAGGCCAGAGGAGTACTGCATTTTTCCATAGGAAACTCAGGAATCCATGTCATTCATATCCTGCCCTCCAAGTCCTTCCTTTGGTAACTGTGACACTCTTCTACTTTCAGCCGTGCTACCTGGATTTGAATGCTCCATTAACAAGAAAAGGCCTATGGTCTTTTCAAGCATTGGTTTGCTCTGGCTTACGAGACCTATAGGAGCAGAGGGATAGATTTTTTTTTTAATTTACATGAGGAAATTTAATCAGATTTCAGATCCTTCAGATAAAGACATTAGTATTTAAGATTTAAATTATATCCAGATATGAGATATGTTTTATTCTTTAATTCATCATTTTTCATATATTCCACCCTATCATAAAATATAATGAGGAAAAAATAGTTTAGAATCTGTCTTTTTTAAAATCCAGTCCATGGATTCATGCCAGATCCCACTGTTGCTAAAGGAATATATTATTGACTATTAGAATTAGAAAGGTTTATCTCTCACACATTTATTTTTTTTTCTTCCTTTCTCTCTCATACATTTCTAATAAAACGTGCTGTGACTCCTGGATGTCCAGGTAGAATTGAGATTATATTCATCTCATTTGGAAATTTTGTTCAGGGGAATTCTGAGGTAAAACATTTCTTCTCAAGAGGGAGAAAGAGTAAGCACATCTAGTTGAAAGTTGTCCTGCTACCATTTCAAGCGATTTGCCTTTTATTCTGTCTTCCCATGGAGCTCAGCTCTGTTTTCTATTAAATAGTCCTGGAGGACTTGTCAATTGTTAGGAAAATCAACCCCAGGCCTTTTGTTGTTTTTGACACTTTACAAATCTATTCCTTCCAACTTTAATCATTTGTTTAGCTTTCCAACATCTTTCTCCTGGACACCCATTGAGCACATGTCTCTCCCTTCTCTCCTGGAACTTATTCTCAAATAACAGAAAGGAAGGATTCAAGACCATGGCTTCCTCTCTAGATGACAACACATTAGAACTTTACTTCTCACACTTTGAGTGAACAGTATGGAACTGCTAAGGGATTTAAAAACCCAGTCTAGAGAAGCATACTGCTTAGATGTGGTTCCACTTTACTAGGAGTGTGATCCTGGACAAATTATTCTATTTCTCTGTGCCTCATTTTCCTTAACTGTAAAATGGGAACAACTATGTCCCCCTTGAGTTATTTTAAGGATTGAATTAGTGTGGCACACATACTATGACACAAATAAAACACTTAGAACAATACCTACAAATAATAATTATTATCTCAGTTAGAAAAGCAGAAGTTGCTTATTTGTGTCATGACCCATACTGAAAGCTTATTCTAGATTGCAGATGTCCTGTTTCTAAAATATCTCCCCAATCTATTTTTGTATTAGTTAACTGAAAACTTTTTGTTAAAAGATATAAGGTATGCTAGTCTCTAAGGTTCCTTTTTTTTTTAATGTCATTACCCATAGTCCTAAATCCAATCATCTTATCTCTTTGTTATCATGGAAAGAGAAAGTGACTTTTTGCTTTCACTTGCAAGTAGATCTATAAGTTAAGATCTAGAAATAACATGACTGTCTGTAAATAGGGTAACTAACCATTTTAGTTTGCCAAGAAATGAGAGGTTTCTTAAGACATGCAATTTTTATTGCAAAACTTGGAGCACTTTTTACAAAGCTGGGTGGTTAGCCAACTTAGCACTGAAGGTAAGGAAAGCAAGGACAGAACAAAGAGAAGGTAAATAGTACTAGCCTTACCAAATACAACATAATTCTTGGCACAACACCATGTTGCCTTTTTTTCCTGGAGCTGTGGATTGAACCCAGCGCTTTGCATATGCCAACCACGTGCTCTACTGAGCTATACGGCATCATGTTGTTCTGATTTTTTACTTATAATCCCTGCTGAGAACCTAAAGGGTAGAAATGTACTGAACTAATTAATTCTAAATGTCAGGCATTGGGACTTCACTTTTTGTTGTTATCGTCATCCATGGGATGATGCTGTGTTTTCCTCTGATAATTTTGTGCTTGTTATTTTTCTTTAGGTCAACTCAAATCAAAACATACTCTTGGGATAATGCCCAGGTTATCCTGGTTGGGAACAAATGTGACATGGAAGATGAACGGGTCATCTCAACTGAGAGAGGCCAACATTTAGGAGAACAGCTCGGTAAGTGATTATGAAACATGAAAGTGTTTCATAATTATTCGTAACACTGAACAGTATCCCAGCTCTGTGAGGTGTGTGTGTGTGTGTGTGTGTGTGTGTGTGTGTGTGTGTGTGTGTGTGTGTGTGTGTGTGTGTGTGTGTGTGTGTGTGTACACTGAAAACCAACACCCCTCCCTAAGTGGTCAGTGCATTTCCTTTGATTTCCTGTGTTAGCAGTAGAATTCAAGAATGATTACAAAAGTAAAAATTGCACACCAAATTTTGATCCTCACACAAAGTATGCAAATCCGTATTCCAGGAGAAGTTCAGGTTTGCCTTTCTCACTATTTCTTTTTTTTCTTCCATACACATGATTTTGCATTAGATGAGTACTTTATTGCATGATTATGTTGTTCTCATGTTCCAATTGGAAAAGGTAATGGCACAGAACAGGTTACACCTTAGATTCTAGTTCTTCCAACATCATTGCTCTGCTGTATTACTACTACATCGCTTTGGAAAGTTCAATCTCTTTATCTTCTTTTAATTACCTATGCCTACTTAACCAAGTCTATATAGATAATATAAAATGAGGTAATATGGGAGAGTTTTAGAAATATCCAGGAATTTAAGGAATAAAACATTGTGTCTGAAGAGAAAAATGCTGGAGTGAGTAGGATAGAGTTTCAAGTGTAAAGGAGGGATTACTGACAGGTAAATTCAAGATTTTTTTTTATGAGACACCTATTATATACCCCATCTATTGTGCCAGACATCAGGGGATCTGAAAAGTGTGATCTTTAATCTCAAGTCTACATCAATCAAATTCGGAGACAAGAAATATACACAAGAAAGCAGAAATCATAAGACATAACAACAACAAACAGGTCGGTTGAAGTCTCGATGAACTAGAAGGCAGAGGCCAAGAGAGAAGGCAGACAGAGGCAGACAGAAGGAGAGAAAAATACTGCCAGGAGTGGTTCTAATATGGAAGAGAGTAGGAAGCAGATAATAAGCAAAGCGGAGAAGATAGCTGCAGATGTAGAAATGCACAGTGCCCCAAGGAAGAAGTGAGGGATGAAGGAAGATGGAGATTGGATGAGGTTAAATGGAAGATGAAGCTTGAAGGCTCTCCAAAGGACAGTAAAATGTAATAACTACAAAGAGGAGAGGAAGCATTATAATAAAGGATGCAGTAGAACATAGACACAGAAAGGGCTAAGTTGATAAAACTGAGTAGAGAAGTTAGCAATATGTATAATTGTGTGAGTGAATTGATTTGGGCAATAATCATAGCACTAGAGATTAGAGAGTTAGGACTCCCTTTGGACATTTATTTTTCATGCAGAGTGATTCTTACCAAACAAGAGTTACATTTAAATCTTTTTGGCCTGGATCTATGGGTAGAGACATTCAATTTAACAAACCAGTGCTTACACACATAGAATGAAACAGAAGTTTCACAAAACACATTTGAACTTCACTAGAGACGAGAGTTACTCTATTCTCTTTCTCTTTTTTTCTCTCTTCTTGCAATGATTGTCTAAACTTTAAAGTTTGATCCCAGTCATGAGAGCACCAGGAAAAGGGTCATCTGGTTCAGTGCTGTGGATTGCAGCATGGATTGGTGAAGAGAAGCATCCTCGTGTTTGTCTTATTCATCACATAACTGAACTACACAGTCCACTTAGAGAATTTCACTGCTTCTTCATGAAGGCTTATCACTAACGACAAGAATGCTTCCACCAAATGTTTTGAAAGCCACATACTGATAGCTAGTCTTGCTGTTTCAGAAAGTCAGAAAACCTGGGCAGCCTCTCTATTCCCTAGAAAGATAAGCCAAAGAGAAAGCATTGGCAGTGACTTCTCTCAGCTATCTCTTCTCTTCCGGTACTTTCCTGCCTAGCCAGGAGAAAGAAACTACTATGCAGGCTCAGGATCTATTTTTAATAAGTGTTAAACTGTATGATTCAAAGAAAAATAGACTAGAGCAGAGCAGAGAATCACTCAGTATTTTTGGTACAAAAGAACCAAATGATGGGCTTCATTTTGATTTTGTCACTCAATAAACTAGTTGCGTGTTGAGAAAATCAGATTATGGAAGGGATGTTAGAATGATGGAAATTCATGCACAGAGGGACTTTATTTAGAATTCTACCAACTGGTAGATATGCATAAATGTGAGCACATTTCCAAAATTTTGAGGTAGACATGTTTTATGTTCCTATGTAAGTTCTTCCAAAGATTTTTGATTGATTTTTCTTTTCTGCTCTCTATTCAATAAAACCTAGCAATCAATACATGTGCCTCCTTCGGTATGGCATATTTTCCTCATGACGTCACAAATTTGAAAAACATACTTGTAGAATCTAAATTTGAAGGTCTTCACTTTATTTTTTTCATTACCAGTAAAATTCCACTAAAATTCTATTACATCCACACAGAGATTAGGAATTGTTTTTCTAATAATCATACCATATCTTGGCAGATGACTGACAAAAACTACTTTATCAGTCTGATTTCAGTTAATTCTCCACTATGGGTGATTATTTCCATACAATATTTGCTTCATACTAGTAAGGGTACTTGATGGAACCAAGTTGTAGCTGAACTCCTTAGAATTATTATAAGAAAAGTGTCTTTACCAATCCATTTTTTTAGTTCATCAAATATTTATTGTTTATTACAATGCATGTCCTGACAAGTAATTGCAGATAATCTGCAATCTGACAGACAATTCTGCCTTCCTCAAAAACATCATATTGGCAGACTATACTATGAGCATTTTCCTGACCTTCCAATTGTTGTCCACTTTGCCATTTGGTCCATGTGAGCACCGCCCCCCCTCCCTGCTTTCTGTTAACTCTGAGACTTTCTGACCATCTTTCCAATGTCAACCCAATGTGTTCCATCTCTGATAAATTCCACTTTTACTTTGTGTCCCTTGTATTTTGGCTTTCCATCGTTGGCCTACAACTCCTCTCTATATTTTCCATTGGATATTCCCATTCATTGTAACAATTTAACTCTCCCTGCTGCTAATGACTGTCAAAGAACACGCTCACACTGACTTCACCATCTGCCTTCAAGATCCTATGAAATTCAATTAAATTTTAAAGGTTGCTTCCACTAACTCCATTTTTGTATAACATAAGAAATGTGTATGCCAAAGAAAGGCAAATCTTAAAAACTGGCCAGCAATGCTATCTATGGCTTCATTGTTAACCTTCCCTTAAGAAAAATATCACCACTGGTTTCATAGTTTGGTGGCTCACACAATTTATTTTTATATCAATCTCATTTCCTAGACTTTTAGCCTATCATCTGTGTGTGAGTTCTGTTCTTCAAAGGCCATTTGGCTCCCAGGAGCCCCAAAATCGGACAAGTATGAGGAGCCATCAGTGGTGGACAAACTCCTATCTTGGCCATTTTCAAGCTGTCCTCGTAAACTCTGACATACACCATTTTCAGCCTGCCCACTGTAATGAAAGATGATTTTTCCCTTTTCCCTTACCTTCTTTCTTTAAATCATTTTCCCCTTTCCTGAGAAAAAACAGTTCCACCATAGATCCAGGTTGAGGAATCAATAACTCCAGTAAGGATAGCATATTGCCCTAAAGCTTATTTTGAAATTCAAACCACCTGCTCCAAATTTGCACTGACTGTTTTTTTTTAGCAGCTTTTGAAAGTTAGTTTAAATCTTAATTGTAGTGTTTATGAAAGAATAGGGATTGCCAGCTTCTGGCTTCCACAGGGATTCCCAGCAGTACTATTTAAATGTTTTAAATACCTGGCTGCACACAGCTAAGGAGAAGCACAGCCACCTACCCTACCATTATTTATCCTCACTCACATTCTTTTTGGCTGAGCATTTCCAAGAGGTATGAGATAAATCAATGTGTTCAAGTGTGGTTATATCCATATATTAGGGAGGAAATTCCACTTCCTCCTTGTCCCCATCTTTGACTCCCAAAGTCCTGTTAATTCTTAACCTGTATGTGTAACTTTATGGATCTCAATTCATCTCCTGGCAGCAGAAAGTCATTCTTCAGAAAGGAATAAAATGACCTTATGAATAAAGTGACCATTCATCACCAGTGGCTAAGGACAGTCCCAATCAATGCTCACTCCTCAAGGGAAGCATGAATAATGTTCTTGTTTCCAAAATGACTCAGTTTGGGTGACATGGTGTGGCCATTCAGCTCATGACACCACACCCAGCCAACACACCTTTGAATGGACACCAAGTTTCTTCTTTATACCCAGAGTTCTGCCCACTGTTTTACTTGTAAATATCCCTGTAACTTACATTCTCCAGTTAAAGAATTCTCAAGACACTATCCAATTATTTTCTTTCTCATTACTTTCTTTAGTCACTTGATCTAGTTCGTGTGGTCTTTCACCTGTTTTTCATAATTATCCAGATTTCTACCAAGATTTGATCCCTGGAGTATCACCATTCCCACAAATCCAGCTTTGCTGCATATATGCAACATTCCTGTTAAGAGCTTCCAGACTCCTATGACCATCCTGCCCTTCCTTCATGGATCAAAGCTACCGGCCCTCTAACTGACCACAGCCTTATTTGTCTTCTGCCTGTTATAAAGTCATCCACAGTTGTTCTTCTTACTTGAATTCTCAGAATCCCACTTTTGCTCCTCGTCTCAGGCAGATTTTCTAAGATGTGCTATCCTCTCATTCACACAAACCTACAGACCCATTCTGTGAATTCTTTAAAAACAAATCCAGTTTCATGTTATGTGATCTGTATAAACTGTTGGCTTCATATTGGTTTGTGATTTTTAAAACATAAAAATGTGAATGACAATGTTTCCAAAAGTTAAAGTCAACTATAAAAAATATAAGCTGTATTATATTTCAATCCCTAGATCCCCTGCAAAAAAGTATAACCTAGGGAGCGTTCACTCAGACAAGTGTTGGAAGCTGAAAGAGCCTCAAAGCTAGGACTGCTTACCCTCTGTAGACTGTGAAGTGTGCCCTAGGTGGTTACAGCTGGCATGGGTTGGAGTCTGCTCATCAGCTTTGCATACTGGCCAGTGTTACATTCTTTCTCTCGGAGTAGAATTATTATAGATGCCTCTTGACTTAACCATGCACTCTGTCCCAACAAGTATACCCTAAACTTGAAAATCTTAGAGCACCAGCCTTGAGTAAAAAAGTCAAGTGAATGCATGAGGCCCTGAGTTCAAGCCCCAGTACTGGAATCAAAAATAAATAAATAAATGAAACCTGGAACACAGGATGGGGGAAAGAAAAGAAAAGAAAAGAAAATCTTAGAAACTGAAAATTCACTTAATTCACCTAAGTTCCTAAACATTATAGGTTAACCAAACTTACAATCAATAAACTCAGACCAGAGCCTACCTTTAACAGGCTCCAAATTAGCCTCCATTAATCTATTAATACAAGACCTATTTTATAATGAAGTGTTGAATATCTCGTTGAATTGATTGAATTAGAACATTCAATACTGAAATTAAAATAGCACTATCTCTAGTCAAAAATTGGAAAGTCAGACCATCCAGGTAGTATTCTACTTGTTCATATCTTATCTCTGTCCCCAACATGTGGCATTAGGGTAGAAACCACTGAGCGAGCACAGCGCTTCCTTATCCTGATGGACAGGGCCAGTGAACCTGCATAGTCACCGAACTCAGTACAAGCATCTCTTCTCTTCTCTCCTTGACCCCTTTGGTAGTGAATCCTCCCCATCTTTGGTTTTATTTTTCTTCAACTCCGTGTGGCTAACTTCACACTCTACTCGTGAATGGTCTCACCTTGGAAATATTATGATTTATTAGACCACAGCTAAGAGAGAAATTTTGCTGTCTATGTTGCAGATTTTGGAGACACTCTAGTTCCTCTATTGATTTTGAGAAGGGACTATTCTCACTAGCATTAGGTTGAAATATATTACCTCTGAAGATGGATAATCACATGCACCTTGTGGCATTTAGTAACTTTATTCTCTGCAAGTGACTTTTTATCCTTAATCCTAAATTCCAAGGATATACTATTTGGTGTGTTCATTTTGTAATCCCCATCGATCATGATAGTTCATCCATGAAATACATCAGAGCAGATTTCTCTACTCACTTTAGGTACACCAGGGGTATGGAACCTTTCTTCTGCCAAGGGCCACTTGGGCGGTTTATAACATCATTTGTCCATAAGAAAGATTATCAGCATAGACAGATAGGCTGAAAGCAGCACACATGTCTGTGCTGTCATATACCAAATTATTTTACACACCTTAAAGGTTTGAGAGGGATGGGAACAACACAAGGGTGAGGAAAGATAAGAGAGAGATGCTTTTTGGTCTCTTAGACTTTAATTAACTGGCATTCAACAGTAGTGGATTTACTAGACAAGGAAGTGACTACTCTAACAAAGAGATTTATCTTCAGTTTGTCTTCTGTTTGAGAATTCAGTGAATAAACCAGCTGCTTCTGGATAGTGTCCTTTCCAGATATAAGTTCTATCAAGGAACAAAGGCTTATCTGAGAAAAGGAAGCCTTGTAACTCACTTATTCTTCATGTGATTTAGACAGGCCCAGAGAAATCTCTATATTTTAGAAAAATAAGTCATACCCATCTTGGTGACCCAGAATTACCTAATGGTTGCAAGCTGCTAGAAGATCATGTATTTCCAAGAAGACAACTGTCATTTTTAAGTCTTAACTCCCATTTCCTACATGGAAGAAACGGCTGTCTCTCTGTTTCTCTGTCATTCTCTGCTACTTTCTCTGTCTCTGTCTCTCTTGGTGTCTCTCTCTCCTTCTCCCCCCCTCTTTCTCTGCCTCTCTTTCTTTCTCTCTCATGGAAAAGCAAGTTTAACAGAAGTAGAACTTTATAATCAGACTTTAATTCTTGTTCAGGTTTCTTAAAGTGTGATTCAACTATAATTCTCAAAGGTAAAATGAATACTTGTAGGTACTACTTCATATAGCTAGTTCCAGAACTTGGAAATAAATTCAAATAGGTCAGTACAGTAATTTGCACAGAGTAGTACTCAATACATATTAGTTATATTTAAGATTACACATTCTTGTATATCATCATAAAATCTCAACTGAGCCCTCTACTTTAAAATGTATTAAATTATTTGCCCTATTTCAAATGCATCTGCACAGTAAAAATAACCTTCTAATTGCAAGTATTATTGCATATAAATTAAAATTTCTATACAAGTTGAAAAATTAAACATTTTGAAATTCCATACAAATTAAAAATTGTATAGAAATAAAAGTGTGTAATGTTTTGTTGATAATTCAAAATAGATTGGGCTGGAAATGGTCTATTGAATACTATTGAAATAGTGAAAGCTATAAGGATTTAAGGAAGCAAACGCTTAAAAAAAAAAACAAAAAAAAAAGAAGCACTGGGCACCTATTTGCACATAAACAGTCACCCTGACATCATAAATGATCCTCAGCTCTTTATCAAAACCCAGAATCTTGCCAGAAACTTGACTTCTCAGCACTGTAAAGTTACTAGTCCCAGTGTTGACTTGTAATAACTCCATTTCTTCAAAAGTCCCAGAAATGTCTTTCCTCGAGGGTGAATAGAGCTGGGACGATTTGTTCTACATCATTTATTTCCCACAGGACAAAACCAAAATGGTATTTTGTGGATTCCATGCTTGGTCAACTCCATCTAGAAATAATGTAGCTAACAAAATTGCTCACAGTTTTAGTCACTTCCTAAGCATGAACAAAGCAAACAACATTTTCTGTCTTTCCATTTCTCTGTTCCTACCACACTAGCTTCTCCCAATTAACAGCAATCAATCCTTTAATCAACCAGCATCTGCTGGACAGCTGCTTGTGCTGGGCACGATGTTAAATATTTCAAGGGCTATGAAGAACATTGTGAGGGCTGTGCAATGCATCTGGGGAGTAAGTGCACCTAATACGGGAGACTGGCAGGGGCTGTGGAGCAACTGCTTACTGAGTACAGGGGTTTCTTTGGTGGGTATGATGATGCTCTAAAATTAGATAGTGGCCATGGTTGTACAATATTGTCAATATACAAAAAGGCACTGGATTTTACACTTTGAAATGACTGAAATGTTGAATTCTGTGTGAATTTTAGGCCTCCTGACAAACAGCAACAAAGATCCAAATATACGGGAGAAAACACAGTGTCAAGCATTGGCTTAGAGTCTTTCAAGAAAGACTTTACAGCTCTTAAGGGAACTCAGCTCTAACTAGGAGGCTTCAGACTCAAGCATCTACTGACAAGTGACACAAATAATTTAAATGAGCCAAGTCTATGATATCAACATGATATGTTTGCAGATTAAGTATATAGCAGAATTTTCTTTCAAAAGTAATAGAATGCTCTCTCCTTTCTCTTGAAACAAGAAGTTCTTTTTCTGAAGTTTCCCTTTTCCCACTGTTAACATTTTTGTGAATGCTAAGACACTTCACAAGTTCAAGTGTAAAGAGAAATGACCATGATACATGGGGCTTTTATGTTTCAGAAACAGAGACTGTGGTTAGTTGGGGAGAAAATCCAGCTGCAGAATGCCGGCTACAAATGTAATTTCCTACAATCTGGGGGCCAGGTGTAAAAGGCAGCAAACTGGCTGGAGCGATAAGTTGACTTGGGACTGGGGAGAAGAAGAGGTATGCTTTAAGTGTAAACTCACATGCAGTGGGGGTTGACCACCAGTCAAGGAAGGAATGAGCTTGGTGTAAGTGGGGGGTTGAGAGTGTAGTGTAGGTCTGGGAGCAGACTGGCTGGGGGAAGTCCACAGAGGTGAACTGAATGTCAAGCTGTGGAGCTTGAATTCCGTTCAGCTGAGAAAGAGGAATCATCGTTTATACAGCCTTGACATCTGCAAACTCAGCTCCTTGCAGTGCTGTACCTGACCTTTGGAAAGATATGAAGTAGATGAATCTGATGTGTGAATGGGTAGGGGGAAAACCACTCTGTGGACCACTGTTTGTCCAAGCCACAGAACGGCCCTTGCATTGTTTCACAATCTTACCATCTGGTCATGCCTGGCTAACAAGGATGTGGGAACTGAAGTACTTGACTTTTTTTTTTTTTATAGCAACACTAGCTTTTGGCTGGATCCCTAATCTCGTTTCTCTGCAGCTTCAGCCTGTTTTCTTTGGCCCTTCTTCAGGCAAGTGGGTCAATCTTTTACCAACTCCTCCTCCTCCTCCTAAAGTCTGTCCCGCAGGCTGGAGTCCAGCATGACACCAGCTAATACAACAGTGTGTCATGCTGCTCAGCAATCCTTCCTCTAGCCCTTCTGGCCCAAATGTCACCCACCCAGCAGCACAATGACCTTTGCTTGAAGCTCAGATCATCCACTTCCTCCAAAAAGAAAAAACCAAGGCAGAACTGGAATAGAAGATTCTATTGGAGAGCCTGGAAATAGAAACTTTAGAACATAGACTTTTAACAATTAGGAATGAAGATAATTTACCTTCCTATTATTTTAGGACCTATTCCCCAGAAATAAATAAATAATAAAGCAGGTGGCAGCATTTCACAATACAGTGTAGGTATTAATGTGTGGGGATGAATTTAGAGTCACTTATTATACAGTTGGAATGCATGCACTGGGGAGGAGAAAGTGCCTGAAAAGGGGACATTCGGTGTTCATTATTGGAGTTGTTATTATCACCACTGATACTCTGCGATCTCAAGAGGAAAAGGGTCTCTGTGGGTTTCTGTGACATTTCAATGCTCTTCAAGCACCACAGTCACATCCCTGAGCTTTCCACCTCATTGATTAGCATGCTATTGTCCCAAAGGCCCTACTTGCTGCTCTATGGCGATCAGTCTGAAAAAGTGGCAGACTTCGCCACAGCTTCCTTTGCCCAAAACATATTCAGGGATCCATGTGTAGAGAACGGTGCCCAGAAGCCTGACCCATGCCCCCATACATACATACAGCATAAGGTTCACCAGCATACCAAGGAGTGCCCTACCTGGTTATCAGCTGCTATCATCACCACAGGCTTAGAGGCTTAGACTTAAACGCCACTTGAAGGGTTTGTGTTGGGGTGGGAGGGGCTTTCTAATAGAGGATTCACTGGTTTTTATTACAGGCACAGAGCTGGCAACCTTCCTCTCTATCTAATTTGGAATCTTTTCATCACTACAGAAAGGAATCCTGTGTTCTTTAGCATTTACTCCTCCTTGGCTCTCTTATCTTGCCCTTAAGTAAAAAGTAATCTATTTCTTGGCCTAAGTAATCTATTTCTTGGACATTTCATATAAAAGGAATTATATAATGTGTAGTCTTTTATGACTGGCTTCTTTCATTTGGCATAGTCTTTCCAAGGTTTACTCTTTCTGTGGAATGTACTAGTATTTCCTTATTTGTCATGGCTATAGTACATTTTATTTTTCCGTTCATCAGTTGGTGGGTATTTGAGCTCTTTGTCTAATATGACTAATACTACTAATAGAACTTTTATGAACATAATTCTATGTGGTTGTATGTATTCATTTCTCTTGTATTTATATCCTAGAGTAGAACTGATGAGTCAGTTGCTTGTTTAACATTGGGGGAACTTCCAGACTGCTTTCCAAAGAGGCACTATTATTTTAAATGCCCAGCAATATGTAGTGATAGTAAACATTTTTTGTACTTGATTTTAGCCAAAAGGCTAAGAAATTATGTGAATCTTTTTAAATTGTGCTATAAAAATGAGATTTGTCTTCTTAGCTGTTTTCAAATGTACAGCTCAGTAGTGTTAAGAACATGTACACCATTGTGCAACCAGTCTCTAGAGCTCTCCTCTCTTTGCACAACTGAAACTCTGTACCTATTAAGCATCTTCTCTAGTTCCCTCCCCTCAGCCTGCAGCCAATTCCATTCAATATTCTATCACTGTGAATTTAACTACACCAGGGACCTCTTTAAGTAGAAACATACAGTCATTTTCTTTTTATGACTCTCCAATTTCCCTTAGTATAATGTCCTCACAGTTTATCTATATGGTAGTATGTATCAAAATTTCTTCCTCTTAGGGTGGAATAATATCCCATTATTTGTAGATCAAAGTTGGCTGATCCAGTCCTAGTTGATGGACACTTGGCTTCATTGTGTCTTTTGTCAGTCTTTTAGTTCTATCTTTTTGTCCATCATGCTGCTATGAGTATGAGTGCACTGCAAAGGGTGAGTCTCAAGCTTTTAGATGCCTAAAGCATCCAAGTACCCTGATAAAATGTGTGTCTGAAGACCCACTCCCTTGCCTCAATTCCAGCTTGGGGGTCTCAGGTACAATTTAGAAGCTTTCCATTCATTTTGAGTGGTTCTCATGCATGTGAGCTTCCAATCTAGGAGTTGGAATAGAGAAGCAGACACCTTGGGCCTTGTGTGAAATCTGTTTTTCACCCTGTCTTTTCTACCTCCTTTGGTGATCCACACATGCATATGTTCACACACACACACACACACACACACACACACACACACACACACACACACACACACACACACACACACACACACACAAATAGATACAAGATTGGCTTTGAGTTTCTTTCTTTCCTCAATATAGCTCATGTATTTTTCCATATAAAATCTTCCCAATCCTTTTGTCCATTTCCTAAAACTAAGAGATCCAATGTAGAGCAGTGCCTGGGGGTGCCTGTGATGGCTTTTGGAAAGGGTAGAAGTGATCCTTTCCAAATCATGCAGGAGAAAGCCTAAAACAGAGATGTTCAGACCACAAGGCAATGCTTATCACCTCTGTAGCCATGTGGCCTCTGCCAAGGAGAAACTGGAAAGGTTCTGACAGGGAGGAACAAGAAACAAGGATCAGAGTTTCTATGGCTTATTCAAAGTGCTCACCGATTATTTGATGAAGACGTGTGTATGCTGAAGTTATTAATAGCAGATGACGTAGTCTGAGGGACAAGTGTCCACGCCTGGAAGCCAAATTGGTAACCTATTTCACCTCTTTCTCAAGCTTGACAGCCAGGTTGCTGAATGACCTTCATTGATCTTGATGAGCCACATTTTCCTGTTGAGTAAATTGAAAGTGATATTCAAAAATCACTTTATAAGATGTGGTTTCTGAGGCATCATGGACTGACATTGGCTTCCCATTGATGGTGTGGATGAATGGGAGGATAAAGATTTCTGAAACCAAGCGTATGTTGCTGTTGTTGAGGCTGAAATACTACTGGGACACGAGGAGGCGATAGCCCACAAAATCCAGTGAATTATAATATTAAAGGCTGTGGTGGTTGGTTTGTGGTTACAACTTAGGTTGTGAGCCTTGAACGTCTATGAACACAGTTAGGTGTGGGGTATGAATGAAGACACTGAGAGATGAATGGAGATACTGGAGAGAGAATCATAGACTGCATTGTATACTCCCACATGGTTTGAATCTAAACACTTAAATAGTAAAGCTTTAATAATGATTATTTTAATGCTAAGATAATTTTGGATAAGTTGTTTTGTGATAAACTTATATGACTGGTCAATGAGAAGCAGACTAATTTCAGAAACCTTTTATAACACTATTATTGTTTTAGAGATAACAGCTGTCAAAATGACTAACTTGATGACCTTAAGTAGAACAAGACACAAGAAAACTTTTTAAAATACTGTGAAAGATTGTCCCGTTTCGTTGACTGACTGTTAAATCAAGTCAGTCTCTTTGCTATATTGTATCTATGTTTTGCTGTACTGGATTTGAATTCAGGGCCTCAGTCTTGCTTAGGCAAGCAGCTCTGTTTCTTGAGCTATATATACTCTACGCCTTTTGTGCTTTCAGGTAAGGCCTGATGTTTTGGCTCCAGCCAGCCTCATACCACATCTTGGTTTCAGGAGTAGCTGTTGGTATTAAGGCATGCATCAGTACTGAGAAAGAGTAGTGGAATTTGAGCAAGTAGAATGTAGATCATTCTAATATCCAAACTTCCTCTCCTAAAGTATGGATCTGCTATTGAAAGGTGAAGAATCTAGCCTCGTAGACTGTACAAATGTGACACCAGGTGGTCTCTTTTGTAGATAAGGAAGTGCCCACTATAGGAGAACTACCTAAACATAAATTTTGTCTAGAGAGACATAATGACAAAAAGACCCACAGTTTGAAATCCCCATCTCTGTGTTACAGACCCAGGTACTTTGGGTCTGCTAATGAGATTTGGGATGGGTTTTTTCCCCCTCAATTACTCACATAGATTTTAACAATAGAGTAGCTAGTAAAACATAAGCTGGGGTTTAGTCAGCTGATCATTTGAAATAGTGTCGTAACCAAATGAGAAATTTTAATTCATGAGAATTATTTATGTTTTCTATCTTTCCATACTAGTTAGGAAATTAACTACTTCTTTGTTAGCTAGGGGATTTTTTACATAGAGGTAAAGTATTCGTTTGTTCTTCTTCCTCTGACCCCAGAGGAGCTGGGATGAAATCAGCTGATTTAATCATTCTGAATCCATGTGGCTCCTATGAGATAAGACCAGATGTAACCAGAAGGATTTATAGGGTGTAAAATTCACGTGGATTAGAAAATCCTTTCTGTGTTCAGCCCAACTCATCCTAAATCAACATCCCCTGACTGGACCAGAGCAATCTCTAGCTGGCCTAGTAGGAAAGTTGTCATGGCAACTGACTGGCAAGCTAAGCCAGTGGAATGTGAATGCAAACAATGGGGGTGATAAGATGTGTCTAGAGCAGCACACAAGGCTGCCTTACCTGGTACATCAGGGAAAGTGTGAAATTGTCTCTGCGTGTTGTACTTCCTTGCAATTTTTGCTGTGTGTTTGTAATTTATCAAATGTCTTTTCCCAGTTATTGGCTTTTAAAACATTGCTGCCAATAAATAACACAGCTATGGGAATAAAACAGCATCCAATAGATAGCATTGGTTTACAAAGCCTTGGAGAGCTATTAGTCTAACACTTCAAAAATCTAGAGGTTGAAGCAGCCTTAAGGTAACTCCTGTGGCTCTTTAGTGCCACCTTGTGTCCTATTAGGTACTTTAAAAAATTCACTAGAATCAGCTTCCCTCAGACAGGTCAGGACAGCAAAAATTAGAGCTGGATGATATTGGAACTTAGTCATCTCCTTCTCAGAAGAATGTACACATAATGGCTTCTCTATTTCAGGAGTAGAAGAAAAAGACAAGAAAGATAGATTTTGGTGTTGACGCCTTTTAATGTTGTCATTGCTACTAACCCTTGCAAAAAAAATTAAATGGACTCAGCTATGCTGGAAGCAAATGAGTCAGTGGAGACAAAATGTGTCTGACCAATCCCACCTATTAACTCTTCAGTTCATTGTCAGTGACCATCAAGATGGTGGCATCTGTTCAAATGATACCTCGTGCCCACTCATCTCTCACCCAAAGCCAACCCATTCATTACCCACTACCCTTCTTGTCACCATTCAAAACTAAAACCAACTCGCGTGTGATCTCAGAGACGTGACATGACCTGGATGTGTTCCTGTGTGTTTCTTCCAGGGTTTGAGTTTTTTGAAACAAGCGCCAAGGACAACATTAACGTCAAGCAAACATTCGAACGCCTTGTGGATATCATCTGTGATAAAATGTCGGAGAGTTTGGAGAGCGACCCTGCCATCACTGCCGCAAAGCAGAGCACAAGACTCAAGGAAACCCCTCCTCCCCCACAGCCCAACTGTGGCTGTTAATGGCCCCTCCCACAGGCAGCTCCAGGAGGGAGCTCTGGTTGCCAAGAAGCACCATTTATGAATGGCCTACTAGCCTTCACTTATACTGCCTAATAATTATTTGAAGGAAGTCTTTAATGTCAATGGCCTGTACATGCATTCAAATCGTGGGAGATTTCCTGTGTTAATATGTGGCAAACATATGATCTTAAATTTGTAAGGACTGTTCATCATCTATAAACATCTGGGACTTGCATGTGACTTGTTATTTATTTGTCTTTGAGGCTCTTTCTTCTTTTCTTTTTTTAAACAATTTTCTTAGTTAAGCTACTGCTGGGACTAATTTCACTACAAGTAACTTTTGTGCCACCGATTCAAATTATTCTATTCACAAGGAATTGTGAATAGGTATGAGCAGGAGAAGATATCACAAAGATTAATTTGCTGTACTCAGCTGAAAATCAGTTCAAAAGTTTGCTCTTGATTAGGAACACTCTGACAGGTCTGGAAAGTTTAGCATTAAGAAATATAGCTATTGTTCCCTCTTACTAAGAATGCAGAGGAGCGCACTGACTATAAAGAAGTTGATATGTTGTTTGTAAAGCCTTTACAGATTTCCCAAGTCATTAACTTGATTATGACTGCATGTTTGGTTTACAGTGTTTAAAATAAGCAGATACACTTACCCAAGGACTGTTCTTTTCATTGTTTCTATCCATACTAACTATTCTAGAGTAGTGATCCTTAATAACTGGTTCCCCCATAATACACTTATATCCCATCACCACCACAGTCACCATCACCACCATCACTCTGTGGAACCATCAGCCATCCTTGGAATATAGATTACATCAAAGTTTATTAGGGTTCATCTTCCTGTAGGAGGAAGACCAGGTTCCTCAATAATTATCTTCTATTCAAACCTCCCCTTCTTATCCATATTCTTATTTAATACATGAGTACTATTTCAATGTATCTCAAACTGAGGAAAGACCATTTGCATTTTAACATTTTTCAACCCCAATATTTATATTTCTAAAACATATTCCCATCTATACATCTCTAAACATGTTTAGGTTACACAAAGAATACTCTTTATTGCTGAGAGATCAGCCACATTTAGAATCCACAGCAATTTGGGAGAGAGAGAAGTAACCCTTGAACATCCAGATTTTGCCCTAGCTTTCCTGAAGACTATATGTAAATAAAAAGCAAACAATAATAGTTATGCTGAGCATTGGCAAGAAATATGGGTCTTTATCATGGTCCAGTTTTATTTACAGCAAGGATTTTAGGAAGGCACCAGATACTGCCAGGCAGATTTGGAAGTGCCCACAAGTTGACTTTCTTTTTTTTTTTTTTTAATTGTATTACAGATTTTTTCCCCCACGCTTTTCAAAACCAGAGGGAAATTTCTCATGGACATATCAGGCACAAATTTAATCAGCTAAGCAATTGTGATGACAATATGTATATATTTAAAAATATCTCTAGAATAAATGTCTCCAAGTCAGGAAACTAGGTCACATATATTATTAGTAACTAGATGAAATTTACAAGAGGGAAATTTGGAACATTTAAGAATATCCATGTTACTTCTTGCACTTTTAGTTTTAAATCCACAATAATTGATAGTCAATTTCTACTGCTAGACAAATCTTAGCTTACTAAGACAAGAAAATATTTATGTTTCATTGAATTTCATTGGACACCCAGATTCCAAATCTCAGAAACTAAAATGCAGGTAAAGGTAAATCAGAAGTAAGGTTGATATAGCTTCTTCTTGGGGTCACTTGAAGTTCAATATCCCTTTGCTTCCCGATAAATAAGTGATAAAATTTGTATCTGAAAATGGACTATTAGGATACCTTTAGTGTGAAATATAAATTCTACAAAATAACTATTCAAATGCAAAAGGTCATCACATTCTATAAAAAATATACATTTCACCTACTTGACTCTTTCCCAAAGAAAGTATAGAACTTTTGTTTCTTTAGCACCTATGTCATTTTTCAGGAGTCAATGTTAACTCTTCTCATTTTAACTGCATCTATGCTAACAAAAATAAACTTTCAGGTATACAATATTCTCCTTTAAAAGTGAAATGCATCCTACTAGTATCTGAACTTCCATGGAATGACTTTAATTTTGGAGTGGTGTTGTTCATAACCAGTGTTGTGACATGCTTTATCCAACATGTATCTTAGTGCATGATTGAGGTTGTCCTAAAATCTTTGGGTTACCTGTGTGACATTTGTCAGAATCTATTAACAATGTATCCTAACTCTACCAAGCTATACCAAGCCGAGGTAGCAGCTGCATGTGAAAGCCTGTGATATGATAAAATCTTATTTTAAAGTCATGAATGAAAACTGTTCTAGACCAAAAAGTTAGTCTGTTGATAACCTTCATAGTACTGTTGGAATGCACATTCAGATAGTTTTGGTGTGGGAGATTTCAGAGCTCACTTGCCTGTCTGGGGAATCCTTCCTGTGTCAGTTATATTCCGCCATGGCACGTCCCTGGAACTCTTTCCGTGGTGCACATCCTCACTCAGTGTGCTGGGTCAGGGTGCCACGTGAGCCACTAGACCCATGTGGCCTCTCTACTCACTCCCGGAAAAATGCAATCTCTACAATTCTGCTCCGCAATGCCTGTCTATGATTACTACCTGTCCTCGAAATAGCTTGCCGGGAAACTGGTAAAGTCTTTGTTGATACACTAAAACCTTTGAGTGATAGGGTCAGCTTTGTAGAGTTCTCTATATTTTTGGTGAATGTTAGACCAAAGTAAGTTACAGACATCTTGTTTTATACCCTAGAACTAATTGGACCAACTTAGTAAAAGAGAAAGTTAATAACTACATGAAAGTAAAATTTATTTACCTTCACACCATACCTAAAGGGCTCTAGATTCTAGGAATAGAATGCCCTGTGAAGGACCAAACACAGGCTGGGGCAGATTTATCAAATATATCTACCTATGGGTATTTCATAAACATGCATTTTTAAACCTTTATAGAAATGCTTGACTCTCCAGTCAAATAATATGTCCCTTAAGTAGATTGAAATATTTACCCTTGGGCCATACTTAGTGCTGTCTCTCCCAACACACATTTACCAACAGACATTGACATATTTTAGTGAAGGGAAAAAATTCTATCCATGGTGCTTTCTCAGTGGAAGGGAAAGGGGAATATTTGCTATGTGCCAACTCTAACTCACATCTTGTGTTAAAAGATCCGCGGAATTGATTTTTCACACTGGTTTGATTAATCTGGGTTATCTACATAATGAATTCCCAGAGAGGATGGAGAGTTATACCATTGTTTTTTCCAAACTTTCTAAATAACAGAAGTGAACTATTTCAAAACGTCACACAAAAACTTAAGTATTAAGATCAGATAATATAGCCAGTGGGACAAATTAAACTTACTCTTTACAATTCTCTTTTTTATATCCTGATTTTGTTTGTTTTTAATCATCTTTTAAAGAACTCTTCATACAATGACAGGATCAAGACTAGAAAATGAGACTTGTGTTCCACAATGTATCTCCCACCAGCAACTATTATTGGTGGAGTTTCCACCAATCATTACTTGTAGAGTTGAGGCTGGATTATCTGTATATTTCACTCACCTGTGTTCATACTTGCCTTCATTGTGGACAACTGAGAGTTTATGTGACTTTACTGATAACCAGAAATATCATCATATTCATGTTGTCTGGCATTCAGAATTGCTTAGGGTTATGAGTGCTATTCCTAGAGATACTGATGGTATGTGAACCACACAGATGCCTGGCATTTCAGGGACATGAGCAGGACCTACATCTGACTAGTGGTTCCATACTCCATGTCAAAATTAAGTCTGTGTCCATCTGACGGTTTTCCAACTTTATGGAAGTGTGCTCAATGAAAATTGCTCCTGTAATTCCTGTTAATATATTGTTAATGTCAGACGTGATGTGATACAGTTGGACTGTCTATATGTACAACTATTTAAATGGTGTTTGTAGAACTGAAATGTCTTAAATGTTGCATGAAATATGTTCTAAAAATAGATTTGTTTTCTATCTTCAACACCTCAGAATTGAGGGTTCATGGGCCAATAAGTGCAATATTTAATGACTTACTCAGTGTATATAAACTAGTGTGAAAGAGTGAATTATAATGACTGTGTGGGAGATGCTTTGATGGCTGTGTGCTTATTCAAATGATTTCTTGTAGCAGTATTTGTCTAGTGGTGCAATTTTTACAATATCTTATTGGTGTCATGTGGAACTCCTCTGTGCCTACTTCAAAGAACCTTTTTTTCCTATAAGGCCAAACATTTTAGTATCTGCAAATACATGTCAGCTTTGCCTTTTAGAATTGTGGGGTTTACTTTCAAGACAGAATAACTGTGAGTTTATTTCATAAAAGCATTTCCTCTGTAATTCAGAATTGTCCCTAAGACTCATAGGAGTGTATTAAGCAATTAATTTAGATATCTAAGAAAAACATGTGAATACAGAAGACACTTTTTTTCTCTTCAGAAAGATTGAGGTCATGTTCTGTAAACTAAGAATTTTCACTTTTGTACTTGTGTGTACATTTTATTGTTACTTAATCCTGTACTTTGTTTGCACACTTAACTCTGTCAGTCCTGAGAATGCTAAGATAGCAATGTCTTTTTCAATTGTAGTTAATGTTACATTCACTTTCAGTTCTCAATTGTCCACACTGCTGATGTAGGAGAAACAAAAATCAGAATCCTTTCTTCACTTTGTGTTGTCATTATAAACTCATTTGTTCATCCTCAAACCCTCTTGGTTAATCCTATCATTGGTGGCCTAGAACTTTCAGACATGAAAAAAATGAAAAAGAAATTAAGGCAAGTTGCTGATTTACCAAAAGCTATAAGTATTTAGTACAGGTTAAGCGAGGTCAACCTCTTTAAACTCCTATTTGTCATTTTCCTTTCTAACATAAAGCTTCATTTTTTATTATCATTTTTATTTAGATGGCAGGCTAATCCATGATACCCTTAGGAAAAAAAACAACTATTACTTAATAAATAGATGGAGCTCAGATGGTTCTAGATGGTCATGGATATATGTACATGATAAAGTATCTAAAGTTCATGATAAAGTACATGTTCTTCACTTCTGTCTATAACACTTGAACATAAATTAACATGTAAGGTTGTGCCAAACATATGAAATGGCTTTGGTCTATATGGGCAATATGCGGCCCCAAGTTAACTGTGATGGACTGAAAGTTATACTCAGTGCTCAAAGCCCACTAAAGAAGTCAAGTGAAGGCGGATAAAACAGGGAGATCCTTAAAGACTTTGTGCCAAAAAAGGAGTGAGACTATTAAAAGGGTTGACACTAATCAAGATATATTGTATTCATAAACTGTTTTGCTAAATAGCAGCTCCTTTATACAACTACTTAAAGATAATTTAAAAATCAAAACAAAAAGAAAATGGAAGCAGGTAGCCAATTTCAGAATAATTTAAAGGTGTGGTAAAGTGTTTCATTTACTGTTACATTGTTATCAAATGCCATATGCTCAGTACTCAGAGGGGGGTGGAGGGGGGCTGGGAAGACTGAGAAGGGAAAACAAATGAAAGATATAATCTAAGTGCTAGGTTATGTCAGGGTAGAGAAGCACAGGGAATGAGGAGCTAAGTGTAGCTCCACTGAAGAGGTCAAACATGATCCTACCAAGCATAACAATGAAGAGATTATGCTGAGCAGATAAATGGGAAAGCCCACAGTGTCTCTGCAGTAAGCAGGAAAGCAACAGAGCTGACAGCTGTAAAGAATTGTTTTTCTCAAAACAGCTAAAGCAGGCCACTGAAAACCCTTAAATTCCTTAAATTTCCTAGACACTGATCTCCATGAGGAAGAAGAGCCACTGATAGTCACCTTTGCTGAGCAGCTTTACACTCAACCACAACACACATACTGCTTTAAAGGCGCAATTTGAGCAGTTAAGTTAGACATTTTCCATGAGACCATATCTAATCAATGTCACCTAGACATATGTGTACCCAGCAATTTCTCTGCAGTTGTCTGTTTCCCATAAAAGACATTGGGAAGTGTAAATGTCCTTTACAAATCCTTTGTTAACCAGGCACTTTTGACTTTTCTTCAGTGACTGCACTGTGGAACTTTTCTTGAGAAAAATATTGACAACGGCTTAATGCTTTCTAGTAATGCTTGTAATGTTTAGTTAAAAACTATTTCTGCAAAGCCAGTATTGTGACTCCATATGTCCACAGGAGCTTTTGTCTAGGTTTAAAGCTATAAAGCATATTCACATTGTGAAGTTTTAATTATCTCTATGAAAATTGTGTACAAAAAATAGTATGTGCTCTATTAGCTATTCAGTTTGTATGTGAATTCTGTATCGAAAGTGATTCTTCTTTGGGTTTCTCTTATTTTTAAAGATTACAATAAATATCTAAGAGACTATATTCCTGAATTTCTCAGCTTTAGTGTATTGCATTTTTAATCTTCATTCAATGTATATTATTTTTCCTCTTAGTACATCTGTATTCACTTCTTATAATCTTGCCCTTTAACAATTCCAGGTACAACCTTGAACTTGAAGTCAGTGTGTGTGTGTGTGTGTGTGTGTGTGTGTGTAGGACCATAAGTATCTAATGTGAATTTAAACTGAAATTACTTCCAATACTTACCACTTTTACGGTATATACATTTTATGTATTCTAGTTTACAGACTCAAGAGGAGCTTCAGCTTCAGTGGGGCTATACACTGCTATCCCAGCTACTCAGAAAACAAAGTCAGAAAGATCTCAAGTTAGAAGCAAGTCCTAGTAAAATGGTAACAAGCTTCTGTCTTGAAAACATAATGATAGCAAAATGACTAGAAGCATTGATCAAGTGACAGCACTTGCCTAACATGTTTGGGCCCTGGATTCAATCCCCAGTCCCTCAAAAAAGAAGGAGGAAACGAAGGAGGAAAATATGTGAAGGTTTGTCAAGGTATTAAAAATATCATCATCTCAGTTGGAAATAGAGCTGTGACTCAAATGATAGAACTCTAACCTTGAGTAAAAAGCTCAGAGACAGCACCCAGGTACTAAGTTCATGCTCTAGGATCAGCATACGTGTGGGTGCGCGCGCGCACACACACGCACACACACACACACACACACATCATCATCATCATCATCATCATCATCATCATCTCACCTACCTAAGCAATGTGTTCCTATATTAGAAGCCTAAGCCCTGACAACCACATAGTTATTTTGTTTTATGTTTTTTAAAAAAATTTTAGATATTTTGGGGGTTTTTTGCTTTTATTTAGTTAGGTTGATGTGATTTTGTTTTGTTTTTTGAGAACCTGTCTCAAAAAATTAAAATACCACAGGCTGGCTTTGAACTCACTCTGTAGGTTAATCTGGGATTACAGACATGTACTGCCATGACCAGCCCACTGATCATTTTAACAATGCATTGGGAAAGTTCTGGGAATGATGCAGGCGACTGAAACAACGTATGGGTGGGATTCATCAACAGCATAGGCATAATTTAATACATGGGTCTCAGTGCAGTGGCAAAATGCTTTTCAAAAAAAAATTATTTTAAGTTTGAAGGACTTAGCGAAACACCTAGCCTACAACTTAGTCAACAGCTCTAATTTTATAGATTCTCTACCATTTACCCTATTGGGGTCATTTCTAGGATTTTACACTACTACTAAGCCAAGTGAATTGGTCAGGAAGATCTGTATGAACCACGGGGAGGCAGGAGAAACAACCCGCCAAAGCAAACCATGAATTAATGGTGCACTCAGTGATAGGAGGTTTCTAGGTAGACAAAGAAGGTAGCATGGAGCACATCAAAACAAAGGCTAATAATCATAAATGGAGGCCCTTCCAGTTACATTGTCAACAAATCTGTGAGATGCTTTCTGCATATTAATTTTTCATCATATGTGAAAATACATACATTTGAGTCCTGACTGCCAATGAATTTATGCAATTTTAATGGAGGATAACATTTGAGTCCTGACTGCCAATGAATTTATGCAATTTTAATGGAGGATAACTTAAAAGTTAATAAATCATTTATTCATAAATGTATTCCATAATACCTATGTGTAATAATTAAAATGAATATGGGAAAATTGTTTCATTTCAACAGAGCTCCCAAGGTATCTTCTTTGAAGTATATACAGAGGTCAAGAGAGGGAGAGAGTGTAGAGAGGGAGAGAGGGAATTAGAGAGATAAATTGATAAAAAAAAAAATACTAACAGTGGCAAGAACCCAAAAGTACTACTGCTGTTTCCTAATCTTTTGGAAGTTCCTCTTACTGAACCAGATCTAGCTGGTTTTAGCAACAGTACAGTTTTGTCCTCATTTCTCAGCAACATTCCTGGCTTTGAATTATTTTTTTTAATGAAATTGTTACCTAGATATTTCTTTATCAATAGTACTGAAATAGTAGATGAAAAACAGTATGTCCACCACCCTCAGAAGAGGCTCACTCTGTTGTTGGCTTACTACTGGACTGAAAAAGACTTCTTAAATGAAGGTCACCTCTAGTTCAGGGCTTTAGACATTCTCAGAGACACTCTACCTCCTGCTTCTCTTGTCTCTTCTTTAACTTCTTACGCCCTTACTTGCGCATCCAGTCCAGAGAGTCTGGATAGTCCAGGTAGTCCGGCCACACAGAGCTGAGGACAGTTGCTCACCAACCACAAAGCTGATTGGAGGAAGAGAGAAGGTGACCTTGTGTTTCTAAAAAGTTGGCAGCTACTCTTTTATACTTTCTCCCCTCATTGAAATGCACCACATGCATTGCTTTCCTTGTGGTCAACACCACTTTAGAGCAAATTAACATATCCCTCAGCATCTTTTCTGTCCTTGCCTCTATATATAGAACAGAAAAAAAAAATCAAGACACAGGGGTCACCTAATGGACAGGAAGCCAAAATTAAAAGGCCATACAAAAAAAAAATTGGGGAAGGGGAAGTAATGTTAATGGTGGAAATGATGGAAACTCAATAACCATAGCCACAGCAAGAAAAAGCTGGCCCCTGCAAAAGACCACTGGTCTTGATATGAGCTGTGATATCTTGAGTACACAGGCTGAAACCCGAGCACAGCTAAATTAAGCTCTGCGAGACAGGAGAAACAACCCACCAAACCAAACCATGAATTAATGATGAAATAAAGCCCCTCCAAATGGCTTTATTCACAACTGAAGGATCTCCCAGATTATTTCCCTTTGCTTTTTAAGGTTGTTGCTACTTCCTTGTGGTGGTCCTATTCCTCTTGTAAACAGTGCAGGGACATCACACGAATTCTATGGTATTGGCAGAGAGAGCTTTTTATGACCATAATTGACATGCTATATGTCTCTCCCTGCCCACCAAATGCTCCATTCTCTGCAGACTCTGTGTGATAGGCAACCCAGTGATGATCCTAATGCAATGGACTAAAGGCTTGTATGTTGATGTGGCTTCCTGCCTCCAAATTCCCATGTTGAAATCTTACCCCTCAAAGTAATGGCAGTAGGAGGTGGGGGGTTCTGGGAGGTGATTTGGTCATGAGGTTGGATCTCTCATGAAAAAGATGAAGACCCTTAGGAAGAGGGCCCTAAGAAACTCCTACTTTTCTTCCCTCTGTGTAAACAGTTTGAAACATACAACACTGACTTGCCAGTACCTGACAGTGCTGATTTCTCTTCTTGAGAGGCCAATCAATCTATGGCACTTTATGATAGCATCTGAAACCAAGACACCTAGTACTTATACTGGTTTTATATTGTTACCATCATAAATTATACCAAACTTAGTCTTGAACTGTCACCCACTTTACCTCCTGCATAGCTGGGATTATGGAAGGTGAAGCCGGTTGCTGGGCCTGCAATCCTAGCTACTCAGGAGGCTGAGATCTGAGGATCGCAGTTTAAAGCATGCCCAGTCAGGAAAGTCCATGAGACTCTTATCTCCAATTAACCACCAGAAACCGGAAGTGGCACTGTGGCTCAAGTGGTAGAGCACTTGCCCTCAGCAGAATTGCTGAGGGACAACAGCCAGACTCATAGCTCAAGCCCCACCACAGACCACAAAAAAGAAGAAAGGTGAATTCCCCTTGCTTTCAATCATGGCTACACTTAGCCACTTGCTTCTAACAGGATGAGCAGGAATGGATGAGAGCATCTGAAAGCTTGGTTATAAGGGACGCTGACATTTCCTCTTGTCTTCTCTCTCTTGGGTCACTCTGGGGAAAATTGGCTGCGATGGTCTGGACACCAAAGCTACCTAAGGCCTCATCAATTGCCCTAATTGTCCTAGATATCAAGAATGCACACCTTTAATACTACACTAGATGAATCATAAACATCAGCTTTGAAACCTACTGAGTGAGATGAAAGCTAGAAAGCTGGCATCATAATAACACAGTCAGATTTTTCACAGGATTCATTTACTATGCTCAGAGAGACTTAATATGTATTTTCCTACTAGCCATCCAAGTTGGTCTATGAGATTACTAATAGCTGCACGTATTGTTTACTTTCAAGGCATTATATAGTCACCACTATGAAGTAAGCTCTGGTAGGATCCTTACTGAGGCCTCTAGGCAAGGAAGCAAAGCTTTAAGGAATGATGTGATTATGTAACATCAAATTTGGGAAGTAAACTAAAGTTGGAATCCAGGGAGCCTCCCCTTCCCCTGCCAACTCTCTAAAGCATGATCTTTTAAGCAAGAATGCTGTCTTACTAACTTTGAAGAAGGATAGAAACAGAGTTTCTTCAAAGGAAGCAAATGTAGACCTAGATGCTCTAAGATCCAGCTCATTTCTCAATATTAGGTGCTTAATTACCCTCTACAGCTTGAACTTCAGGCGTCTAGCTTCCAGACATCTTTTTGTTCATGCCACAACTCCAGTTCTGGATTTTATTTTTCTGGTTAATTGGAGACATGAGTCTCTCAGATTTGTCTGCCTAGGTTGGCTTCCAATCTCAATCCTCAGATTTCAGTCTCCTGAGCAGTTAGAAATATAGGCATGAACCACCAGCACTAGTCCTCTTATTATTTTTCTGTTTTTTGGTCAGTTGTGGGGCTTGAACTCAAGACCTGGGAGCTGTCCCTGAGCTTTTTTGCTCAAAGCTAGTGCTTGACCACTTTGAGCCATGGTGTGACTTCTGGTTTTCTGGTAGCTAATTGGAGAAAAGAGTCTCATGGACTTCCCTGTCCTGGCTGGCTTTGAACCACAATCCTCAGATCTTAGCCTCCCAAGTAGCTAGAATTATAGGCGTGAGCCACCAGCGCCCAGCTCTTGTCATTATTTTTAAGGGCATTCCTGAGGTACCTATCTTTGGAATTACATTTCAGACCCAAGAATTAGGATTGACAGATCTGTAGTCTTTGTAGATTTTCTTAAGACAACTGAGGGATTTATAACTATAGAAGACTAAGTGCAAACATGAAATTCCTTTGACCAGAGTGAACTAACAGTGCCAGTGATTTATTAAAAATAAATAAACAGTAATATTTCCAGCCCCACTTGCTTTTAGCAACTTGTCATTCACCCATCACAAGGCAGGGTCTATGTGCCCATCCCTGGATCTTAGCAAGTTTCTGGCTAATCAAGTTTAGCAGAAGAATGCTCTATGACTTCCAAGGTTGGATCCTTCAAGTTAACTCATGTGGAAAGGTACTGATGCTCCCAGCCAACAACCAACACTTACCCCAGATACGAAAGTGAGCAGACCTTTATTTAACTCCAGAGATTCCCAAGAAGCTTCCCAGATGAGGCCAAGACATTAGAGAAGAGAAACACTGGGCTCTTTGTATCCTGACCAAAATTCCTGTTCCACAGAATCCATGAGCACCCCCCAAAGGAATGTTTTATGACATTAAGTTTTGTTGTAATTTATCTCATAGTCATAACTGTGATGACAGTGTCTTTAGGCTCAGCTAACACTGAGTGAATCTGGAAAAACAGTTCATGCCAATCCAGATAAAGTTACTTATCATTGTTTATCAAACTCTCCTCCCAAAGCAGCTCTGTTTATTCAGAACTTAATGGACATAGTCATAGCAGTAACACAAAGTTCTGTTAAAAATCTCTTACCATGGGCTGGGAAGGTGGCTCAGTGGAAGAGTGTTTGCCTCATGCATGAGGCCCTGGATTTGATTCCTCAGTATCACATAGGCAGAAAAATCCAGAAGTGGCTCTGTGGCTCAAGTGGTAGAGCACTAGCCTTGAGCTGAAGAGCTGAGGGACAGCGCCCAGGCCCAGAATTCAGAAAAAAAAAACAAAAAACAAAAAACAAAGAAACAACACAGTGTCCACACAAGTTTTTGTTTCCTACCTATATGATTTTTGTCCCCATCATCAGGTTAAGTTTGCTCTGCAGGAAAGTGAGCCCTTTTTTTGTTTTCTTGAGAAGTTGTCTAAGGATATGATTACCTCTGCAGGAGAAGGATGGATTTGAGGACTAATCTTCCCAGGGATGTTTACATGTTACTGCCAGATTAATTCTTACCTGTTACTGTCAGATTAATTCTTCTTAAACTTGAATCACTTATTATTTTCACTCCTGTTTGTTATCTCTCCTCAAAACAGCCTGTCCTAACAGGTTTAGACCTGTAGGAATAGGATGGGGTATAATTCTCTTTAAATGACATAGAGAGTACTGAACCAATTTAGGGAAAATAATGTAAGTATAATAATATAATAATGTAATGGAAATAAACTGTGAGCCAAAGGATGCTATTTCTGCCATTTCCTCCATCTAGAATCAATCCTCTGTGAATGGATGGAGTTGCAATGGGAAGAGACAGGGAACAACAGGCTCAACCGACCTGAGGTGAGAAGATACAACCCACTTAGTAAAAAAGCCTACTGAATATTTAATACAGCAAGTTCATAAAGCCAATTCTGTCTTACAGCTTTTATTGCTTCCTGCCTTTTGCGCTTTTTTTCTTCCTTTCCTGTCTAAAGATGTTCCTGCCTACTCACAGTTTTTAATTGTCATCCCAAAGCAATTACTGTTTAAAATCATTTTACAACTGCTGTCTTGACATTTCCTCAGCTTGTCTAATTGAACTTTTCTTGTCAGCCAACTGTCTGAGTTTTAACATTTCTCTTTGGTAACAGAAAGCTTCAACATCAAAGCTTCAACACTGGTCATCAAGCTGGTTTTCAACCAGACTGCGAACTTTTTCCTTATTTACTTTTATTATCTTTAAATCGTTGTACAAAGGGGTTTCCACTCAACATGTCAGTTTGTGAGTGCAATGCATCTTGATCAATGTCACCCCTTTCGTCATTTTCCCCATCTTTCCCAAACCCAATCCATAACTTCAGTTTCCCTACTTGCATTTACACAAGGACGCTATGTCCATTTGCATGTGTGTACATTGAGTGTTATGACTGCATTTGCCCAAGCTTCCTTTCTCCATGTGTCTTCCCCTATTCCCCTCGACCTCAACCATTACAACAACGCATCTTCCAGCTTCCTGGGATTTCTTCTGTTAAACTGTACGTGAGTTGTTCAAAGGAGTCACAACATTGAAGTCCTCCCTCGCACATACCATACTTTCATTAACATGTTCGTGTATATATGCATATGACCCTGTATGTATTGACATATTTTTTGGTCAGTCATGGGGCTTGAACTCTGGGCCTGAGTGCTGTCCCTGAGTTTTTCAGCTCAAGTCAAGCATGCTACCACTTGAACCATGGCGCCACTTCCAGTTTTCTGTTGGTTAATGGGAGATGAGTCTCACAGTCTTTCCTGCCCCAGCTGGCTTTGAATTGTGATCCTCAGATCTCAGCCTTCTGAGTAGCTAGGATGACAGGCATGAGCCACCGGCACCTGACAATGTTTACATATATTTTGTAACTTAGATCTTACTTCCATATACAAGATAAAATATATGTCCGTTGTCTCTCTGAGTCCGAATTACTTAATTTTTTCCAAGTCTATCTATTTATTTGCCTGCAAGTGTCATCATATCATTCTTCCTGATGGGTGAGAAAAATTCCATTGTATGTATAGGTGCGTATAAGAGTGTGTGTGTGTGTGTATGTGTATCACATTTTCTTAATCCATTCATCCACTGAAGAGCACCTGGGCTATTTCCATAATTTGGCTTTGGTAAATAATGCAGCAATAATTGTGTACATCAGTACACAAATGTCTTTACTGTATCCTGGCTTGTAATCTTTTGGCTAAATGCCGCCAAAGTGATATCACTGGGTCATAGACTAGTTCTATGCTTTTCCCACTGGTTACACCAGTTTTCATTCCCACCAACTGTGCAGTAGGGTTCCTTTCCCCCTGTGTCCCTGCCAGACTCTGTTGTTGCTTGAATTCTTGATGATGCCCATAGAATGCAAACATTAGGTACATCTGCCCTGCCATGCAATTGGCTTTCTCCCATCCAGTGTCCAGATTTCTGAGGGATGTGGCAGTCACTGAGCTTTTCTGTGGCTTTTGCTTCCTACCTGCAAAAGGAAGCTAGTGATGGTACTGCTTCTGTGGGTTGTCCTGATAATTAAACTAGGTACACACAGGCACAGCATGGCAGGCATGGACTATGTGTTTCCATTTGACATGCAGGGCTTTATAAGCCTTCGCTGGAGCTCTGCTTCATCTTCCCAGCTGCGTTGGCAAGTTAATGTTGCTCAAACACAACTAACTTCTACATCTCAAAGTCTAATCTGAGGCTCTCTCTCCATTGCTCAACAGCCAACAGCCGTCAGTGGTTCTCAGCCCAGCCCCCCTTGCTGGTATTAGTAATCGGCTCAGAGTCTGAGCATTTGATTCTTGTTGAAGGTGATGGGGCACCTGTGGCTGCCCTTCATCTTCATCTGCTGCAGCATACACACTCTGCCCTTCTCCACCTTGCTCTGTGCTTGAAAGGCCAACCTCTGAGGACTGCATCCTGGCTCCCTCGCCTCATGGCTTCAGACTAGCTTTGGCCAGTGAGAAGAGAAGACATTCCTGTTGTCCAGAACCATGACTGTCGGCCCACGTGGCACAAGTGGCTTCCATGCTGTGCTTGAGGTACTAATCATTTCTTATCCCTTTAGGCCTGGGAAGAACAATGACTTTCCTGCCCCCTGGAGATCCTCTACTTCCCTTGTTGCATTTCCCTATTCCGTCCACACCTTTATCATTATAATCCTTTTTCTTGAAATGTGTGAATTGTGCCAATTGAGGATGCCACTAATTTCTTGCCAAGAATCTGACTAGTCAATTAGCATTCGAGAATTTCCCAGACTTATGTACAGAAGGCTGATGCTTATTCTCACCGCTTCCCTTGTGGCTGGGCTCTGTCGATGGGGGGCACCTGCCTGACAGTTCAAATCTGAAGGTGGAAGAGGAAAAGGAAGAGCTGCTAGGGATCCATTCTGGGGAGAGGGACAGCAGGAACAAGCACATGGGCTCTAGTTTGCTTTTACAACCTGTGCCCGGATCCTGAGAATAAAGCCCTCTGCTCATCCATGCCAGATCAGGATTTTGTTGTTGGCAGCTAAGAACAATGACAGATTGCATCCTCACGTACACTCCTACATTTCTGAAATCTGGCTGCCTTTCCTACCTTATTTCCTCATTTTAGGATAGGTTTACCTTTACTACTTCCCACTCCTACACTAGGAAATTGTTTTCTTTGCTTCCATTCTTTCAGTCTGTGATACTGGATGTTCAAAGAACAATACTCATCCTGTAAAAGCAGATCCTTTGGCAATTAGAGACGAAGACTCGTGCACTGTGTGGTCTGCAGGAAGCCATGGGTCCAGATGTCTTCCTTCTCCTGCCATTAAACCTGGCCTGATTTCCTTCATTAGCAGATTGAGGAAAGACTATTCTGGACTTCTTGCCCTTGCCCTAAACATTCTACAAATGTTAATCATGAACAATTACACAGACAAACTCTATCTAACTTTGGGCTTTGCTGTCTTTCTGAGAATGCTGTGTTACTCAAATTAAGAAAATGGAAAGGACTCCCTCTATAAAATAATGTGTGCAGACTCTGTTTTCACTCACATTTTGTGATTTAGAAGCTTTCTCTCAGGATCAAAGAGAATATGTGGTCAAATGCACATAGGGCCCAAGGTATGAGAGAGTACAGCCTAACTAACAAGGTGCTAGAGACTATATAGAACGTGAGGGACATTACTTTTTCACCATGAGATTTTTTTTTGGGGGGGGGGATCCAGTCGTGGGCCTGAACTCTGGGCCTGGGTGCTGTCCCTCAGCTCTTCAGCTCAAGGCTAGCTCTCTACCACTTGAGCCACAGTGCCACTTCCTGCTTTTTTTTTTTCTTTTTTTCTTATGTGGTGCTGAGGAATCAAACCCAGGGCCTCAAGCATGCAAGGCAAGCGCTCTTCCACTGAGCCACCTTCCCAGCCCACTCACCATGAGATTCTTATTGTGAATTTCAAACCAGTGCAGCCCTTTCCTACAGGATCTAAGTCACACAAACTTAATTTACCCGTATCTAGAAAGTAGAGCCAGTAGTGTATAATTGCTTCAGTGATATTATCAACGAACACCTGCTAATCATTTCTGCATTTTTTTCATAATTTGCTCTCACAAACCAGTACGTTTAAGATTTCTGCTAGTAGGATGTGTAAAATTCATCTGGTCAAATTCTTCCATTTTATAGATAAGGAAACTGGAATCCAGAAAAGTGAAATGCTTGTCCAGGTCAGACAGCTACTAAAAGATGGAGCAAGAAGTGAAGCTGATTATATTTTGGCTTTAAAACCAGTCTACTTTCAAACCTCAAGAATTTAACTCTCCAAATTACAAGGGAGAAAGAAAGAGCAGGACTTCAAATTTCTGTGTGTATTATTGGTAAGCAGTTGAGCAGTTGTTCAACGAAGCAGTTTATGAATACAAGAAATCTTGACCATCGTGATCCCTTTTACCAGCTTTAAATTTAAGAGATGCTTTCAAAACTTAAAAACCCACTAAATGTGTAAGACACACACGTATACTTTGTCTGTAGCAGGGAAATAGCAGAGATAATGTGTTAGCCTTTTGAGAAAATATTTTCTGAAAAACAGAAACTATTTTAAATGTTCATTTTGTGCTATATGGCAAAATGACGTATAGCATCTTTTCCATGGTGCTTACTTTGTAAAGGGAAGCATTTGGAGACAATAAATGTGGTTATAAGTTAGTCTAAAATGGGGATTCACAAGGACATCAAAATGCACATTGAGAATCTGTGGATGTCCTGTGACTTAGACTAAGTGGCAGATTTCCATACTGGCAGATCTAGACTAGGATTGCACATAAGCGATGGCTGGGGGAGGGAGATGGAAACAGTGCTAGTTGTGAGACTAGAATACAGCTGTCTGTCAGATCTTGCTCCATCACCCACTGGGTCAACTTGGTCATTAGGTCATTTGTAAAATGAAGAAACAATCATACCTACCACACAAGTTACTGTGAGAAACAGCACATTCGGAATCTGGCATGAAATTAAGTTTCAGCAAAGTTCACAATTATCAATATCAACAAAAACCATCAACTCGCAAATCTAAGAGCTCACATCTGTAAGCTTGTCTTTCAAATTAACCTTGAAATTGGATGTGCAGAAAATAAAAAAGAATAGGCTCCAAATAGCCACTAGAGGGAGCTCTCTGGTCAGAAGAATGTGAAGACAGCCATGCATAGGGGAGCATTCATTCTCCAAGGACAACTGCATAACATGTAGTCATTGAAAGAAGCCAAACATCCCAAGGTGAAAGCCCTAAAATGATCAGATCTACTCACCTTGTTGAGCTTAGGTGATTATGAGAATGTGGCTAAAGTTTCTTTGAATTGTCCATTTTTCTTTAATTCAAGTGGCCAGAAATTAAGGAACTTTAGAAAAATGATCAGGACCTGGTCACAAAGAATATTACTGATAATGATTGCTCTGAAATACTTACATATGAAGAAGACTGTATTTATTCTAATAGATGATGAGTAAAAAGAAGGAAGGTTGGAAGAGAGAGAGAGAGAGAGAGAGAGAGAGAGAGAGAGAGAGAGAGAGAGAGAGAGAGAGAGAATTGATAGAGACATAGTTGTCCCACTAACTTGTCACCACACTAAGCAGATATAGGTAGGAAAGCAAAGGAGGGGATTACTTTAAGTGTCTAAACTCGTAGGAACCTCGCACTGTGGGTTTTTTGTTTGTTCGTTTTGTTTTGTTTCTGAAGATGATTCTGGAATTTGAAGGCCTGGGGCTGAGTCAGGGAAAGTAATGTTCAGCCAGTGGCACAGCCTACAGCCTACCCTAGTGTATTTTAGGCAAATGTATGTGTTACATCCAGAATGGGGCCAGAGAGGCATGTAGGGGCACCTTCCCCCCCATCATGGCTCATGATGCCATCCACCACTACCCCCTGACTTTCTCAGACCCAATCTCTTGCTTCATAATTCCTCTCCTCCCCATATCAAACCCCAAGTATTGAGTAAGAGCCTGTTTTTGTTTTGTTTTGTCGGTCATGGGGCTTGAACTCTGGGCCTGGCCGCTGTCCCTCAACTCAAGAAGAGCACTCTACCACTTGAGCCACAGTGCCACTTCTAGTTTTCTGGTGGTTTATTGGAGATAAGAGTCTCACAGACGGGCTGGAAAGGTGGCTCAGTGGTAGAGCGCTTGCCTTGCATGCTTGAGGCCCTGGGCTCGATTCCTCAGCACCACATAAGCAAAACGAAAAAAGCTGGAAGTGGTGCTGTGGCTCAAGTGGTAGAGTGCCAGACTTGAGCTGAAGAGCTGAGGGACAGCACCCAAGCCCAGAGTTCAGGCCCCATGACCCGACCCCCCCCACAAAAAAAATAAAGAGTCTCACAGACTTTCCTGCCCTGGCTGGCTTTGAACCATGATTCTCAGATCTTAGCCTCCTTAGTAGCTAGGACCACAGGCATGAGCCACGGGGGGCTGACTAAGAGTCTGTTTTTGTGATTTACTTCTCAGTTGGATCTCAAGGTATCTCTGGCTTTTCTAGAAGTGAGGGGTGTCATCTGGAATTGTAGACTTTCTTTTTCTCCTTTCTCTTTGACCTTCCAGCATCATCAGTGATTTCAAGCACCCATATCCCAAGCCTAGGACAGTCCTCACCAACAGACTCCAAGTGACTGACTGTGGCTGCTACAAGGGTCCAAGGGCAAATACATGGGAAGTGTCCTCCCTGCAGCTCATTCTTCTGACTTCCTGTGATCCAGCCCTTCCACTTGTGTTCCTGGCTGCATTGATCACAACAGTAAACTGGATGGAGATGCCAACCAAGAGCATGGGTCATCATGGTCATGTCCCAAGTCTAGGCTCAAAGCACAAAGCAGCCTCTGAGAAAAATGACTGTGGAAGCAGACCTTGGCATGGGGACAAATTTCATCCTGCTGGTCAATGGTAGGTTTCCATCCTATCTGAGGCCGGAAACTGGCTCCGGTTGCTCATCTCCAGAAGGACTTACCGCTTACTCTCTGACCTTGGGGGACACACGATGCCTGGGGAGCCGCTGGCCTTCTAGAGCTGGTGCTGAGCAGTGAAGTCGCTGTCAGCTCTCGGTCCCCAGTGCCTGCTTTCCTCCTGGGTTCTGACACGGTGTGAGCCCCTTCCCCTGCCTTTCACCCTGACCCATGGATCAAGTCAGCCTCTCTGAATTGCTCAGAAAAATGAGATTTTTCCCATTGAGATGTTCAATGCACAGTAGTTCCCTAACATCAATTCCTCCCAAGTCACTGACATTTCTGAAGGGTGTTGGGGCCCCTCCCCACATCCCTTAGGGGCATCCAAACTTGGTGAAAATGCTTGTGGATGACAACACTGTCTCTCTGGGAAGCCCTAAAGAACTGCCGCTTGATGAGCAGACATTGAGTCTTCTTGTTTCTTTTCAGCAAGTCCCCTTTTCCCTCTTTTAAGAGCAGTATTGTGAGAAAAAAAAACCAAGTCCACATAGGCTATAATGTCAGGCGCGTACACATGCGCCGCCCTGGGGCCAGTCCAGGGCTGGCTTTCCTGTGCCTGAAAGACTTTTGTCTCCCCATCCCTCACCCAAATCCTGGCCTTCTTGGCCTCTCCTAGATCCACACTGGGACCAGGAGAAAAACAGTCTCATTTTAAAATATATTTACCTAGCTCTGAATACAAGAAAAGCACACACCATGTAAAGAGTACTTTGTTGTTTGGGGCCCTGGCCTTGAGCAATACGTTTGCTGTCACCGATTTCAGGACACCCAGAGCAAATAATTTTTGTCAGTCCGCTAACCACACTTTTAGCAAATGGAATAACGTTGAGCAAATTTAAAAAACCGAAAGTTCTCTAAGAAATCTCTCCTAGGAATTTCCCCGAGTCCAGTGTTCTCAGAGCTGCAAGTTCTCACCTGCCTCTCTGCCCAGATCCACACCATGTTTCCCTCTAGCCGCCAGCTGGAGGAAACCATGGCTGGAGATGGGGGTGGGGGGAGTTCTAACCCTTCTTTCTGTATGGACAGGTTCTTGTGTATGGGAGCCCTGGGTACAGACTCTTCTTCCTAAAAATCCAAGACACCATGCAGTGACCTCTCCAAACCTGAAGGACTGGAACAGCCTCAGGCCACATGGTGGAACACCTCCATTTTTCCAGACAAAGAGGCAAGTCTGTAGCTATCTGGAGGCAGAGTGAAGAAGGGTGGGAGGGAGGACTCTAGTGGCAATCTAACCTCCTGAATTCCCAGCTGCAGCGTGACCTTGGGCCTTGTACCAAGCCCTTCTGGGCTCCACTTCTCTACTAGTAAAATGGGAGTGAGTAAAAGCATTGGTTTGCAGGGCTCTCTAGGAGAGTTGGTACATTCACAGTGACCAGATTCTGGTCAGTCAGTGTTGACATGTGGTTGCTCTCAGTAAACTTACCATGACTCCAAAGTTATGAGGGAAGGACTAATAGATCCAGCTAGAAGATGGAAATGTTAGAGGTGCTAAAGGTGCTGTGGGACACAAACAAAGTGAGGAATGTTATGAGAGGGGGTCTCATACACAGATCCTGGGCTCCCTCCACCACGCTAGACCCCTACACTCAGGGCCTGTGACCTAGTAAAGCCCAGCAGGCAGAAG